>NW_027176373.1:610000-675000 GCF_023349555.1 Cebidichthys violaceus
AAAATACATCAGCCGTTATTCGTCAAGAACAGATGCCAAATAATTGTCTGATTCCAGCTTCTCGCATGAGTGATGATTCACTGCTTTTTCTCTAAATTGAAAATCTTTGGGTTTTGAACTACAAAATCAACAAATCAAGAGAGAAACGGGGAGAAAACACAAAAGAGCATGCTGTTTGAAATCAAATTTTTCCTTTTTTTTAATTTGATGTGTTTTTTCTGTATATTCTGAACACTGATTTTGCCTCTGTCTGTGCTTGTTTTCCTCTGAAGCTTTGAGAAGATGATCAGCGGCATGTATTTGGGAGAAATCGTTAGGCTTCTGCTGGTGAGGCTGACGGAGGACAAGCTGCTGTTTAAGGGACAGACATCGGAGGCGCTGCTGACCCCGGAGGCATTTGAGACAAAGTTCATCTCTGAGATTGAGGAGTGAGTGTTCCGATAAATCTACTTAATCCAATCATCCGCATTGTCTTATTCATCTGGAGTCATAAACCTTCTGATCTGGCTCTGAAAATGTAATTAAGTTCTTTCTTTAAAGGAATATTCAGTCTTTTTGTTTTTAATAATTCTTGAGATTTATTTACCTCACTTTAAGAAACAACCAGGCTTTTATTAGAGACAGAATATTAAAGACGTTTTACTCCAATTTCAGAACATTTTACACGACAACAGACGGCAAAAGTTGAACACTAATCAGTGCGTCTTTACTTCCTGTCTGTGTCTGTGGTTCAGGCAGGACGACGGTCTGGAAAACACGCAGAATATTCTGACCAAGTTGGGATTGAACTGGGATTTGGTCGACTCCCGCGTGGTGCGTCTGGTTTGCGACGCCGTCTCCTCGCGCTCGGCTCGTCTGTGCGGCGCTGCCCTGGCAACCCTCGCCAACCGTATCCGGGTCAACCGCCGGCTGGACCATCTAAAGACCACCGTAGGGGTGGACGGGACGGTCTTCAGAAAACACCCCAAGTAAGAAGCACTATGAGAAAAATACAGACGCTAGGAAAATGAAACGTCAAGAAAAATGTAAAAGTTCAAAAATTCTTCCATATGTTTTTATTATTTTGGGGGTTTTCCAAAAAAGTTTAACTATCATTGAGTTGGTGATGAGAGGAAAACATCCACCGAGCAAATGAACCAGGAGGAGGATCAGTTTTGTGGAGTTATGGAGTCATATTTATGTGTGTGAGCAGTTGCGAAAATGACACAAATCAAAGCATCTCACTGTTTAAAAGTCCCATTCACTCCTTCATCACATCTTCACAGCATCATTTTCACAGAAGACACTTTCTCACGACAGTGTCCAATATATTCTACTTGTTAAACATATTTTATTTTCTCCTTTCTTTGTGCACTGAATATTGTCTCTTGTCTTCCCATTCAATCTCCCTCCTCTCCTCCCCTCCTCCTCTCCTCTCCTCACCCCCCCTCCCATAGTTTCAGCGAGGAGCTCCGGGCGACGGTGCGCCTCCTCGCCCCCGAATGTGACATCACCTTCCTCGTCTCGGAGGACGGCAGCGGGAAGGGCGCTGCCATGGTAACGGCCGTGGCGCAGCGGCTGGCTCACCAATCCCGCCTGTTGGAGGAGAGCGACGGCGAGGTCGACGACGAAGAGGAGGAGGAGGAGGAAGGCCAATAGAGAGGGGGGATACAGATGGTGCCCAATTATTTTTTCTGTTAAAAGCCAGTATTCATATCTCATCTTACCAAGTTGTTAACGTTATACATTATACATCAGTAAGTTTAGTTTCTGCACATCAGCGAGTCAAACTTTTTTCACTTCTTTCCGTTTTGTTCATGTCCGTTCTACTCCTCTTCTATTGCCGTGGTGCTCAGCAACGACAAGGGGAAAAGAAAAGCAGTAAACATTGATGTAAACGATGCAGGATGTGAAATACATTACAAATGTTTTCACGAGGAAGGAAATGCATTCAACATGTTTGTTAGAAAACTCCACAGTGCACCTTTAAGCCAAAGAGGGGGGAAAAAAAGGAAATTATCAATACAATAATCAACACATCAAATAATCTCAAAATCCGTTTTACATACTTCTAGAAGGCAGATATAGGTTCTCACAACCGAAAGTCTCTTTTTCACAGTTAGTTTTCAACTTGTTTAAGCGGCTGAGATGACAGAGTACATACAGAAAATATGTGTGTATGCAAAGAATTATAAATTTTATAGGTAAGTGGAAATGTGTTATTGTTTTTCTTGGGTTTGCACTTTGAGGAATTTGCACTTTTTTTAAAGAAAGAAAAGAAAGATGGTTTCCTAACGGGCCAATATTATCAATAATATATTGCTGCATCAGACCAACGTTCTTGTATTTTGAGAGAAGACGAAGCCGCTTTTTGCTGTCGGCACAATGCAAAGCTTTTTAGCGCTGTTACGTCCAATCGGTGGTTTTGTTTTCTGCACTGTAGTGAACAAAGCAAGCCTCATGGTGGCTGTCATGTGACTGTTACGTTCCATTGCTACTCTTTTCTTTTGCTTTAAGAAGTCACAGCAGCTCCGTCCAGCTTCCTGTTGCAGTGATACACAGGGCAACTTTTTTTGTGTAGCTCAAGTCACAGCAGGTGTTGCTGCAACACTGCAGCTTTAATTACAGTTTCTCATCTATATATATATATATATATATATATATATATATATATATAGGTTTTCTCAAGCTGCTAAAAAATCTCACTGTTGTTTTTGTTTGAAAGGTGAAATAAAGGAATATTTTCGCACTACGACTTGTTTGTCTGACTGATACCACTACGACTTGTTTGTCTGACTGATACTGATGGATGGTTTTAAAGGTGCACGATCTGAGATTGGGAGCATTTCAATTGGCTCTCCACGGCTGTCAACACGGCGGCAGCTCGTAGCTAATTGGCGATAACAGCGCTAACAGTGCAAACTACAGCGAAAGTGATGGCAGAGTTAATGGTGTCCACGCCATTGTTTACAGCCAATCAATGTCCTTGTTTCAAGCCTGTTCTGCAGCTTTAATGCTTTATCTTGTTATTAGTACGTTTGTGTTTAATTTGCTGTTAAGACTTTGAATTCATTTGGAGAACAATGATTGACAATGTGTTTGTTGAGGGAATAAGATGATTTTCCAAGAAACTGAATACAGCCAGAGATGGTGTTGCCTTCCAGTGGCTGTTAGCTGAACTGCAGCTGAATGCCCTTATACGTCAGCGTCGGTGTTCAGTCGGGTGATTGCTGATAAGCAGTAACAGACAAGTTCAAAAAGGGGAATCAAAAGGAAATGTTGTTTTCTGTACATTTCCTTGCGTGTCGTGCTGTGGCGGCAAACTATCTGTGGTGACAGATCTCTGTCCACAACACTCACCTCTCAACGTCACTACCAGGAAATAAATGCCAAAAACTGAACGGTCTTCTACTGCTGGCATTACTTTGTTTGTTTGTTCTTGCGCAGGACGATTAAGATTCATATTGATAAAGTCGGTTTTCACTGAACCGAAGTGTGGTACATGAATGTTCCTCAAAACGTTCTCAAGATGGACGGATGAATAGAAGGATGGATAACATGTCCAGAAAAGTCATATGCTAAACTTACTGTATTATTATGTGTTCTTTACTTACTTTATTACTTATTTACTTACCTCTTTACTTACTTACTTCATTACTTTCTCCATTAATAATTACATACGTACTTCATTACTTATACTTATACTTCCATCCTTGGGGGGGATATCCGCATGTCTCACAGCAGCAGTACATGAACAAACCACACACATAACACTGCAAAAACAAATGTTAAACACAAGTACTAACTAACTAAAATTGCAAAATTGTAAATTGCAGTACATTTTGCAAAATTAATGATATTATAATTTCTAAGTGAACGAGATGTATTGCACTGTTGACAGACAAATATCATTATGAAGCCCAATTAGTAGATTAAGACTTCCCAGTCCAGATTTCTAAGTCCACTTTGTTATGGCCTGTCCCACCAGCAACTGCATTATCAAATACAGAGCAAGCATGATTAAATAAATAGGCTCGGAATCCATTTTCATCACTAACTCCTGGTAGAATATGTAAAGGGACAAGAAGCGAGTCCATTAATATTGATCTAATATTAAACTTAAGAACTGGCATTTCATAACATCTAAGGTGTTTCACTGTGCTATTTCATTTCTTGGGAACAATGTCATCGGTAGGCTTCACTGCAGAATATCTCATTTAATCAGCAGTGAAGCCTCCACAACTGTGTTGCTGCAGTTCTCGCTGACATGCAGTGGACAAAATGCTGCTGCAGCCTGATGTGCTGCTGCTGCAGCGTGTTCCTGCCACACGGGCGCCGATATGGGAATGAAAGCAAAGGGTCACTCCAGCTGCTCGTCTCAGTACTGCAGCACTGTGGCGTAGGATTTATTCATGCACACAAACCCTGTAATGCAGTGTGTACAAGTTTGTGTCTCGTCAACTTCAAGTGTTTTGTCCAAATTAGTATATATAAATGTAATTCCAGTGGTGGAAAAGGTACTGTACCGTGTATACAATTGGTGTGTTCCATGTACTTTACTAGCGGTTATTCATTTTAAGCAACTTTTTACTTCTACTCCACTTCATCTCAGAGGTAAATATTGTACTTTTTACTCCATTTGTCTGCAGCTTTAGTTACTTTTCAGATCATTTTGTTCATCCCCTTCCTGTCCAGTGGAAACCACGTATCTCCAGATGTGTTGATGTTGAATGTTTGTGATAAACTGAAGCATGAAGTGTTCTAAGTGTTGAGGAAATCCTCTGACTTCTTAAGTTAAATAAACCATTTAAAAAGCATCCTGGATCAGCCGGAAAATGCATCGTCACAAAGTTGAAAACAGGTCTGTTTTTCTCTTTAGACATCCATGGTTCTCACAGGACAGAGACATTACGATGCATTGCTGTAGATTAAACGAGCCAACAGTATATAAATGAAAATTCAACATACACATTAGCAGTAGTAGTAGTAGCAGTAATATTGATCCAGAAACATTATAATTATATAATTCTAATAATTATAATTATATATATATATATACAATTATATATATATATAATTATTTATAATATGTCCATATATATAATTATAATTATATATATATAATTATAATTTTATATATACATATATATATATATATATATATATATATATATACATATATACATATATATATACAATATAATTGTGAAACACTGATAGAGACACATTTGACAGCACAATATGTACTTGAATGCAGGATTTTGCAGTATTTTCAAAGTGGTATTCATACTTTTTACATGTTAAAGTAGTAAACTCCACAAAGAAAATAGAAGGCAACTAACATTTACTTAAGTACCGAACGTAAGTACTTTTACTTTACTTGAGTATTTACCATAGAAATGACAGGGATGGAAAGTAACTAAGTATATTTACTCAAGTACCGTACTTAAGTACTTTTACTTTACTTGAGTATTTACCATAGCCTGTGGTATTTACATTTGCTACTTCGTATAAATGTCCTGAATACTTCTCCCTCCACTGAAAATCAACCTGAAAAGATAAAAAGTCCCATTTTGTTAACTACGTATTTCATAGAGAGTGTGAGGGGAAGCATGACATCTACTTTAATAACAGCTCACTCCTTTTTGCTTCCCAGGAGCCTCTGTTGATTTTGACCTTCAGATTAAACACAATCATAAACAAACGTAATCCGTAAAACAAAGCAGAGCAGAGTGAGCTTGAGACGGCAATAATTACAGCTCATTTTCGTGAGCACAAAGCCTGATGTGAGCGTTTTATGTGAGGCCTGCCACTACATGAATGTCATGCTGCAGCCTCATGGAGGGAGGGGAGGGGGGTTTGAATCAGACACGTGCTTCCTCCCCCTGCTGGCGACAACCAGCAACAGCGGTTTTGATATGCTCACTCCAGGATAGGCCTGCATGAGTCCCTGAGAGTGTGATCACGTTTCTCTACGAAATCAGCCGACCTGGCTGTTCATCACGTCAGCTAAAGAGGCTGCTCTCTTATTTCACTTCCAATATTTACATCATGAAGGCTTGGTTTAACAGTTTGTGTGTGTACACTGATCATATATGTATTTTTATATTTAGATAATTTCCCTACTGTGGTGTGTAGGGAGCAGAATTCTGATATTTTAACCCTAAAAGAAGTTCAAGTGTCCAAACTTTAGGGAGGAAACCTGTGCAGACAGAACATGTAAAAGAGCTCCACCTCCACCATCTGTAACATTACAATACTTCTGCGTTAAAGGTGCTAAACACGAGATTCTGAGCATTTCTATTGCCTCTAAATGGCTCTCAACATGGCCACAGCTGAGCCTGCAGCTCGAAGCTAACAATGCTAACAGTGTTTACCTGAGGGGGAACCGGAGGATGGGCCGTTTGAGCGAATAGCTGTTTGCTTTCTTTATGTATTTAATAATGCTGTGAATCTCGTATACTGCGCCTTTAAAGCATCAGTCAAAATATTCACATAATATGATAATATATCTGCTTTTTTCTTACCGGATCTTTGAAGAGAAGATTTCTATGAATTGTGAGCATCTGTTCAATAGAAGTGGGATTTTCCATTATCAGATTAACTCACTTTAAGAGAGGCCTGATAGTGTCAAACTATATTTACCGCCACATTAGAATGCTTTATACATGTTCAGTGGTGGAAAGTAACTTCACTGAAATACTGTACTTCAGGTACTTATATTAATACTTTTTATATTTATGCAGTAATTATGATGATTTCCGATGACGAGTTGTTCCACTAAAGAGACACTTCACCGTAAACTTCTCACATGGTTTCATTTAAATAACTGTTTGAGGCCCAAAGAGGTAAAATGATTCAATATTTCTCAAAAGAATTACTTGTGGTAAAGTATTTGTACTTCTACTTCAGTAAAATATCTAAATACTTCTCCCATCACTTCAAATAGCAAACATTACAGCCTCATCTTTTAATGCATTTAAGCCATTTGTTGTCATTGTTACAGGTCTGATTATTAATGTTAATGAATATTCAAGCTTTATATTCCCACAGGGACTTTTACTATTTGAATATAATAATCTTAATCCCAGTCATACACTTATAGAGATATGTTGTGCATATACTCTGTTTCATTAGTGTTTAACAATAACTGTATGTGAATCTGACAGCTTTAAAAGAGACCCAGTGTTTGGATGCTGTCATTACATGCTGACGTCTTTCTCTACAGTATTTTAACCCATGCTGTGCTGCACAAGCCTCAGATAATAATAATAATAATAATAATAATACATATATAACATTTATTAGATGTATCCAATGACATGTTGTTTGGGGCCCTTGCTAACACTGCCCATTTTAAAAAATGGCACTTTACCGTTAGCTGCTTGTGCAATAGGTCTGGAAGTGTGTGTGTGTGTGTGTGTGTGTGTGTGTGTGTGTGTGTGTGTGTGTTTGTGTGAGGATAAGTGTGTGTTTGAGATAACAATAGAGTTGTGAAATTGGAGGAATTATTATCGTTTCAGGAGTAAAAGTCAGATTCATTTTTCCTGACCCACAGTTGGAGCTCTTCAAACTCTCCCAGTCCGTCCAAAAATATTAACAATTGCGTCAGAACATGTCTGGTTCTTTGATAAAAAAATTAGTAATGTGTGCACGTGACAATTAAGAGGAAGATGTTAACTACAACTCCCATGGTTCTTTTTGGCAAGAAACATCCAATCAGTGATCTTAAAACTCTGTCATGGGCGGAGCGAACAGCCGGGGGGCAGATAAGCCTGTTGAGAAAATCTATTTTAAAATCTGAAGCATGAATCAGAAAACGTTTCATTTTTGGGTTAAACTTTGGTTGAATTAAGCAACAAGGAAGCGTTGTGTGACTGGCTTCTTCTCCTTGGCAACTGCCTTTTATTTGAGCTCAAAGGATTTAATTGATTAGTAGATTGACAGAATGCATCTGGTACATTTTGACTTTTAATTAGTCATTCTTGAAGCAAAAACAACTTCTGGTTCCAGCTTCTCAATTGTGAACATTTTCTGGTTATCTCAGTATACACTGTATATGTTTGAAAAGTGGATAGTGCTGATTGTTTGACGTATTTTGTGAATACCAAGAAGTTAGTTATTTTTACCTGTAAATTAGCAGTTATGAAGTTGAAATGTTGTCAATAAACAGCGACGTAGCCCTCATTGTAACAGGTAACATCATAAACGTAAGTACAGATTTGAGGTACTTGTATTTTATCTATCTTTACTTGTCTTTTATATGCATCTCACTATGTACTTCTCCTCCACATCTTAGTGAGGAAAACAATTTTCATTTCATGTGGCTGTTAATAAAAATATAATATTTATTCCATAAATCAGATGCACGTCTCTCCGTGGTTACTATACACTCTACACGACAAATTACCGTCTCTTCTGTCGCAATTATAATGATATTTTGCGTCGGATTTGATTTAAAACCCCTCTCGCTCAATCTAAACCCCGCCCACGTGTGCCGCGTCACGCGGAAATACGTCACACTGCTAAAGATGCTTCAACTGCCGTTTCCCTGTGACTTTAACATTAAGTTGTAATGTACTCTGTGGCAAACTTTGGCCACACCTAGATCCTGTCCCATTTCCACACACACACACAAAAAATAACACAAAAAAAAAGGCTTTTTTTTTTTTTTTTTTTTTCCTTCTTCTTTCTGGTGCGTTTGTTTGTGTGACGGCGAGTCCCGGCGGTGTAACCGGAGAGGGGCCTCAGAAGAGGGAATGCAGGACTGCAATGGAGCACAATGCAATACAGGTAAAGCCGATATAATTTACAAATAAATGTCGATTTTTCCTCACATACACCCGGCGGATTTTCTTAACCTGACGACACGGGGAATATTCTCACCGTGTGTCGCTGTGCATGCACGTCCGATATCGTGTTTTATTTCATTTAGTTTGACCATGTCGTATTGATTGTTTTCCCATATCAACCAAACCCGAGAGTTGGTCTGACTTGCAATTACAACTTTATTCAACCAGGCGCAACTTTTTTTTTTTTTTCTTCTTCCTCCAGATGTAGCAAAATGAACCGCTGATATCTGTGTTTTTACGGGGAAACGACCGTGTGTGACACCGAGCGGTCGCCTCGTTTTTATATCGGAGAGCCAGTCGTTAAATTCCGGTGTAATATTTCTGATATTTTCTCGGTGTTAATGATTAATTTCTTTGTGTGTCGTGTCGACAGTCTTTCTACGTTACCAACCCCCACTCACACTAACGACACATTAGCGAAATAACATTTAATTTTCTGGCCGTTTTGCGTGCCTGAAAATATCAGGAAACTTTTAAGCTATGCGTCGACATTTTTTCATTTTTGAACGTTTTGAGTCTTAAAAAAAATATTTCCATACCGAGGTGTGATATTAAAGATTGAAAAAAAAAAATGTTCTCGACAGGGACTAGGTGGAGCAGCAGCAAGCAATGTTGGTTATAATAGGAAGCATATTGATATTATTATCAAATCCCTCCCGACATTTTGTCTCCAGTGTAATTACCACCAGTTTAAGGAGGAATGTTAATATTGTGTGTCAGTGAAGAGGGAAACGAGGAGTTTCTGTACTTGAAATAGCGAAGATTAGTGCTGCCTAAAAAAACCCCAGGAAACATCCAGAGGACACACAGCTTGAGCAATGTGGTGTTTTTAGTCGAAATAAAAAACGAACTAAGGCTTTTATTTTGACAGGAATCCTTCATGTGTGGCGTGGAGGGTATATTTGATATTCCAGCGGTGGTTGTGTATATTTTTTTTATAATATCTCTTGCTTTTTTAAATATTCATTTATTGCAGTATTGAGAGTTTTTTTTTTTTCTTCCTGTGGTGAACTTGTGAGTTTTTTTTTTGAATAACAGGATATACCCAAGGTCAGTAGTGTGTTGTTGAGATTTTATTTATTTATTTACTAAAGCAGGAGACATTTTATTATTATTAATATTCGTCATAGCCACCCCCCCTCTCTCTCTCTCTTCCTTCCCGTACTGAAAACTGTTTAAAAAAATATCTCACTGCATTATTACAGAAATATCACGAGAACTGACGTGTGCAGGGCGCAGATTAAGGGTTTCCATCTTAAATTCCTGTGTGTGAGTGTGTGTGTGTGTGTGTGTGTGTGTGTGTGAGTGTGTGTACGTGTGTGTGTGTACGTGTGTGTACATTTTAGACAGAGGACTGCCTCTCAGTGCTTATATTATATTATGTGGCTTTTTATTTTCCTGCCTGCTCAGCCCTGCCTCGTTTCCACCACTAGGCTGGAGCACTGTGTCAGCTGGGCCACAAAAGAAAAGAATCATATAACACTCCTATAGTACATAATGGTATGTTTATGATACGGTATACTCACTTGATGGTAGTACTTATCATATAGTCTCACTATAATTTTAAGTTAAACACATGTTTAATATTCATTCTGGGGCTGAAACTGTCTGCAAAGCTAATCTTTCATAGCTAGTCTTTGATCTCACTTTGTGTTTTTCCTGCTTCTATATCTCTATCTATAGGGTGTACATGTCTGTGTTTACATATACATATATATATTTAACAGTACTATAACTAGTGCTCAAAGCAATTCATGGATTAGTTGATTAACAGTAATAATACATCTGCAACAATTTGATCCATTAATTGGGTTTTTTTTAAGCAAAAATGCCCAAATTCTCTGCTTCCAGCTTCACAAATATGAGCTAAATTGTTGATTAATATGAATTTATTGTAGTCTTATCTCCTCGTTTGTCCTGCTCATATACCTACACATAATAACTAGACCTCAAGCTATGGATTCATCAGTTCATGGACAGGAAATACATCTGCATTGATTCTTGTCAATCATTTGTTCAGCAAAAATGCCCCAAATTCTCTGGTTCCAGCTTCTCAAATATTGATATTTGCTGGTTATCTCAGTCTATGGTAGTAAATTAAATAGTTTTGTGTTTTGGACTCAATCATTCAAAACAAGGACATTTGAATATGTTGAATTGAGATTTTATGAACGGTATTATCGGCCTAGTCGAGAATATAACCACCAGCTTAATCATGTTCTGGACTGACTGATATTCTCTATCTTGAAGTAATACTTTTATATATATTCTGTATCCTTAATCTGACATTAGTGGCCAATATTGTGTCTCTATAGTGATTGAAATTCTTCTTCTTTGTCCTGTTTAGTGTTCTTCTATGGATAATACTTTGTCTGTAGTACTCAATAGTCTCTTATCCTTTATTTTTCCAATTCCCATGTTATATGAAGTATAATAGTACATAAATAGTACTTACTGGGAGGGGTTCCCACTTATCCGAAGAGACTTTATCTGTCTTTATGGTATCCATTTTTCAAAGTTATGACCATGATGGAGTATATATATATATATATATATATATATATATATATATATATATATATATATATAGTCCTACTGTGACTGCTACTGTATTTTATTCTTTCCTTTTCTTGTTGCTACTGAAATTCTTATAAGTAGCTGTTTACTATTCCTCTAATATTTCTCCAACAGTACTCACTATTCTCCTAGTAATACATCATTATACTCTCTTACGTGTCGCATTGAGTAAAATAATCCTGAAAAGGAATTCCTGGCTTTAGAGTAGTCTGTCGATGAGTGGTTTGAAATTCATACAATACTCATTTATGGAGTATTATTGAGTCTATAGTTCTCAACAGTCTCTTGATCTTTATCATTATCTTCCCATCACAATTGCGTTGTATCCTCTTCATAGTGGCTCCCAGCAATCAGCGGAGGCTTTATCTGTCTTCACGGTGTTCTTAGGACCTTCAGTATATCTATAGTTTGCCTCTCGTGGCTTATATATTGTGTATGTAGTGATATCATCTCATTTTTTTCCACTCGTTCCTCTTCTTTGTCCAGGAAAACGGTTTAATGTTCCTTTTTTATTGTTCCTCTAATGTCGAACACCTTGTCCATCTAATTCCTACTTGATTATGTTCCTCCTCAAATAGTATCAAGTGTGTGTGCAATTCTCTCCAGAGGCTCACAGGAGTCAGTGGACGACTTAATGGAGTATGAATCCTACTAGCGTATTACTATAATATTCCTTAAAATATCTATTAAATACTAATAAGGGCTAATATTCTACATGTGGCGCTATAATCATGATTCTACCTTTTTTCTTAATGTTATTCCTTCAAATAATCCTGCGATACTCCTCCAGAGGCTAGTACTGTCGATAGTACTCTGTTGTGTCTCGTATTATATTGTCCCTTGTGTCATAATAAAATGCCTTTTATTACGATAATATTCCTCGAATACATGGCTACAATATTCCCATAGTGGATCATATTGAGTCTATAGATTTTGTCTTACTTTTGTTTTATTATTTCTCCTTCTTAAGTCGTATACTAATGTAAAAAATGATGCCGTTATTGATAATGACACTGTTTAGCCTTACTTGGTTATACTAGCTCATGTGTCGCTTCCAGTACAGAAATCCTTAAAAACATGAATAATGTAATAACAACATAATAACAGAGACTTCTATCTTAATGTATTCACAGTGACGCCTGCAGGACCCACAGGTGGTCATTTCAATGGGTCCTCCGGTCACATTGGTGTTTTTGACTTATTGTAACTCTTATTTGATGTTATGATTGTGTTCATGGTCATGCATGTTTATTTACATTATACAAATAAATATGGAAAAAAACAACACGAGTCCTCTGGATGCGTCGATGGTGAGTTTACTGCGGCCATATCCTACCTAGCGACAGCGAGAGCGGCCTCTAGGGTACTCAGCGGGGCTTTTTATTATCAAACTTAATGTTCATATTTGTACATTAAAAAGCATTTTGTATCCATGACTCAATATTGAATTTTTAGTGCTTTATATTGTCTTTTTTTAATTTTATTTAGTCACTCATGTATCATTAAATTGCACATCGTTAATATCTTTATATGGACTTGAAATGTGCCTGTGAGACTCAGCGCTGGGTTTACAGAGAATATTTAAGACTTATTTAACCCTATCGTGTCTTAACGATGTTCTCAGAGACACTGGCAGTGTGTGCGGTGACTTTATCTTCCGCCGTCGTCCTATAAGCTTGCTGTATGGGCTTTGTGTTGTGTCTACGAAGGCCTGCAGTGATGTCTAACGCGCTCTTGTTGCATCATTAGAATCGTTTTATTTTTACCTTCCCGTGGTTCTTTTGGTTTCCCTTCATATCGCAGGTTACAGGGTCAAAGTTCAACGTGGTGACCGTGTCTGTTGCAGTCGTAGTCTCTCTTCAGGTATTTAAAAACAAACTTTATATAGAGACTAAGAAAGTCTCCAAGTAACAGTGAGCTTGTTTGGTATCCTACAGTTTTCCCTCAGGGCCTTTTTTAAAGTGTTTGTAATACTCTACAGTGACGAACTCAAACATCATGACCGCGTTATGTTATGTGCTGACGGGTTTTTTAAATATATCTATATTGCAGAATTGGGGGGGGGGGTATTAATGTCCCTGTGTATGGCTTATGTATATTTTCTGCTGTGACATTTATTCGGTATCTTTCTAAAAATTGATCCTGGGCCTGCTGCAGCTGGTCTGCAGAGCTCCAGCGGGTGGGGGAGGAGGCTGTGCCTGTGGTGGGGTATGAGTATTGGGTGGGGGAGGGTGTGTGGTGGGGGTGTGTGTGTGTGTGTGTGTGTGTGTGTGGGGGGGGGGGGGGGGGGGGGGGGGGGGGGTTGTGGATGATCAACACAGGAGTGAGAGTTTGAGAAGATTCTGCATTTAGGCAGCGAGGCCGGGGAGCTCGATGACTGGCTGTTTTTTTT
Source organism: Cebidichthys violaceus (assembly GCF_023349555.1). Taxonomy (NCBI): domain Eukaryota; kingdom Metazoa; phylum Chordata; class Actinopteri; order Perciformes; family Stichaeidae; genus Cebidichthys; species Cebidichthys violaceus. Next base: position 623,801 of record NW_027176373.1, read on the forward strand.
TGTTTTTTTTGGAGTCCAGTTTGTTGCATTTCTTCAGTGAATCTTCCCGTCCCGTCTGTTACAGTAAATGAAGAGCAGCTGCACAGCCGGAGCTCATGCGCCGTGCCGGGCCTTCTACACCGTGTAGATACGGTGAATGTGACCTCTGCCTGCGTTAATTCACTTAATGGCAGAAATCTGTCACACATGTAAAACTGTTCAGCCGTGCTTCATTCACACATTAGAGCTGCAGCAATTCATGCATTAATACATTCGTGGGAGGGAACTGTTTGGATGATCAATTTGAGGATAAAACTCCAGTTATTCTCTGGTTAGAGCTTCTCAAGTGTGAGAATTTGCTGTTTTTCTCTGTTTTATATCATCGTAAGATGAAAATCTTTGGGTTTTTAGATGTTTGGACAGAACAAGACATTTGGGGACTTAAGATGGACATTTTGGAGACATTTTTCTCGACTAAGTGATCAAAGATGACGTTATTTAATGTCTTGTTTTGTCCAAACCCTAATGATATATAAAGAGTTTACTCTCATAGAAGACAGAAAAGCAAATATTCACATTTGAGAAGCAAGAACCAGCAAAGTTTGGGCGTTTTTGCCTAAAAAAAAAAAAAATGACGTCACGGACAAATCAATTATTAAAATATTTGGAAATTAATATTCCATTCGATCTACTCGTAAATTAATCGACGAATCAATGCCGCCATCTTGAGCTTTAGGAAGCGAAAAGTCAACCGATTAATCAGCCGATCATTCAGTAAGTGAACATAATCGGTGGTTGCAGCCTAAAACAAGACGCACGATAACTACTGCCTCGTTCCAGCTTGTCACCGAGAAATATTTCTTTGATATTTCGGGTCATTTTGCAGCTCGAGTGTCGCAGCTGTGGGCTCGCATATTACGTTTCATGTAAAGCGGCCGTAATTCAGTCTTTTCTCGCCTCTAACTCCAAACAGGGGATTACAGAGGCCGCTCCATGGAGTCGGTATCGGGAACAAACGGCAGTGTTTTCGTGGCTGCGATGTCTTCTTGTCCGTCCCGGTAAAAGCTGGAGCGCCACGTCTGCTGTGCGGTACATGAACCAGAGCGTCTGCTCCTGTCTGATTTGATCATCTTAAATCCACTTTGACATTTTCATAAAGAAAGGAGGCCTGAGAAATGTTTAATATCTGATCATCCTCACATTGCATTAGAGGATGAGTCTGGTGACGTTCTAAATGTTTCTCACTGTCACCAAATCCATCAAAAAAAAAAAAAACCCACTGAATGAATCTACTTACATTATTGTGTATTAAAGCCTACTATATCGCCACACACTCTGTCCTGTTGCCCTAAATGCTCACTAGCACCACATGCGTGTTAATCCGCAGCTGAAAATAGTCCCCCAACAAACACTCTTACCGTTTCTTCAATTACTGAACCTTTTTTTTTTTTTTTTTTTTTTTTAAATGAAAGTATGCATTTTAAAGATTCATGCATCCCCGGACTAGATGGACTGAGCCTTATCTTGTAGTAATGGTAATGTGTTCATTTAGGTTCACTAAACTTTTGTCTCCATCTACCAGCAGCCGGTCCTTCACGAGCGTTTGGATATCGTAACGTTCCGCCTGATCTGAAGGAAAATATACAAAATGTATCTGGAGTATTTTTTTTAATTTTTTTTTAAGGAAAAATGCCAAATGATCTGGTTCTAGCTTCTCAAATGCAAATATTTGCTGCGTTTGTCTTTTATGATCGTGAACTGTACTCCTAGCTTCATCATCAAACGAGGCAATCGGTAGATATTTTATTCTGAGAAATAGTTTGGTTCTTATCTGTCTTTATTTGTTCTGTTTCTACTAAAAACAAAAGCCATGTTTTTACTAAATCACACTCCAACCTTGACCTAAAGTGAAAAATAACACTGATTTGAAACTTTCGTCAGATGTGACCTTTTTATTTGGAGAGTAAAAATCTTTTGACAGAAACCTAACCTGCTGTTATATACAAGCCAACTCAACCCTAAGGGGGCTATTATTATTATTTAATCTCTGTTATTGTTTTCATCTTTTAATGGCATTATTTATAAAAAAAAAAGAAGAAGAAAAAAAGCACTAAATCTGTGTTATGACAAGTGCGCCCCGTTGCCAGTCCCTCGGGCCTGTTGATGTATGTGAATAAACACACCGCTGAGCGAAGGATCCAAAATGGCAGCTCCCTGACAGATCCAGAGCTTATCAATGAGGAGAAAGACTTTTCTGCTGCTGATGAGTTGAAACAAAGGTATCCAGTGTCATGACGTGCTGTTGGACCTCTCAGTTTCAAACCAGCTTTGGAATCAAGACCAACTGCCTCCATTTCTTTTGAAGGTGTGTTTGGTGTTATGTTTTAGCTCCTTTCCACAAACTACCCGGGGCTCCTCACACTTCCTCTTACAAAACGGTGAAATCAAAACTGCAGGATTATTCAGCCAGCAGCAACAACAGCAGCAACAACAGCAACAGCAGCAGCAGCAGCGTTATTGGCTTTCAGCTGCATGGAGCCACTCGAGGTGTGCTCGATTTATTGTTGGAGCCGGGTAAACACCCGCAAACGGCGAGCATTATCTGCTCGTGAGGTAAGACGGATCAAGTGCTCCTCACCTCTTACGGAGTGTAAACATGCAGGAGGTTCAGTGTAAACTGAGCTGTGGATTAAACAAAGACGGACTCCACATGACGTTCATTTTAGCCAAACGGGCACATCTGCCATTTTGGTGACAATAAGGGGGAAACCCTGCTTTCACAGAGTGACTGCTGGAGAACCTGTTCCAGGTTATTTACAGTTTATCAATAATCAATAAGCCTGCTTCTAATGCCGGCATGCGCAGCGTTGACATTTTAGTGCTGCAGGCTACCATTATCTTCATCATCCGTTAATATGCGAATAATGTTCTCTATTAGTTCATTATACAGTTAGAAATTGAACGTTTGCGTCGCGTATAGCAGATTTATTAATACATTTAATGAATGAACATGTTTTCTGCCTCTGTAAGACAAAATGGTGGATGTGTCAGTAATGCAACCAACAGTTAACAATCCAACGATATTCAGTTTACTGTCACAGAAGACAAAGACACAGGAAATATGCAAAGTTGAGAAGCTGGAACCTTTTTTGTATTTTGTGCTTTAAAAAAAATGTATTAATTGATTATAAAAATGGTTTTATATTCCTAGAAACATCTTTGGCGTTTGCACTGATTTTCCAACAAGGCATTTGAAGACGTCCACTTAGACTCCGGGAGTTATTGATCTAACATTACGTTGATCAAAAAAAAAAATGTCTCTCAGCTCTTAGTTGTATTTTATTCTATCCAAATACATAAAGTGAAATATAATTAATTTTCCCCTGAGGGGAAACTGTGAGATGAGTGATGTTCACGGCGCCTCGCCCCAATTTAGGATTCAACACTGAAGCCTCTGCTGAGGTGAAGCGTGATGAAGGTGTTTTTGTTTGGTGCTTGTTAAAGAACACATTATAAACCGGCATGCCGCTCAATTCTTACAATTCACAGCTCTGAGCTTTTCCCTTTTTGTTTATTCTGATGATGAAATAACACACAGCGCCTAAACAGCCACTTTATTTAAACCACATGACATGGAGGTACAATAACAATGGAGGTTTAGTCCCAACAGCTGAACACTCCCACTAACTAACCGTTACAGAATCTGTGAAAATACTTTGATACAACAACTACAGTTGTCAGCTTCTTTTTTTTTTTTTTTTTTGGGGGGGGTGGTTTTAGTCATTTTTGTCAGTTTTGTAAAAGTGGAAGAAGAAACAAACACACTTCATAGTAAAGCATCTTTATGAAGTTTAAAGTTCGTTGAACTCTCCGTTGCTTTACTTTGGTGTTGATTTTGTTGATCGACATTCTTCAGGTGTGATATGATAATGAGATTTTATAACCTGTAATTAAAAGGAGATATTTAAGATAAGTCCGGAGAGTACGCCAACCTCTGGAACCGATGCTGAAACAATAAGACAATTTGAATTAGTATTTTGAGAGTGTATTAAGCTGCGATAGTGTAATTTATTAAATTGTTTAAAGCATTTATTAAGCGAGAACACCAAACATTTGTATTGCTATGAATTTAATATCCTTTCGGTTGTGGACTGTTGATCAGACAAAGCAAGAAACCTGAAGACGTCACCTTGGACTCTTGGAACATTTCTCAGTATTTTCTGGTGTTTTATTGACAAAAAGATTAAAAATACATTATCGACAGATCAACTAATTCTGAGAATAATCGATAGAAGCCGCCCTACCTATTTAAACGTCATAGGTTATGAATAAATAACATCAATGTACGACATTTTAATCTGCCTAAATCTGAGCCCGAAACATCACCGTGACGCACCGAGAAGCAGACGACAGTAGTTGCAAAGTTGGTGCCGTTGATGCAAACTCAGCACTTCCTGTAGCTGTTTCAAAGTAAAAGCCTTCTACCAAAGAGGAGGGGTTTATGGCTTTTACTTTGAAGCACTTGCAGGAAGTGGTTAGTTTGCGTCATTCCTGCACATTAGCTGAATCCTTTATTTATACAGGGTTTACTCCCTGAATACTTGCTCTCATTTGCAGGAGGACTCTTGTCTTACAGGGACACACACACAGTTTTATGACGTACATAATTAAAATATGATAAATAAATGATAACGACAAAGATGGCAGTTAAAACATTCATATACAGCTGCTGGTAATGTTTGAATGATTTAGGTGAAGGTGTAACTAACTTTGTACAATTTCACTAATAGTTATTCTTGGTACGATACTTACTTTCAAGGTTTAATAGCTTAAAAAACAGAAAACAGGTAGTTTGATGTCCAGTTTTATATTCTCTATATATTTCTACACAAAGGCCTGTTGGGGTTGGTTGACAGAAAAAGGAAACGACACATGTCGTCGGATCCTCTATAATCCATCGCAGATACTGAATGATTAACTACAGCTGATGAGTGACTGCTTTCTGGGAATCATGTGGCCTTCATACTGTGCATCTGGCTGAAAGTAAAAGTTTAAAAGGCTGAATTATTTCTATTAATTGAACCCTTTTTTAATTGTTAAAAATGAAATACACAAGGGTGGGCAGGCGCCTCAGATCAGTCTAACAGGAGGTGTGACCACCGTGTTGTAGTGGAACTGCTGATTACAGGAAGTTAGCTATCTTTATATTTTATTCTGTTCTCATGTTGAGGAGTTGAACAGATGTTATCTGGAAAACAATTGCGACATACAGATGATTAAGCTCACACGAGTTTATACATGTCTTTAGTTTTGAGGCTTTTTTTTTTCCCCCCCTCATGTTTTGGATTATTGATAGTAACACTGGTAGTCAGTTAGCTTCAGTGATATCTGGACAGAATTTGAGTCTCTATCAGGGGTTACAGATATGTCAGTCGGAGGAGTTAATTTTTAACATTTCCCCTCAAGGTTGTTTTTTTTAATAGACTGTATTACAATATCCTGCTCTGAGTTGCTGTTTATACATCCTAATATGCCGCCTCGCTGCAAGATGGTGCAACTTTATTGTCAGAGGTGTTGATGCCAGAGTAGGTTTCTGCAGAATTTATGGCTTGAACACACCCTAGAACATGTAGGGAAGACGCCGTGTAGCACACAGGCATTTAAAGTTTCATTTCATAGATTTCATCTCCGCTGTATTCCCCCTTGTGTATGTCAAATTGTAGAAAAGGCTGAATTGTATAACATTGAGAATGTACCAAGGTTGAGGGTTTGGAATCCGACCCACAGTCCTTTGATTTAAAAGAACAATAAGAGAGAATATACCTTTTTTTTAAAAATTGGTCTTACATAACAGCACTGACGTTCTGATGCAGATTTCAGTCAGTCTGACATCTGATTCATTACCATGAAATTTGGTGCAGAGAAACGTAACTGAATGTTTTTTTTTTTTTGGAATAAGATTTAGTTTCATGTAACTGAACTCTTTAACTTTGACTCTCTGTAGCTTGATTTGCATTTCTTGTACTCCTGCAGCTCTACATGTTAAGAATATTCATTTCCTCATCACTAACTTATTTCCTTTTTTTCCAGTCTAATATTACTTCACCAGGAAGCTGCGCTGAGATCTCACTCGACTATAGATGATAATTTCTGTCTCTGAGTACCATTCTGGTCTATGATCAGTCTAATAATAATAATATGTTATTGAATCCCCTGGGTACACCACACCGGGGGGGGGGGGGGGGGGGGGGGGCGCTAACTCTTCCTCATCGGTGCTCTCTTGTCTCTCCGTCAGTGGTTGGGTGCCCCCTCCTGCCAGCGAGGCAGCTACGCCTTCTATAAGTCGGTGGGCAGCAGAGCTCAACCCGACGGGCCCGTCCAGGTGTGGAAGCTTGGGGAGTTTTACTTCATCCGCTGTGGACCGCAGGATCCTGTGTGCATCGCAGAGGTGAGATTACCTGCTCATATGTGAGCTTAAAGCTGCTATAATCTGTATTCTTACAACAACGACGCTATAATGTCAAAGAGGGGGTTGCTCTTGTCAATGAACCCACAGAGAATTGGGTGGAGACCAAAAGCGGAGCTAAAAGAGAGAGAATGTTGGACCTTCATTCATCAGGTGGACACAAACGCTCCAAATGAATGTTCATGTCGCTTCGGATCTGCTGGTGGTGAATAATAGGAAGCTATTGTTATGCATTAGCAATATCAGCTTTACGGGGTGATCATATTTCAAATGCTTTGCTGACAGCTTGTTTATTATAACTCTTACTCCAGAGATCTTTTTCTATTGCATCATCACTAAAAACAAAGCTTGCATTAAAACGATAACATTTAAGCAGCAGAGGCAGAGATATTCTAAATTTGAGTCCCCAGCAGCTGCATGGGGATACTGCAGTTCCCACAATGCAACGTGATATCATTCGTGATACCATCTCTGACTGATAAACAGCAGGTCTGATTTTTACTAAAGCTCCTGCAGAGCCACAGAAGACATTATTCAACCGTTTCCACAAAATTGTAAAATAGTTTTGCAGCGCCCCTTTAATTTAACTGTTGACTGTGTCTAACTCAAACTAAATGGGTCACGCTGCTCACATGGGCTATAGTAGACTCGTAGTATGTTTTATTGAGTCTACGTCCCACGGCAAGGCTAAATTTAGTCGATTCAGGTCGCGAGCTGAAGAAGCGTTAATGAGATTGTATTTATATTGACAGTAAATGATCGTAATGCCGGGATGGGAAGTCTTTGGGTTAACGCATTTGATCAAGTGACAAACGCTGGAAGGAGAGAAACGCTCTGTTTAAATGAGTCAACGGAACTGAACTAACAAGTTTGTCTTCTTTGCCAAATCGATAAAGAATCAGTAAGAATCAATTGACATGTGGGTCAGTAACAAACAACAACAACAACAACAACAACAGCAACAGCAACAACAAATGGAGCCCCTTTCAGACATGCAGCCCGTCACGTTAATCTGCAATTCCACATTCTCGTGTCTGAATAAACGCCGTGTTCACTTTGATGTAACAGTCTGGCAAAGTCAGACCTGAAACACTTTCAACACGTAATGCTGTCTGATTAACATACAGACTGCAGCAGCAACACGAGGTACCATTAGACTGTATTTGAGGTGGAAGACCCGCTGGGGGGGATGGTAAAAAAACAAAATAAACCCTATTTGCTTACATACACTCATATACATACACATACACTCTTACCGCTTGTATATTGCTTTTTGTTTGGAAGTTAAAAATGTCATAATTCCCTCTGTGATTATATATTTTATATTGCTGTGAAAACATCTCCTTTTAAACAACTATATTCATTATTTGAACACAATACAATTTACCCTCGCCCAACACTCATTTTTACTGAATAATGTAAATCAATGGCCTGCTGTTAACGTCGGTTATATGCTGGATAAACTATGATGTGGCAAATTCAAATTGGCCTAATATTAATGTTATATTAATAATGAATGAATACATTAATGGGAAAACAAGCTAAGTATTGTATTGACATTGGCAAAAGACATCGGATATTGATGATTGCTCTGATGCTATAATGCAGATCTATCGCTCTTCAATACTTTTCAAACATACCTAATATTGTTATACCTAATATTGTTGTCCCTGTCAGGAGCCTGTAGTAATGATGACTCAGCTGTTCCAGTGATGTCACTGATCAGTAGTTTGGCAGGTTTTGATGAGCCAGCTTTGTGACTCTGGAAATGTAATTGAAACCCAGATATACAGCCGGCTAACCCAACGATGTAGCTCTGTGGAACAACCCAGAGACGCGCTGTGTGTTGCCTTTTTGATTGTTGTGGTTAAAAGATCAACACCCCAAAATGAGACGTGGGAATCACAATTGCAAACAGACAGTCAAATATAAAATTGCATCTGTAAATCAAACTCATCATCTTGCGTTTAAATTTCTTGCAATATTTAGCAAAAAGTCTGTTTTCTAACTGATAATGAGCTAAAATCTAAGTCTCGAGTTCCTCAAAGTGAAATCCTGCTCGGCTTGGATTCTTCCTTTTCTTCCTCTGCTCCACAAAAAAGACCAGATATTAATACCTGCATACATTTGAACTGATAATACTTAACATTTAAATTCTACAAAGTGTCGGATAAAACACAAAATACGTGGAATTTGCCGTCCATGCTTCTGTACCATCAGAAGTAGTTTTGTAATCTGAACATTCATCTTTCTGTCAGACGCTCTCCTGTTTTTCTTTTCCGGTTCCTCATCTCTGTATCCAGGTCTACCTTTTAAACCACAACATTATATTGATTTAAGCTCAAAGCACCACTGAGCCTCAGACTTTATCTATAATTCTTAAAGCAGTGAATGTCAAACGGAGCATATCTGCCTCCCTGACCTCTCCAGCATTGCCTCTGACGTCTCCTTCAAGGTGACAAAATATTATAATAACAATAATGTAAGGGACCCATAAGACTGCCTGAGGGTATCTCTGGGTATCACAACTTGTAAAGTACACAAGTCTTTCCCAGTTTTTACTAGCTTTAACAGTCCTGTAGGTTAAGTTTTGGTTACGTTCCTGTGAAACTCTTTTTATCTTTTGACACAAACTGTCTGCACATTGTGTAACTGTCTGGTTTTCAGTTTGACTGCTTTGCATTTTTGAGCCTAATCAGATCAGATGTGTTTCAGGATGTTCTCAGTACTCAGAAGATTATTATTATTATTATGTAACAAAAATGTTTAGTTAAATGCATTTTTTAAATCACAAGAAATGTGGATCCGAAGACTCCAGTAATCAAAGCTTTTCAGCCAACTGTGTTTAAATGACGTCGCGTTCTTCTTCTCTTCTTCGTGTGCAGGTGACCTTACTGTGGGAGGACCAGACACGACGCCACCTGCTGGCCAGCGCCAGACTCTACTTCCTGCCTGAGGACACGCCGAAGGGGCGGAGCAGGGAACACGGAGAGGTGGGTCAAAGTGTTCCTCTCTACGTGGACTCCTCTCTACGTGGACGGATATTTCAGGCACATGTTTATTCCTCCGTTTATTTATATAAATAATTCTGTAGTGCACTGTTTATATTTTTATTACACACGCTTGAATTAATTTTCCTTCAACTACACCAGAAATAAACCACACACACGTATACAAACTTCTATATAAGGCCATATCCTGCACAGGATATGACATACTGGAGACAAAACAAAAGTTCCTGGAAGACTTTTTTATTTTGTCCATCCCATTTATATCATTGAGGGTGAACTAGATAAGAGACAATCCTCTCTTGTTAGCTTGTGAATGTTCATTCATTCATTCATCTTCGTCCGCTTATCCGGGATCGGGTCGCGGGGGCAACAGCTCCAGCAGGGGACCCCAAACTTCCCTTTCCCGGGCCACATCAGCCAGCTCTGACTGGGGGATCCCGAGGCGCTCCCAGGCCAGTTTGGAGATATAGTCCCTCCACCTGGTCCTGGGCCTCCCTCGGGGTCTCCTCCCAGCTGGTCGTGCCTGGAACACCTCCCTAGGGAGGCGCCCAGGTGGCATCCTCACCAGATGCCCGAACCACCTCAACTGGCTCCGTTCCACGCAAAGAAGCAGCGGCTCTACTCCGAGTCCCTCACGGATGACCGAACTTCTCACCCTATCTCTAAGGGAGATGCCAGCCACCCTCCTGAGGAAACCCATTTCGGCCGCTTGTGAATGTTCCCTTTTCAAAATAAATGTAGCAGTCCATTATTTGCTTTTGAAGTGTTGTGGAGTAGAAGTATGAAGTACTTGAGTAAATGTACTGTCCTCTACTAAAACCAGAGGATTAGTATTCATAAGTACCACCTACATTATGAGCATTTATACAATATGAAGCATGACAAATAAGAGTGACGTCATTCTGCAATTTCTGCGGTCTGTTAATGGGAGTGAACGTCTCCCAAATATAATCTGGGGAATGCTTTAAGAGCATCTATTAATAATCGTGTCATAGGAACTCTACCTCCCTTTTTTCTCTCTTTTTTTTCTTTCATCCAAACATCTTTGGCGAAGCACCTAAACAGGTTTACTCAAAGATTTCCTGTTAATCAGAAACTGCTCTTTCCCTTTGTCCTCATGCAAATAGCATTAATGAGCACTAAAGAACAAAGCGTTGGTTTGCATCTCAGCTCTCTGTGGTCTGGTATCATTTAATGATCTGCTTTATATGAATTAAACAAAAACCAGTAAAATGACTTCAAACGCAACATGAATAGAGTAAAAAGTATTGCTGCTGATGTTTTTGATTAACACAGTTCACATGCAGGCTGCAGCTCCGCTTTCACATGAAATTCCCCCTTTGGGACTAATGCGTTACCCAAATGTAAATCTTTGATAATGGCGTGTCTGAAACTAAATTTTCCACATTTCAAACTTGGATATTTCCACTGTTGAAGTCTCTTTATAGATTTTTCTATTTTCCTGGTGGGAAATTGAGCCTTCTGAAAGTGTTTTCACAGGAATCATTCCTTTTATATGGAGAGTTAATTTAGAAAAAAAGTGTTATCAAGTTTGATGTCAAAGATTTCTTTCTTATCTTGAAGGATGTTCAGCGTTTACACACTTATAACATTAAAAGCATTCATCAACATTACAACATTTGAACAGAGGAACAACACCTATAATCTGTAATATAATGTATATCTGAATGGCCAGGCTGTTTCCAGTCTTTATGCTAAGCTAAGCTAACTGACTTCTAAATAAGTACCGTTGTCACTTCTACATTAACTTCCACACTAGGAAGGAGTTCTCAAACTAAGGTTGTTAACAATAGTGTTGACGTAGCCTTAGTTAGAATACTTGAGCTTTAAAAATGTTTATTCATGACTCCTGCAGAGCCACTTAATGTAAAAACGTTTAACTTTGTTCACATGTTAATGAGCTCACATCTGGCACAAAGGAGGTCGTGTGTGTGTGTGTGTGTGTGTGTGTGTGTGTGTGTGTGTGTGTGTGTGTGTGTGTGTGTGTGTGTGTGTGTGTGTGTGTGTGTGTGTGTGTGTGTGTGTGTGTGGTTCTGGGAGGAGACGTCAGCTGCTTCAGCTCCACTTTAGACCGCAGACGTAAATGAGCTGCAATATGTTTGCATTGTGCCAATATTATCTGAACAGGCTGACATTGTCAGCTGAAATACAGTGTGGATGTAATGAGTTGTTTAACATCACGTGTCAAACATTTTCACTTGTGCCATAAACGGATAAAAAGAAACTCAACAGGCCTGCAGTGTTGGAAAAAGTATTCAGAGCTTTAAAAAGTCAAAAAAAAAAGGAGCAATACCACAGTGTACAAAGTCCTGCATCCAAAATATTACAAGTCAAACTAAAACAAAGGCTAATTTTAACTTCTCAATAGTAACTTAGTACATTTACTCAAGTACTGTACTTAAAGTAAAGGACAAGTACATCAAAACTATACTTGAGTACTTCCATATTAAGCTACTTTATACTACTACACCACTACTTCACTAGATTATGAATACAAAGTATAACCAACTAATACATTATGATGTGTCATTATAGATGAATCGAATTAAGCTCCACCTTTACCAGCTGCTACATTAAAGTGATGCATCAATGATTATAATCCAGTAATATTTCTTTAGCTAACTTATTTTTCCTTCATATTAACTCAGCAGACCCTCTGTGTGGTTCTTAAGTAAATAAGGACAAATGCAGTTTGACTGTTTAGCTCCTAGATTCTCGGTAAATATCTCTCCCTGGCTTGTTTGCTTTATATTTGCGGTCAGATTTCATTTTACACAAACAAAAACAAAGACTAGATGCAGATGGAAAGGAGGAGAGAAGAGAGGAAACCGGGGTTACAATGACCAATTATTCACAGATGAGTAAATAGTGATGAGTCCAGCATTTCTGTCTCATAAACTTCCTCCTTTATTTTGAAATGTTGCATCACATGCAGCCATGGAACAACTACTCATATCATTTACTGAAGTATAAGTAACGATACAACACTGTAAAAATACTCCATTACATAGACAAGTCCTGTGTTAGAAATGTGACTTATGTATAGAAGTATTGGCAACTAAATGTACTAAAAGTAAAAGTACTCAAAATGGCCCCCGTCTGTATTATATTATTTGATCATTATTATTGGTTTATTTCAATATATAAGCGACACTTTAATGTTGTGGTTGGTTGAGTTGAAGCTAATTTTACCTTGTAGACTGCAGGGGTATTTATTATATAATTAAAATATGTAATGATTTATAATATATTAATATATAAAATCAATGAGAATCAAGAGAGAAAAGAAATTACATTTATGTTACATATACAGGCAGAGTGGCTTTTATCCCCCTAAAGTTAGATTGACAGTGAATATGTGAAATAGTATTAAATCGTACTTGGAGAAGTTTTAATAAACCAAAGGCTAAATTCACCGTTTCGCCTTTTTAAAAAGTGCTCTAATGTTTAGATATTTCTGCCGTCGGCCGTGAAAAGTGTAAAACGTTAAATCACTTTATTTTTTTTTAAATGGTGGAGAAAATGTAAGGTTTAGTTTAAGCTCATTTTCTGCTTTCAGCCACACGGCCGTTCACGTTTCATAATGAATCCTTATTTGGGCAGGTTCAGCCTCATGGCTCTCTCACTCTGCAGGTCAAAGACTTCACCGGCAAACCAATCAAGACTTTTGGGAACATTCTCCTTCACATGAATATGAACGAGCAGGTGAACGTTTGGGAGGAGCAGAGCGACGAAGTGCTTCCTCAGACAAGAATCTAAGAATCTTTTATTAAACTTCAACAGTTCATCTGTTAAATGCTTCTGCCCCACATCTCACGCTTTCACATGCGTATGAATCGTCTTTCCCTTCTATTTGCTAACGAGCCAAAACCAGACTTACTATTCGTGCTGAAGTTAAAAGTTATTCCATTGTTGTCAGTCCTCATTGTTTGGTTTCTGGCCCGTTCTCCTTCCTCATGCTTTGTTGACAGTTGTTACAACAATCCATGCAGATTGTTGCCAAACAGCCTTCTCGACAAGATGTGCTGACGGATATCCAAGTCTTAATTTAAGATGAACTTTACACAGTGACGAGTGAAATAAATGCAGAAATAGAAAATGGAAAAACTATGTGAACATCTGTATTGTTAATTCTCTTACCACTTAAATTATGTTTAGTTTCCTCTGGAGAAAGCTTAAAGCGTAATCTGCATAGAAATCTATTTAAATCACACAAATATGTGTATATATACGGGTTCTGATTTTATTAACCGTAGCCATTGATTGATTGATTGAGGCTCCCAGTCTGACTTTGAGATCGCCTGTTTCGTTACAGTAGATTCGCCTCACTCGCTGCGGTGGGCGGGGAAATGCAATCAAATAATAAATACATATAAACGCTGTTGATTTCTTCCCAGGGAGCAGACACAAAAACTATTTTGGTTCATTCAATTTCTGCTGTCAGTCAGCGAAACCACAGGAAGACGTTTCTTTTCTCTAAAGCCGCACCGACATCATACTATTTACCAGAAGACACGTGATTTAAGTTGTCAAGTAGATGGCGAAGCCTTTAATTATTAACGCATGCGTTAATTTAGGTAGTCGCATGTTTTAGTGTTTTTACCATCTTTAGAATTCATGATATTCTTAATTAATATTCTTTTTGATGTGTTGGTTTAGAGTATTTCCCACTTTTCAAGAAAACAAAACCACAACAGCGCATCCAGAACAGAAGTCTAATCATGGACTGAACCTCTTCTGTGGGTTTTTAGGATGAGGTTCTGGCGGTGTCCAGGAAGATGGTGGTGCGGGTGGAGGACCTGGTGCAGTGGGCGTGTGCCGAGTCGGCAGGTTGGACCGGCAGCCTGAAGCCGCTGCCCTGCGGGACCAACGGCCTCCACAAGCCTCTACAGAGCAGCGACGGGAACAACAACAGCAGCAACAGCAGCAGCGAGCCGCTCAAAGACAAAACCGAGAGTAAGAAAATTACTGAAACCCACGAATCAAACGCACCCAGAGACCCCACAGTGATTGGCTAATGTGTGTGGCAGCAGCTGAATAAGCTAACGTTGGTGCATGAAGTACAGAGATATTGTTCTCAGTCAATTATTCATTTTAACAGCTTCTATTTTTACAATCATTTCATATGCTCCTAGCAAAGAAACCTCACACTTCCTGTAGATGTTTCACCATAAAAGTCTAGCAGAAAAGGGAGGGATTATGTCCTTTGAGCCTCTGGACGGCTTTTAATGTGAAACATCTCCGCAGGAAGTTTCATTGACAGTAGCTTAACAGCTGTTAAAAGAACAGAGGCAAGTACAAAGATGAAAAATAATGAGTCAAAAAAGTGAAACCGCTCCAACCACTGATGGAATTAGTGCAGTGAAGATGGACGCCATGCTGAACGTATCGACAGAAGTAGGCTTGGTTCATGCGTCTCATGTCTTCTCCTCTCAGACGACCGGGTGGAGAGTCAGGGCATCAAAGTGCTCAGCTACCCGCAGTACTGCCGCTTCCGCTCCCTGCAGAGACGCATCCAGGACGGAGCGAGGGGGCCGGTGCTGCAGGACCTCCACCTGCTGGCCCTGGGGGGCGTCAAGGCGCTGCCCAACACGCGGCTGATGTACTGCAGGGACACCTTCAACCACCCGACGCTGGAGAGCGCCAGCTTCTCCTGGCAGTTCAGTGAGTGCTTTAAGAGAAAACCAGTCCACCGAGGGGCGATACCACAGATTGAACCACACTGGACCATTGAGGCAGATACTCGACGATAATATAAATCTTAAAAAAAAAAGATACTGGATCAAACTTTATTTAGGAATATAAAAACAAATATAATTGTTCCAGTTTTTCCAAAACGGACAACTTGTATTGACAGGTTCATGTATTTATAACCATCTTAATTTGTTATTTCTATATTTAGTTTTTCATTGTTTCAGTTTACCAGAGTTCTTGTATTCCACTGCTCAGATAATATGATACAATAACACACATTTTATATAATAAATATATATGTGTGTGTGTGTGTGTGTGTGTGTGTGTGTGTGTGTGTGTGTGTGTGTATATATGTGTGTATATTTATATACATATATATATATATATATATATGTGTGTGTGTGTATATATATATATATGTGTGTGTGTGTGTGTGTGTGTGTGTGTGTGTATATATATATATATATATATATATGTATATATGTATGTATATATATATATATATGTATATGTATATATATATATATATATGTATATATATATATATATATATATATATATATATATATATATATGTGTATATATGTATATGTATATATATATATATGTATATATATATATATATATATATGTGTATATATATATATATGTATATATATATATGTATATATATATATATGTATATATATATGTATATATATATATATATATATATATGTATATATATATATATGTATACACACACACATGTGGTTATTGTCATTTGACAGCATTCATGCTGAATCCGTTATTACCTTTTTCATATTGTGTTGGTATTGGGACAGTATATTTAATCATTTGATTATCTTGCATTTCAATATAATAAGTTTAGATGCCGCCTCCGAACTCCCTTATTAGACGTCTGTAGCTCTCTGAAATAATTACAAAGTACTTAGAATCACGAGTTTCTGTTGCGTTTTCTTTTTCTGCAGGATGTCCGTCTCTCAGTCTTCGAGGGCGACCTCGCAAGAGGAGAGGCCGAGACGACAAAGACTCCCCGAACTCCAGCCAATCAGAGTCCTGGATTGAGAGGATGAAGGTTTGTTCCTTTTATGTATTTTTTTAAGTCTGTGTTGCTTAAGTTTTTTTTTTTCACAGCAGTATCTTCTGTGTTTATTTAAGAAACCTACTACCAGGTTTGTTTGAAGCCTCTCTGTAGAATTTTATTATAAAGTGTTATAAAGTTAAAAAACTTGCAACAAAACATGTTGAATACCAATAAAGGTGAGAAAAGCACCTTTCAACAAGAAGCAAAGAAATGCATAATACAGAATATAGTCAGCCGCAGCTGTACTTTGTTTATGTTGTCATGCTAAGATTTAAACTAAACATGGTAAACATTATTCCTGCTAAATGCAGCATGTTCGCATGTTCATTACGCCCCCGTTAGCATGCTGACATTAGCATTTAGCTCAAAGCGCTGCTGTGTCAAAGTACAGCCGCTATGGTAGATTCTTATTCTAGTTCATTTAGATGTAAAAGGTGGACGTGTATTTAAGATGGTAAAGGAAACCATCTCGCTGGATCTTTACTGAACGACACGACTACAGCCTCAAGACGACCTCCCGAGTTGAATCAAAACGCCCGACGATTTCTGGTTTCATTCTGTGTGTTGTTGTGTAAACTGATTTAGTCTTTTCCTGTCTGTGCTGTAACACTCGTCTCCTCTCAGGAGAACGTGATGGGCAGCGTGGAGGTCGGCTGTGAGGGCAGCTGGCTCCCCGACCCTGAGGAGCAGCTGTTCCTGGATCAGCTCTTCGCCTACATGGAACGCCTCGGCTCGCCCATCCACAAAGTCCCCAACCTCGGCTTCAAGAAGAGTGAGTCTCTCTAGTCTATTTCTTATTCCTTCTGTGGTTTGTCTTTCTTTTTCTCTATCTGTTCTTTCTTTCTCTCTTATCTGTACGCTCTTTTTTTCTGTCCTATATTTTTGTCTTTCTTTCTTTTCTCTTTCTTATTATTTTCTTTCTTATTGTCTTTTTGTTTCTCATGTATTTCTGTCCTTCCTGTCTTTCTTTTGTTTCTCTTCTACCTTTCTTTTCTGTACGTTCTCTCTTTTAGCCTTCCTTTCCTTCTGTATTTTGTTCTTTCTCTCTTTAAACGGCGCTCTTGACATTAGAGAAATTAAAGGAGAAGTTGACGGGTTCAGTTCATCCTCATCATGCTTCTGGCTAAATCTGTCCGAAAACATTTCTTTTCTACCTTTTCATTGAACCAGAATTGCCCCGTTGAGATTAACAATGTTTTTCAAGAGGCCAAAAGTTACAGACCGACAACCTAAATCAGAAACGCTAAAAATATCCCACAAGATAGCAGATTAATAAAATCATATCAACAATAAAGTCATATAAAAGATCACATCTCAGAAACAACAGCTGATTAAAGCGGCACTGTGGACGGCTGCAGCTCAATACTCCTGCTCGACTGGTTTAACGATCACACTTGTTTGTGCTCAGGCTTCGTATCTTATCTCTGCGGTGAAACTCTTTCACAGTTTACCAGCAGCAGAAAATCTTCTTCAAAATGAGGTTTTTAAGCCACTTGGAAGCAGACTTCTTTTTTCTTTTCTTTTTTTTTCTGCTTTTTATTTACAGCTCCTACATTTATAATATCTATCTGCTTTTTAGTCATATTTCAAGTTCAGCCTTTTTTTATGCCTTCACCATCAACTATTATGTTAGCTGATTGACAAAATATAACAATACAAATATACATTACGCAGAATAATACCACAACTCAAAATGTGAACACTTTTTTTATTAGAAATACAAATGTAATGTTTGTATGGTATCTTTATTTACTTTATACTTATATCAAGTTCAATTAAATATTCATACTGATAAAATACTATATTTAATATCCAGGGAAACTTTGGAATCTTGACTATAATTTAGATTTTAGATAAAGTGAATACAAAAGTTTTTAATCGTGGAGCTGCCAGACGCTTTGTGTGTTTAATTATGTAAATACGTGGCAGCAGGAATCCTGATCTGAAGTGGTGCTGCTGCTCCCTGTCTTCTCCTGAGGATCATGAACATTTCACTACATTTCAACATTTCAATGTTTCATCATGTTAAAGCTGCAGTCAAACCCTAATAATATTAAGTCAGGAGGGCTTGTTTCATCTGGATCTTTATAAGCAGGAGAATAAAATACTTTACAGGTTTTATCAGAAAACATTTGTTTAGTCAAATTGAGTGCTTTTATTTCAGAGTTACAACTTTTGTCTGCCGTGTTTCATATTTGCATGTCTCATCTGTTTCCACTTGCCGTGCTGCCAAGTTTAAACATGTCCGCCTCCTCTCTCCTTAGTTGACCTCTTCCTCATGTACTCTGTGGTCAAGCGGCTCGGAGGCTACAAAAGGGTGAGTCACTTCAAGTTATTTCAGTTTATTTAGCCCATTTAACCTTTTATCTAGGGCAGTAGTTTGATATTTTGGGAATTTCTTATTTGTTTCTTTGTGGAGAGTTGCATTAGAAGATTGAAACCCCTCTTATGTCTGAACGCAAAATATTTACTTGGCATCAGCAGCCAGTTAGCTTAGCATAAAGACTGGGAGCAGGGGGAACCGTTAGCCGTTTTGCTAGTTATTTTTGTTTAAAATTTCAACAAATTATATAAAACAACGAATTATATAAAAAGTGTTAATTAGTGATCTTAACAGGAGCGTGTTGGTGGGTTGTGCTGCCTTTGAACAGAACCAGACTAGCTGTTCCTCCCCATTTCCAGACGTTATGCTAAGCTAAGCTAACTCACTGCTGGTTGTAGCCTTTTGTTTCCTCTATACACATCCAACTCTACACCCTAAACAAATAGAGAGAGCAGGCCCTACCACAATGTGTTGTTTTGGTTGGTAAACAGGCCTTTGTAATTCAGATTGCCACTTCGAAAATAGGTATGTGCATTCAGTGACAGTCAGTCATTTCTAAGACGTTTACAGTAAATAAACCCACAGAAAACCCAGCTTTACAATCGATGTAAACAGGCAGACGGTACAGAAACGGGCGGTATAGTTTCAGCTCAGTGCGGCTCTGTTGACAACAAAAGGCCTGTTCAATCGTTCTGTACTGAGCTGAGCCTTGTACTGAACAATACTGCATGTTACAACATAGTGTTACACCCCTAATGACACACTGTATAATGCATGTAATTATTTCAACACACACCCAACCACTCGCATGCTAAAAAAAGCCCAAATCATTTCCAACCAACACGTTTCTCATTGTAATTAATTTGCATTCAGCCCACACAGACTAATCCTAAAATACGTCCCAGCTGCGGCCACACTTAATTCAGCTCCTCATCCATTTTCATGATGATTACTCATTGAATGTTTCTTTCTTTTTTTTCCCTTTTTTTTTAATGGTACTTAAATTTTCCAATTCAGAGTGAACACAGCAAACACGCGTTACTTTTCTGCAGGATTTCAGAATTTCAAAGCTGATCGTGTGTGTGTGTGTGTGTGTGTGTGTGTGTGTGTGTGTGTGTGTGTGTGTGTGTGTGTGTGTGTGTGTGTGTGTGTCACAGGTGACATTGGACCGTCTCTGGAAAATAGTCTATAACGAGCTGGGAGGATGCCCCGGCAGCACCAGTGCTGCTACCTGCACCAGGAGACACTACGAGAGGTCAGACATGAACCCCTCCTACAAAATCCTTCAGGCTCAAAAGGTCCAAATGTAAAAGTACATGCACTTAGCATCCTGTAACTGTGTGTGTGTGTGTCTCAGGCTGATGCTTCCTTATGAAGAGCACCTCGGAGCAGCAACAGGAGTAGCAGCAGAATTCAAAATCCCAGAATCCCCCATGCCTCTGAAACCCAGAGGGATAAGAGGAAGGAAACCACTTCAGAGAGGCAGAAAACCAGGACCCAAATCCAAGGACAAGAAGATGACAACCCCCGCCGCTGCTTCTCGTGCTGTAAGTGACGGACCGAATGTCCACAATAGTTCATTTTATTATGCTTTGTTTTAATCATGTAATGACTTTGCTACTCCTTCAAACTCAATTTACCTCCTGTTCTGTTTACTTTTGCTACACGTTTTTTCATTCAGAACTGTGTTTTTGCCAGCGTGGGCTCTTCATCTTAAAGAAACGCTGTGACGTCATGACTCTTGATAAGTTTGGAAGCAATATCGGAATGCACCTCTTTTTAAATAAGTTTGTCTTGATAAAACCTGCAAACATCCAAACGGGTCAGGGGTCGTATTCACAAAACATCCTAAGACTAAAAGTTATGAGAAACTCTTAAACGTAGACTGTGTCAGCCCTGTCTTTAGCCGTTTATTAAGTTTTTGGTCTAATGTTTTGGAAGATTGATGTAATAATAACTTTTAAAAAATATATCTTGATGGTGGTGAGTTAATAAAGATCCAATCGGCTCACCCACTAGTCGAAACAATCCACAGTGGAGATGATGGTTAGCGCCGTTAAATAAATAAAGCTGGTTTCGTGGCCATCGCTGGATTTCCAGGTAAAATGTCTGCTGCACTGTATGAAGACCTACCCTGTTAGAACATTTGTTACGTCGACTGTGAAAAACACTCACTTGCCTTTATGATACCTAACAAGTGAGTATTTTATTTTGTGGAAAGCCAAAGTCCTTTTGTGAATACGGCCCAGATAAAGAAAGCAAAGCAAGGGAAATGTATTGATATTGCACATTTCATTGCTGGTAAACTCAATGAGCTGCACAGTATATGTACACAGCAATAAGTAACATGTACAGGATACAAGTACAACTACAGTAAAAGAGAAAAATACACAAAAAAACAGCAACAGCCTAAAGACACGAACAAACCCAGCGAAGGCTTAAAGACACTAGACACGAGCGCTGATCCTCGTCTCTCCGAGTAGATCGTGAACCCGAACGGCGCCGCGGTGGTGAAGAGAGGCAGAGGCCGGCCGCCGGGCACACGCAACAAGGCCACGCTCATCGCTCAGGCCAAGATGGTGGCTCAGCAGCAGGCCAAAGCCAAAGCATCAGCCGAGTCTCAGCAGCAGAGTCCTCCGCTTCCGGTCCGAGGGGACGGTGGACCGGCCCCCAGCAGCACGCACAGGGTAACGCCTCCACCACTGTCCTGTGACACGATCACCACCCGTAGGCTTGATGGGACCTTCACGTAATATCACTGTGTTAAAGACTGAGCTACAATATGAATGTGATAATAGTGTTATTGTGATTTGTTAGTATCAGTATATCTTTATCCTTATTAGATGCGTGTTGAAGCCTTTTAAAAGAGATTCATAAATATAAAGCCTATACATGACCGCCTTGTTCTTCTTCTCTCGTCCCTCCCTGCAGCCCGTCCATCCGGCTATCCTCCCTGTCAACATGCCCCTCACCCCCGACCTCTCCCCCATGTCAGCCCCCTTCCTCCCCTTCCTGCCCAAACCAAAGGAGCCGATGCCGGACCGAGGGGAGTCCGTGGCTCCCGCTCCAGGTGTCCTCCTGTCCACTCTGCCTCGCCACTTCGTTGGAGGATCTCTGGGCGGCTTCAGCCCCATCAAAGGTGTCTGTCCTCTGGATGTCTTCAGGAACCGCATCAGCCTCCAGAGAGGCCCGGAGAGCCCGGCCCTGACGCCTCAGGACCCGACCCAGCACCACCCGACCATCTACACACTCCAGCCCAAAAGTGGAAGCCCGAATACGCCTCATCCCGGCGGGGACCAGCTCCAGCCTCAGCCCCACCCGCTCCACCAGCACCAGCAGCACAACCACTGTTCGGGGTGTAACGTGGACGAGGCAGCCCAGAGAGGAGGCAGCCGGGACGCCAGGAACCGGCCTCCTCTGCCCCCTCTCCGGGTCCTGCCTTTGAACCTGGACTGCAGCGTTCAGGTGTGCCAGCTGATGAGGACTCGTCTGGGTTCGTCTCAATTCCAGACCTTCACCCGCCGACTGTCGGAGGCTCTGTCCCAGGACCTTAGCACCAAGCCCCCCTGCTCTCCCATCACCCCTCCCCCCGAGCAGGCGCTGCCTCTCAACCTCAGCAAACGCTTAACGGCTAAGAGACCCAGTACGGAGGGGCCGGAGTCGAGTCTGGCAACGATCAACGGGAACACGGACCAACCGCCATCCAAGAGACCCAGACTTGGCTGCACGGAGCAAGCCGAGGGCTTCAGCCTGGGAGGCCGGTCCAGCTCTGGAGGAAGTGACGGAGGAGGAGAACAGGATGTGGAGATGGAGAACCAGGAGGAACCCGCGGACCTGAGCTCCCCTAGCAGGATCAGGGCCTTCCTGCTCGGGCTGCCACCCTTCCAGGTGAAATTTGAGGACGATCTGAACGGGACGAGGTTTGGTAAATTTCTGCCACCGGTATCCATGGCCGAAACCCCGAGGACCGACACAGAGACAGGAGAGGGAGGAGTGGCGTTAATGAAAGAAGTAAAGGAGGAGGTGGTTGAAATAGAGCGACGTGAAACTGAGAGAAACAACAAACTACAGAAGTCAGAGCAGGAGGAGAAAGATCCCCCCCACCTCTCTGGTCCTGGTCCAGCAGAGCTGAAGAGAGCCGGTCCCTCAAGCACTGACACGCACTGTTTTTAGCATTTATTCCCTCTGTTGATATTAGCATTTTGTCTGATAAATTGGGGATTTGTCGTTTTTGGAATGTGGGAAGTTGTTTCCACCGTGGGGGTTGGTGTTGGTTTTGGATGCCGGATGTTTCAGCGGTTGATCCGGCTCAGGTTAACGCCTGAACATGTGGAGCAGGGACGTTTCTTTGCTTCACATTTGAGAACAATTGAACTCACAACTTGTCTTTGTTTCCCATTTTTGTCTCCTTGTTATTTTTTTCCGTTTTTTTTTTTTTTTTTTTTAAGATCACGTCGTTGATTGAACTTTGCAGAGGAATGACGACACTGAGACTCATGACAATCACAAATCAGTTTCTCCTTCTTTCTCTGTTCATTTATGTTTCTTTAAGGTAAAAAGAAACAGAGGTGTGAGACTGTGACTCTTAAACACTGCCATAACCCTCCATAACACTATTAACTCTACTATTCAATGTTTCGGTGGAATGTTGAAAAAGATCCATATTACTTAAAATATAAATCAATTCTATCTATGCGTGATGCTATGCATCAAGACTTCATAAATTAGCATCTAGCGTGTACTGTAGTTTGATAGTTTCATTTTTAAATTGTACTCTACTTCTGTAGAGAGATAGTTATTTTCTGATAAAGTGTCTAGATGTTATCTGGAGCTCCTCAGTCTTCACGTTATAGCTCGTTGAGTGAAGCCTTTCTGTAGTCCTGCTCGTTAGATGAAAATATATAAACTTACACATATGTGCCTTAAATGGCCGGCGATCTGTTTCATCGCTGGCTTCAAATACATTCAGTTAAAGAGATACCTTGATGTTGGACCTGTTAGGTTTCCCGTCACTCCTCGGCAGGGCTGGGTGCCTTTTGAAATACTGGTGTGGAGACGATACTTGAGATTCTGTTACGTTGGAGAACTGAAACACAACACTTTTAACAAAAGAAGCCAAAGTCATCAAATTTTAAATGTTGTCTTAAATATTAGCAGCTGTACTTGTCTGAATAAAACTGTTAAAAATGTAGGTTTAAATCAAGAGGTTTAAAAAAAAAAAAAATGCTGACGCGGTTCACACAGCACTAATGATTAAAGTGAACGTCCGATGCCCAGCCCAGCTGTTTTCCTTGTTAACACCACTGTGGCCACTCGTTGGCGCCGTCGTCCCGCCTTCATCACTACCACTCGTTCGACCGATAACGAATCGGCACAGGTAGAAGAATTGTGTGTAGAGATCAAACATGTAGCCCAGACATTCAGACTACCTCAGTTGTTTTTCCAAGAATTTAAAAAATTGTTTTCTTAAATTCCAGAAAAATATTGGTTTGTGTCTTTTCCTTAAATTTGTTGACAATAAGAAAAATATAGAATATCACCAGAATTATCCTTCAACCTGCAATCTGGATACTTCACGGTTGTGCTTTACTCCTGATATTACTGATATCAAGAAACGGTGTCAGGGTTTTTTTGTTTGTTTTTATTATGTGAATATTTTGACATTTTTGGGAAGTAGAACATCTCTAAAAGCGTACTCTTTAATACTTTATAACTCGTTTGTTTAATCTGTACAAAATAAGTGTAAAAATTACAAGTTGTGGTCATTTTGGGCAGTTATGTTCCATTTGTTTGCTGAGAGCAGTGACTTCCTGGAGCCCCAGTCAAGAAATAGTCTGACTCAAAACCCTAAATAGCTTTTATTCGGATAAAAAAAGCAAAACAAGATGTAAACATTTTAATCCGTGCGTTTTTAGAGGTGTATTTTGTGACTGTTGGACAGAGCCTGGCTAGCTGTTTCACCCCTCTTTGCATTCGTTGTGCTAAGCTAGGCTAATTATACTGTATATTTAGCGCGCAAGCATGAGAGTAGTATCGGTCTTCTCTAAATCCGGGCAAGAAAGCGAACCGCACAGATGTCCGTTGTGCTGCACTTCCATGAGTCTTTCCCACGCGTACGTCCAGATACAGATCTCATGTTGATGCCAAGTGAAAATGAGAAAATCAAACCTTAAGCATTCACCAAAGAACGTGTTGCCGTTTCCCCACTTTAAACCAATCCTCTTCTTCATCTAAAGTGCCAACACAAAAACACCGACACCATATTGTGACAAAAACCCGATGTAGCTGAAAAAAAAAAAAAAGAAAATCAAAATGTCAAGGTATCCCTTTAACCGCAGCCTTTTCCTTCCACTCGTCTCGGTCGGTTTCAGATTTGCACACCTACTGTACCACGTGCTTCATTTGTTTTTCCATATTTATATATTTGCCATGTTTTATTTCATCTTACTGCCAATGTTTTTGTTATTTTAATAGTGGAATCAGCTACGACACCGAAATTAACTGGTGCTGTTTATTCTTAGTTATGTAGCCATATTGTTGTTTTCTTTAATGGTTAAAGCTGCAAATTCTTTTCGTCTCAGAAGGTCATCAGTCTTTTAGTCTTTTAGAGTTTAAAATTTCTCACAGCAGATTTATTTGTCCAGAGAGTTTTAAGAAAATATTTTAAAGAACTAAATTAAAAGATAACATGACTTGTAATGAAAATATTTGCAGTTTTATTCGGATTTATCGGACGGTTGGCTTTGAGTGAGACGAATTGTTTGTGAATGAATGCATGAGTCGAGAAATGTATCCTCGGTAGATCATAGCTGCGCAGAAGCACCAAAGCACATGTAACTCCACCAGAAATCACCAGACCTCACCAGTGACAGTTGTCATTCATATTTCAGGATGTTATCGGTCATTTATTTTTAACGAGAGGAAGACGAAATACTTCTCATCTGTGATTATTTCTTGACAACAATCATCAATACAGTGAGAGTGGATGTATCTCACAATAAGTCTGATATTCTCACAGCTGGATTAATGTATATTTTGGGTCTCGCTCTGCTTCATCCTGTCTGTAAGCCTTTATTTATTAAGGCGACGTGTTTCTGAGCGCGCTCAGTCCGTTGTGCAGTGCTGCCCTGCAGTAAAGGCCTCAGTGTGCTTTAAAAGAAAAGAGTTTGTACACCTGCGGCTGAAGATAAGAGTGTTTGTCTCCGAGCTTTCACACTTGATTGTTGGGTGAGAAACCGCTCGGTGGCGGTTATGTACCACCACCGAAGAAGAAGAGCAGCAGCAGCATGTTTGTTTCCTTTTTTAGAACTCAAATTCGTTAAAATGGGGAGGACGGCCCACACTTTTACTGCACTCGGTTGTACGTTAGAAAAAGGACGCTTGAGATCAAACTCCACCTACTTTCACACCTCCGTACAAACCCCTCCTCAGCCGCGAAGAGAGGCGTTAGACACCGTTACGCCATCGAAAGTGTTCGCAAACTCCCTGATAAGCTGTTGCTACGCCTGTCAATTTAAAACTCTCCTTCACAGTGGATACGCTATCGTGAAAAGGGCTTTTTTTTTATTTTATTCAACCCTGCAAAAATATTCTAGTTGGCTGATAAAATTCTTCTTGGCCTTGGAAGTGACGCTGGGCTAGCTTGCTTCTGTAGGTTCAGCAGTAAGCTAGTTAGCCACACATGCTAACGTTTGTAGCTTACGATAAGCACTCTGTTTGTTGCATTCCTGACAAAGTTGCTCTTGCAATTTTGGTTTTGGAAATACTTTTAACGCTTTAAACCTTTAACGCTTTGTGAAAATAAAGATTTATTAGCTTTGTTAGACCCAGGGAAAGTTTCACAAATTAAGTCCTGTCAAAAGTGTAACATAATTATTTTTTGTAAGTTCTTCGAGGTGTCCAGCTACCTTCATACAACCACAGAGTCGCCGACGATATATGTAACTTTCTGAAAAAACTGGCGTGAACTTTTTTTTGTGTGAAAAACCGAGTGCAACACCTTGAATATTTTTGTGAACAAATCTGAAAGTGCTCTCCGTTCTCCACATTTCAACTCTAGCTCCACTGCGTAGCGGCAGGCTTTTCACCCCTCGAGTGTGGCGTTCACACGTTTTCCTTTTAGACGACTCTTTGTGCAAACTGTTGCTTTCATGTGTAACATTCTATACGTCGGGAGCTTTCCAGTCGAACCACAGCTCCACAGGACCAGTTTGATGACTCCGTCTGACTCTCCTGAACATTTTGTTGCCTTACTTAGTTTAAACTTTTTTCCCACCCCTGCGTGTTCATTTTTTATGTTGATGACAACATGTGGAGATCTTCTAGTTTGGACTAAAACCAGTATGTTTTTCTTCTTCTTTGGTTATTTAAGCTTACGTTTGTAAAGGTTTCTTTAGGTATAATTTCTTTTCTTTTTTTCCTTTCCTTTGATAAAGTTAAAGATTTAAATGTTTACATTTTGTTATGCATGTTCAAACAGATTTGTTATATCCAGTGTTTTGCACACTACTTCAGCATCGCTCTTGAATGGCACTGCTCATTTATGTAAAGTACTTAAAAATGAAGTGCCTGATACTTAAAAGTGAACATTGGCGTTGTGATTTGTAAGCAAATGAAAGTTCCATTTGCTCGTTAGCCTTCATGCCATTGACTTGAACAACGGCTCCTGTTGTCGTGTGGTGTTTTCTCCATCCCTTGTTTGAAAGCATGAGGGGGAGATTATCTCGCAGGACGCTCGCTCGACTCCGCGGCGTCTCCCGGAGCAAACTGGACCTACAGGACTCGACACCTAGTGGCCGTCAGAGCCCTCAGTGATGCGATTCATCCGGTGAGCAACATTCATGAAGATCAATGATGAAATTAAAGGTGCTACATGTGACATTTTAACATCTGGGAATCATTACAGAAAAGAAAAGAAGAACTTTGTCATGAAACCATGCTGTGAAATGACTGAGACAAACAATAATTTTTCAAAATCGGTCGATGTGCAATTAATCATTCAGTCTATAAAAAGTTTAGTGTCATAAAGACGAAGACTTCCAGCAGATTTGTACACTCCAAACCAGTGAATTTGACATTTATGCGTAAAAGAAATGACTTAAAGGGAATAGAAATTTAGCATTTTTCCATTAATTCTTTCATCTATAAAACATGATAGAATGGGGAAGATGTCCATCACACAGATCAAATTGATGTCTTGTTTTGTCCGGCCAACGGTTAAGTTACGCGAGATGTAGAGGCGGCGGAAGGGTTCATGGGAAATGTAGTCTGAATTTGGAAAACCATCGGCACTAAAAGTGCTTTTTTCCATCCTGTAAAAGTGAGAAGTGGATGTTAAAAATGCTGCATGTTGCACCTTTTTTCCTAAACTGTTGGATGTTATGAACCAATGAATGTTTGTCACATCTTCTTGTGATCTCATTTTTATCACTTGACACCATTTCCTCTCATTTTTTTGCTCTTTTTTTTTTTCCTCCTCGAAACAAAAGAACTTTAAAAAGTCGGTCATACGTTGTTTTTTTTCCTCTTTATAAACTGTGTTGAACTTTTGAAGAGAACGGATTCTTTCTGGTAGAATCACAGTCATCTAAAGTGTCTGCGAGGCATTTGACTCGATCTGTTGATTGACGCTCTGTGTTCTTGCATTTGTGTGATTTGATGATTGCAGATCTGCAGCACAAACTCCAGTTCCATATTTTAGTTTCTATAAGCGGTAAACGGCTGGCAGTGTCAGGTACCATTCCATTTTAACACTGTATATTTATAATAAAAGTAATCTGTTAATAAAGCCTGAGTGGGGTTTTGTTTTGTTAAAATCTTTCTGAACGAAGTTGGGTTCATTTCTGCTGTTCTATGATGAATGAGCAACATTTACTGTAATGTTCATGCTATGTTCATGCTGTGTTCTCACGGCAGATTTAGATTAGAGGATCACATAGAACATTTTAAATTGTGTTAAAAAAATTATATTTGTAATAAGAGAATAAAGTATTGATTTTAGAAAGTTTTAATTTGAATTTCTAAATACAAGTCATATGAGATTAAATTGGGATTTTAAAATAAACAAAAAATAAAAAATTCTGAAAGAAGTTGTATTGTTACAAATTTAAAGTTGTAATTTGGAGGCGCAATTATATATGGTAAATTATAATATTCTGAGGATAAAGCCATAATTTTATACAAATTGTCATAATTCTGACAAAAGTCTTGATATTATGAATAGCTGTCACAAGTTTTTAAGAAAGTGTTATACTATGAGAAAAGTAATATTACAATGATTAAGTTGTAATATAAATAAAAGTCATAGTTACTTATTAGATAGTTATGAGATTATTGTATATAAATTGCGGATTTAATACCTGAAATGATCTCACAGTTGGTCTAAAGCTGTGATTCCTTACAATGAGCACAAGATGGAGGCAGAGATCTGTTAATGATCTCTGAATGAATAATGAAGAGACGTGGATGACCTACTCTCACCTTTTGAGCTTTTATTTAGGGGCTTTATCACAGCAACAAACACAAATATTAAGAGAATAAAAGTTGTGATTATAAAAAAAAGTCTTTTCTTTTCAAGAGCTGAGATAAAAATCCAGTTAGTCTTTTGATGTGTCATTTTTTCTCCTTTATCGGTTATACCTAAAGATGAATGACTTTCCTGTTCATGTGTTTGAATCTGTAACTTTAACTGTTTTATTGACTTTTTTGCAGCAAACTTCTTCTGATACTGAACTCTTATTGGTTTCAGGAAAGAAAGAAACATGAAGTTGTGTGTTGAACCGGCACTTTTCAGGTGATTTGGACTCATTCATTTCTCTGGTTAATTCTGAGGTTTCATTTGTTTTTATGTTTTGGGGGAACTTGGTTACAGAGCTGTGGTTGGTTGGTTTGGATTAAATGAACATAATTGTATAAAGTTAATGAAGTACTTCAAACTAAGACAACGAAGACAGACACTCGTAGTCTCCAACATGTATGAAGTGAAATCAAGTTAATTTATGGGGCTCCGCTTCTATAACGGAGTTATTAAATAGTGCTTTACGGAGTAATTGAAAATAGAAAAAGAAAATATTTGAAACTAATAAAAATAAAAATTGTAGCACAGGTAAAAAAAAAATCTCCATCATCAGACACACACACACACACACACACACACACACACACACACACACACACACACACACACACACACACACACACACACACACACACACACACATTCCTTCCCTCCAGGTCTTTTATTCTCAGTGTGTTTTAAAAAAAAAAAAGTCCAGTCAGTAAACATTCACACCAAAGAGGAAATGAACACATTCCTCAGTCAGCAACAGGAACACATTGTTACTGTGTGTGTGTGTGTGTGTGTGTGTGTGTGTGTGTGTGCCCAAAATCAGCAGGACTGGATCAATAAGGCCAGTTTATTTGTAGAGCACCTTTCAACAACAAGGCCATTCAAAACTGCCTTACATAAGACAGAAATGCATTAGGACCAGATATAAAAGAAACGCCAATATGTTTTTAACAAGAGTAAAATAATAAATAAAGTGCAAAGATAAGTGATTCAAGCGGCTGTAGCTGTATCTTTTTTGAATGCTAACACTGTGAAATGACAATATGTCGGGTGTGTTCACCTCTAGAGAATGATCAGCTGGATCTGCAGCTCCTGTCGGCGTTACAGAGCTTTATCGTGAGTTTCGTTGTTTACCTGTCGGACCTACGACTTTACCGCTCTGGTTCTCACAGCGTCGTTTTCAAAGGAGCTGTACACCTGCTCAGCAACAAACAGCAGACGGACACAGTCAGAGACTATAGCTGGTGAACACAGTGGAGCATTTAGCTGCTAAAGAGACAGATGTTTCCTTCAGGAGTGGGTGGAGACCAAACATGGAGCTAAAAGAGAGAGAATATTGGACTTCCATTCACCAGGTGATGATGTGTACATCACAGAGCATCAACACACTATCTCAGGACAAAGACACACATCTAAAAGCAGATTCAAAGGTATAACAGTTTAGTTTTCTGGAGTGTGATGAAGGACACTAATGAGTCTACAGACTTCTAATCTTGTGCGTTTCAGTTTGGTTCAGTATTTCATGACATTCAGGGTCCCTCTCTGTCTCTGGTCCGGTTTCTGTTTTGTGGATTACAGAATCTCCACGGGGCTCCGTCTCACTGGTTTGGTATGTGAGTTGTGTTTTTCCTGCACAGCCCGACAGACTTTTAACCCTTTGAGACTAATAAATATTTTCCTTTCAAGCCTCGCCTCTTTGTCCGAGAGTCGACCGGCTGACTGTAAGGAAAATAATATAATAATAATCCACATATAGAGACAGACTTCTAATAATTTGCAGCTTTACAACAGCTTAGACACAAAAATCTAAATCTGTTTTCTAATGTGACAATATTGTGGTAAAGGTTTGGTTAGGTTTAGGCACAAAAACGTTCGGTTAAGTTGAAGGAGTCGAGTAACTTTATTACAATATTCTGGATTTGTTAATGATGGCGAAGGAGCGGATGTTATTTTAATAATATTTAACCATGTATTTGATCTTTTGTGTAAAAAACATATTCGACACAAATCAGATGTTGCCATGTTGAGAGCCGTGTGGAGGCAATCCCTCTGCTCTGCACCTTTAACTTATCATTGTCTTCTATAATGTCTTATATTTGTCCATTCGTTGGCAACGAGCGTCTATTGTGGATAAATCATATCGGACACATTATTCAAAGTTCTTAAACGTGGAGGGGAGCTTTAATGTTTTCCATTTGCTTTCATTATTTTTGTATTATCATTATTTTACTGTATTGAGGATGTAAAAGCAGCCGTGGGTCCAGCAGTGCTGCAGGTTTTAAGACCACAGAGACCTTCAGTAACCGAACCAGAGCCGCTCTGTTTCACCATTCACTGATGTCCCTGAGAGAGATTTACAGCTCGACATCCACGGCGTTCAGAAGTAATCCTCAGTCTGTTTCACCCCCACAGAGTTTTTATTTCTGTTTCCTCACCACATCCCCCACAACTCCCACCGCTTTGCATACAATTTTGACTTTCCGTATCGAGTTATTGTTTCTTCCTTTCACTCAGACAGAATCAGACCGACGGTGTGTGTGTGTGTGTGTGTGTGTGTGTGTGTGTGTGTGTGTGTGTGTGTGTGTGTGTGTGGATCTGACTCTGCTGTTAAACCTGGCTTAACTCAGAGACCGTCTCTGAGGAGGTGAGCTTAGAAAGAGAGAATTTAAATGTCTGGAGCTTTTATTTGATCTGCCGTACATCGATTTATTGCTGAGAATGCATCAAGAAGTGAAATCACTCTGAAATAAGGAGACTTCGATTGCCATAAGACTTCCTTTGTCAGGAAGATGGCAGATGGGAAATGAGCCTTTTCTTCTTTCCTTTTGTTTGTTGTCCATCTGTCCACCTGTCTGCCTCCTCATTTAGAAACATCCCGGTATAGAAGCTGATCAATATAATCAATCAATACCCCTCTGCCACGGAGGAGCAGAATGAATCTGTAAAACAAAGAACGAGCAGTAACAGGCAGCCAAACCAACACCAGTGTAAAGCCCTTTGTCTGCTTCCCAACGCTGACTCCAAATAACTCAAAGTTAAACTACAAAATACGTCTAAAACGACGTGTACAAGTGTTTCCTGATCCGAAGCCACACGCAGCAGCACAAGGTAAAGCACAAGGTTAAATAAATAAAAACAGGAAACATGAACTATGTTGGCTTTCGGTTGGGAACAGGAAACAAACAGAACCTGAGTTAAAAGTCTGATGTTTTTTGACGTCACTTTTCTGTATAATAACGTCACTTGACTTCCTGCTTTGCTCCCATTACAAATACTGCAGCCACTAGAGGACTTTATCACTGGAAGGTAAACAGATGCTGAAAGACTGTCTCCCAAATGAACAAGTTGTTAATATGTAAACACAAGAAAAGGAAACGTTTAAAGCACAGATGTTTAATTCCCTCAATATTTAAGCTTCTAATGTACTTCACCTCTAACCCTCATGTGGAGGAGAACATAAATTATTATTATTATTATTATCATTAAAGGTTTATCAAAAGGTATTAATAGTTTGAAAGCGAACATAAAGAATCTGGAGGCGAGTTAGAAAGACGTGAGCTTCCTCGTCTCTCGAAACTGAACTGTCGTCGGTGGAGTTGCATTGTGGGTAATGTAGGTGTCATGGTTTGACAAGATGGAAGGATGTGTTGAGCTCTCTGGGCCACTATACATATACATTATCTTTCCTTTGGATCCCTGTTAGCTTCCACAAAGTGTCCACTGCAGTAATATAAGAGACAAACACAGAAGTTAGTACAGATGTCTTCCGGTTTGTAATTATAAGTCATTACATTTAAATTGAGTTCTTCCCTTTTTCTCAGCGCACACGTCGACGGAAAAGTGTCTTTGAAAAGCCTCAAATTAAAAGTGATTTCTTTTTCATATTCAGCCCACGCTCTGACCTGATTCTGAAGGACTTATGGCTGCTCTTCGTGTCCATTTGGCGGATTAAGAAGTCACAGATTTTTCGACGTGTTATTTATTCCTCCCTGAAGCTGGTAGCAGAGTCGGTGTAATCTCCAGCCTTCAGCCCTGACAGCCTAATTTGCTCAGTCAGAGGGTCCATTAAGAGGAGGCAGCGCTGGAGCTCATTAATGAAGCACTTCCACTGCACCGTACCGCGAGGCTCCACTCAAATCTTTTCTGGTTTTCCATTAGCAAAGGTTTGTGGGTAATACCTGGCAGTATTTTTAGGTCGAGGTTCCAAGCGAGCTGAACACTGCAGACCACTGGTTGGTCAACCCTCCGATGGCGATCAGCTGAAGGTCCCGCCCTCACTGAGGGGCTACTATCCAGCACTGTAGAACCAAAATAGAGAAAAGGACCTGGTACCAAAAAGTGAGTTGAGTAATGTCGAGCAGATCCATCCAGTGAAAACGAGGCCTCATAGGAGAAGGTTTGCACTTTGAGAGTCGGTCTCATCCTGTACAGCTGCTTTGTTCTTTTTAGAAAACACAAAGAATGTCCATCTGACAGGAGACAGAAATATTATTTCTGAGCAACTTTCAACAAGAATAATCAGTGAAACAGTTATGGTAACTGCAGGCCTCCGCACACACATATACACACATACACACACACACACACACACACACACACACACATACACACACAGACACACACATTCACACTAACAAACACAGCGTCTGCAGGAAACAACGAGGGCCTGCAGGGTGAAGAGAATTAATTAATACTAACCCACTTAACAGGAGAGGGAGGGGCTGGTGTGTGTGTGTGTGTGTGTGTGTGTGTGTGTGTGTGTGTGTGTGTGTGTGTGTTCACAGCAAGGAACCTCCCTTTGAGTTTAACTTCAGTCTGATCTGTTTGAGGTGTTTCGTTATATAGTTTTAATACACTTTATTACACAGTGAAGTCAAGTCATTTATAGTATATATATACTATATATATATATAGTATATATATATACTATATATATACTATATATATATATAGTATATATATATACTATATATATACTATATATATATAGTATATATATATACTATATATATAGTATATATATGTAGTATATATATACTATATATATAGTATATATTGAGGGTATTGTATGTTGCACCTTGTAAAGCCCTCTGTCTGTAGACTCTTGTAGTATTTGATATTATATTATTTCCATCATCCTTTCCTTTATTCCTTCTAAATGACCCAACTCTGTTTCAGTGCTTAGTGAAACATTGCCCATTATGTAAACAGAAAAATACATAACTCACATAGAATGTGTGAATTATGCAGTGGTGGAAGATATTTTATTATGATCTTTTACTAAAGTAAACCATAGTTTAAATATGTGCCACAAGTCAAAATCTTAAAAAGAAAATGTACTTAAAATATCAAAAGTAAAAGTACTCCTTATGAGTGTTATATAATCTTAAAATAATATTGGAATATTGTTATTGATACATTTTGGTAAGCAGCATTTTAATGTTGTCATGGTAGAGTTCATTTTAACTTGATATACTGTTATGTAGATAACTTAGTAAAACGTAACTAATAACTTTGTAAAAAGTATATTATGTATCTCTAAATTTGTGGTGGAGCAGATAAAGTAACGGAAAATGGAAATACTGAAGCAAAGTACCTCAAAAAAGTACAAGTACAATATTTTGGTAACATCAAGTTCCTCACCTGGTTATCTGTCTATTTATCAGAGAAAACAACTGAAGGGATGCTTTGTAAAAGTAAAAAGGCTCAGGAGTGACCTCACATGTAAATAAACCAAACAGAATATGGATACTAGCAGTGAATGGTGGACACACTCAGATAAATTATGCAGACTGATTGAGTTTCAGCAGGTTCACCTTGTGCTACGTCGCTGTGTTTGTGCCAATTAAAGCGCCCACCAGCGTCAACCCCCCCCCCCCCCCCCCCCCCATTATCCTCCGGCCTCAGTGTTGGAGCTGTGAGAGCAGAGGGGAAGGTATGTGGGCTCAGTGCCAGAGGAGCCTGGGAGAAAAACACTGAGGCTGCCCGTGTGTGGGGTTCAACCCTCTGAGGCAAGGCAGGTTACCCCAGCAACCGACCACCAGAGGGGGGGGGGGGTGAAAACCTCCTAAATGTCAACTTTTCCAGGAAACGGGAAGAAAAGAAGCTCATTTTCAGTCCATCGTCCATGAGGACTTTTTTTTTAAAAAAAACACTACAAAGAAGCTTTGAGAGGAATTCTTGAACCATCAGGTCACTGAAATGTTGTTCTTTCATTATTATTAACTTTTGTCATTATGAACATTATGAATGTGTTGGATGTGGCAGCTATAGTAAAGGTGGAGCTCATCTAAATACCTTGTCATACTGCTGGGAAGCTTGTGATTTCACCAAGGGATCTATAAAGTTTCATCATCATTTATAATAATAATAGATTATATTCTGTATTATTAAGCTGAATCTGCAAAGTCACTAAAGTTATTATATAATGTAGTGAAGTAAAAAGTACAATATTTGTCTCTGTGATGTAGTGGAGTAGAAGTATAAAGTAACAGAAAGTGGAAATACTCAATTAAAGTACAAGCGCCGCAAAATTGTACTTAAGTGCAGAAGTCCAACTGAGGCGGAGACATTCCAGAATTGACTGATTTAAGTCGGACAAAATAAGATAAACTGAGTCTGAAATGTCCTAAAATGGCCACCATACAGAGCACAATATCTTTTCCTCTCTCTAAACTTTTTTATTTATTTAAGTGACACGATCTTTCCTCTGACTCCGCCCTCAGGACAAACTTTACATCTATTGCAAGGTTAGGATTGTAAAAATAGCAAATATCTCTCAGTTGTTTCCTACTGTGTGATGATCCCTACAGATTCACACACACACACACACACACACACACACACACACACACACACACACACACACACACACACACACACACACACACACACACACAAAGTGTTGTATGTGTGAATGTTTGTTGCTCATTAGTGCTGATGTTCAGCCTCCTGCACAGCACCATCTGTGAAGCGCTCCCTGCTTGGACATCGTGAAGCTCTGAGTCTGCTGCAGGAGCTGCAGGAGCTGCTTCCTAATTAGAAGCCAGTCTGTCCTGCAGGAACGAGGATCTACACGCCGTACTGATCGGCTCCTCGGCTCTCTGAGAGGCTGCAGGGAAACTAACGCAACAGGAGACACACTGATACATCTCTGCATTCAGGGAGAGTCTTCCTGCCGGGGAAAAGATTCATA
Source organism: Cebidichthys violaceus (assembly GCF_023349555.1). Lineage (NCBI taxonomy): Eukaryota > Metazoa > Chordata > Actinopteri > Perciformes > Stichaeidae > Cebidichthys > Cebidichthys violaceus. The sequence goes on from NW_027176373.1 coordinate 660,144, forward strand.
ATTTGTGTAAAAGAAAAAAAAAACTTCTGCGTTGAGATTTTACATTTTAGCCCTGATCCCTGTAGAGTCACGGTGTAGAGAATCAAGTGTAGCAGACGAATTATCTTACTGCACGAGTATGGATCTCTGATCACCGATCACCTTAGTGGAAAGAAATATACATTTACTCAAGTTATGTATTGAAGTACAATGTTTTACATATATTATTTATATTTTCACTCCACTACATCTCAGTGATATAATGTACTTTTTACTCCAACGTTTTTATCTGACACTTAAAGTTACTATATTTTTAGTTACTAGTTACTTTTTACATCATGCAGTACTACACTACCAATCACACATACGCTGCTATTACCCCAATATACTGTATAAAGGACCTGAAATTGACTCCGAATCAACAGCATTAAAATACTATGACATGTATTCATGAATAATATAAAATGTTATGATAATATAACGCTGTGAAAGGAGCATTATGCACACTTTTACTCTACTGTATTATTTTTCACACTTAAAGTACATTTTAACACACGATATTTTAAATTCAGGACTTTTAACTTGTAATTGTGAATCTTTAGGTATTGATACTTTCACCTAAGTAAAGGATCTGAGTACTTCTTCCACCGCATGCTAAAAGTATGATAACAAACACTCCTCTGCAGGTGAGCTGCTGGACTAAACTCAGTCTGATGATGAGAGTCTAGATTTCTGTTTTCTTTCACCTCATTCATTGTGTTCATGTGAGAGGATTTCCTTCGTTTCTCTGTCCGTCCGTTCAGCCCACCTCCCCCAGGCCCGTGCATTTCCAAGGAGCTCTTCATCCACCCACCAGACGCCCTCACACTTTCCCACCAGTCTCGGTCACCTGACTCAAACGTCCACCTGCTCACCTGTTTCTCATTCCCCAATTACCCCCCCCACACACACACACACACACACACACACACACACACACACACACACACACACACACACACACACAGTATTTAGCCCACCTGCACCTGCTGCTTGTCAATGTCTCTTCATGCCATTGCTTCCCAGAACCTGAACCCTCATCTGTATCTGCCTCCCTGTAACCTTTTTTTTTTAATTTTTTTTTTACCTCTCCCGTCTTTGCTCACCTGTGGATTCTCCGTTACTCCTGTTCAGACGTGTGAACCATGCCAGTAAGCTCACATTATCTTTATTATTTCAGGAAATCACTTCACTGTTTTACTTGCATTTTTATCAAACAGCAGTGTGACCCAGTATCTCAAAGAAATTACGTCCGTATTGGATGATTTTGCATCTCAACCAGTCCACAGAGTGCTGCAGGAATGAGTCCTGAAACCCCCAAAAATTGTGAGTGTTTTTTGCACTTCCTGTTCCCTTGTCTTGAAATCAATCACTGCTTTTCAAATTGCATGTTTTTTTTCTATACTTTTATACTGCAGCTGCCCTCATACAGTATGTACTGTTCCACGCAGTATGCATTCAATTCTTCATAATATTACACCTTGAACTTTTGTCATCTTATGTATCTGCACATGCTAAATGTTTTTCAGAAATAAGGTCTGTGGTTTAAATGAGCTAAATCAGCACTAGCTCAACAGCTATAAGCTAACATTACAGTAGCTCAGAACGTCAGCTTGCAATAATTAGAAGATTAATTGGCAACTATCTTTGATAATTAATTGATTAAGTAATTTTTCATGAAAAAAACCAACACAATCTCCTCAGCTGTGGAGATTAGGGGCTTTTCTCTGTCTGTTGTGATTGTAAACTGAATACGTTTTGGACTTCAGACCTCACATTTTTCTCATTTTTTCACATTATGCAGACCAAACAATTAATAGATAAATGGAACATAATAGTTACACATGTATTTCCATGAAACACCAATGTTTGAATAGTTATGCCCCTATGTGAAAGCATTACATATACATTTTATTTATCTGGCAGAAAATGTTTGTTTTTTGGGTCGTCTTGTTTTTATTTTGCGTCAATCTGACAGCAGCTGATGTCTCTGTACAGCTATAGAAGTTAACGGGTCGGCACTAGGACCCATGAGACATGCTAACCGGCGCTAGGACCCCTCGGACACCCGTGATGGTCTCTTTGTCTCCACCAGTCAGAGCGCCTCCTCCTCCTCCTCGCTAGTCTCACTCCGTGTCTCTCTCCATCAGCAGCGGTCTGGATGCTTGCAGGGACAGAAACATGGCTGTGAATCTCGGCAAGAACAGACTGGAGCTGCTGACCGCCTACCAGGACGTCATCGACGAGACCTCGGACACCGACTGGTGAGTCCTGCGCCCCGGCACGGCCATCCCTTCTTTCCTCCCCTCTCCTCTCTCTCTCTTTCCATCCCTTCTTTCCTGTTTCGATGCGTTGCTGCTCTCCCTGCGTCCCTCGGGGTTTTCTTATCCGGGTTTGGTGCACGCTGAGGATGCGCAGGGCACACAGTGCAGCATCATCATCATCATCATCATACCCGTAGTGGTGTAAACTATACAGGCCGGGCAGATTCCCCCACTGCTCCACGCGCTGTCAAGTCAGGTTTTTATCTTTAGCTTTGCGTAATTACGCGCATTAAGCAGCTGCGAGCCGGAGGGAGCTTTCAAAGTGAGAGTTTAGTAGGTTTTTTTTCTTTTTTTTGGGGGGGGGGGGGGGGGGGGGGGGGGCTTCGTATAGATCAGCAGAGCGGCCGGTTTTTCGTGTCTGGACTGAACTGCACTGCAGAGTCGGGGCAATGTGCGCTGCCGCTGTGCAACACCGTGTGCGCACTGGACAAATAATTGTGCAAGCGGACCGCTTTGTTTCCCCTCAGTTTCTCCTCTCAGTCGGGACCAGGTTTACTCGCAGCCAGCTGGAAGCAATTTCAGGCTTTTCTGCAACGCGATGCAGCTGTGTGTGTGTGTGTGTGTGTGTGTGTGTGTGTGTGTGTGTGTGTGTGTGTGTGTGTGTGTGTGTGTGTGTGTGTGTGTGTGTGTGTGTGTGTGTGTGTGTGTGTGTGAGAGAGAGAGAGAGACTTCAGCATGGGTAAACGGGCCTGGTCCAGAGATACTGATGAGCCCCTCCATCCCCAATCGAGGGGCGGAGAGGAGAGGGGCGAGGCCGGGAGGGTGTGTGTGTGTGTGTGTGTGTGTGTGTGTGTGTGTGTGTGTGTGGGGGGGGGGGGGGGTTCCATCATCACTCTTCTTTGTGGCCTTTTCCTCACTTGGAAATAGTGCAAGAGGTGGCAAGCAAAAAGCATGCTGAAATATAGGACGTGGAAGTGAAATCACTGTGCTCAAACCGCGTAGAGTTCCGGCTGTAAAGTTCTCATGAAGCGAGGTTTTTTTTTTGAAAAGGCCAACAAGTACTAGAAGTGTGGAAATGCACAGGTGGGAATTGTCTTTGAATTCCAGACGAGGTCGGATAACAAACCCGCAAAAGAAATTTGCGTCCCAAGTCTTCAAATATGGAAATCCAACTATTTTCAGTGGAAAGTTGTTTTTGAAGCACGCATTGGTAGGAAAAACACAAGACGCACTTTAGGTTTTGTAATAAACGATCACGACACGCTAGCAGTCCCTCCTGTAGCAGGTTAAACAAGGCAATCAGCAAAGTCCGAACATTTTAGGTTGCTGTCGTCTCTTTACTTTAAAAGGATGCATCTGATTTACGTGGCGTCATTGAATTCACAGCCCGCACACAACAGTCACCACTAATTTCCAAATCACTGCAGGTCGGGCACTGATTCAGCTCAGATTACAGATCCTGTTTTGAGTTGTTGGGAAGGCACCGTCTTAACTATGAAATGTGAACCTGTGCCATCTGTTGCCGGCCATTAGTCTAAAATGAGGTCAGATTGACTTGAAAAAACGCACGCAGTGGTTCTGCTTTCAGTTTGTAGCCTCCGTGGCTTTCGGGGAGGTTTTGGTTCCACATTTTGTTCTTGGTTTTGACAATAATGAAAATAATCTTCTGTTGCAACCCTGTAAATAAACCAATAAGACGATCCCCAATGCTTTGGAGCTTTGGGGATTCGACTGTATCAAATATTTTGGATGCACTCCCCTATAGTTGGAGATCGGGAGTGAAATTACATTCTGTATACGGGGAATTGAACAAATACATTTGAAAGCTGCTACACCACATTTAGGTTCACTATAATAAATCATAGGCAGACTGGGAGGTTTATCAGGCTGGATAGTGAACGCTTTGGATACCAGCACCAGTATATAAAATACTGTTAACAATACGAAGCCCTGCTTTTTTTTTTTTTGTGATACCAACATTGGATGTAACAAAATACCAAATATATGATTTGAAATGAGGCAAAGTCTGATCAAAGAATATGTAAACTTTTGCGCTTTTCACTCGGTACTCAGAGTGTGGACACCTGGCCCTCTGGAAACACTTCGGGGTTGTTTATTGACTGCAGTCAATCATGTGAGATGTTAGTCAGACATCGACCGACAAAGTCTAATTTCTACCTCTTCCTGAGATTGTGTCACAACAGTCTGGCACTGCGCTCTAAAAAGGATGCAAAGACGTCATTGTTAACTGCTTGTTAAGTTGTTGATCCAGACAGGAAATTATGCCCCCCCCCCCCCACCCCCCCTTTCACTCTGACTCTCCTTCCCTTTTAAGCTCTGGCATCACAATGTTTGCGTGTCACCCCGTCCTGTTAATGTGAGTGACAGCTGCCAACAATCAGCCCACAGGTTACTGTTTCTCCCTCTCCACTGTTTGCTTGTTCTGTGGGATGATCTGGTGCAGCGGAGGGCCTCAGGCCTGGCCCCGTTTTTCACACTTGATGAGATTTGAACAAAGGCAGAGACTTCCAAACGCCACTGACCCCAAACAACACGGGACAACCTCCACCCCCCCCCCCCCCACCCCCACCCCCCCCCCCCCCCCCCCTCTGTCCTAATAATGATACACCCATCTCTCCATCTCAGATCCTTTTAAAGCTACATAAGGGTGGTCTCTGATTTGTTCAGCGCTTTAAGTGGGTCTGGTGTTTGGTATTAGGCAGCAACAAAAACCTGTTTAATGCTCCTAGCAGCTTCCATGTCGCCTTTTTTGAAATGACTGAGAAAACCATCAAGAAGAAGATTCATTGAAAACTCAAGTAGACATCCGCTGCAGCAATAAAACAAATTTAATTTCTATCATCAGGCTCCTGCAGTAGTTACTGAAATAATTATGGCAAAGATGTCACAGTCCTGGCTTCAACATGTTTGGATTTTGCTGATTGCTTTTCTCCATTTGTAGTAAAGCAAATCTTTCTTCTGTTTGGACCGTTGGTTGGACAAAACAAGCACTTTGATAAATTAAAATATATATATTTTTTTGCGCTATTTTAATCGGCAGACTATGATGAAAAGAATCTTAAGTTATTGGCCTGAACTGGATTTAAATTGTTTGGTCTAAACAGAGGTCCACAGATATAATTGAGTGGTCTTTTAGTGTCCGCTGTACATTCCTTTAGGCTCGTTGTCATTTCTTTTTTTTTTTCCTCTTCATCTTCGGCGCCCTCTTCATCTTCATTACCTGCTGCGTCGTCTTTATCTTGTAAAGGTTTGATTTGTGTCTCCTGCTCTCTTTGTGTCAGCACTGGAATCAATCAGGAAGGTGTGTGTGTGTGTGTGTGTGTGTGTGTGTGTGTGTGTTTTTTGTTCTTTTTCTTTCCTGGAACACAAAGCTGTAGCGGTTTATTCATTAATGACACCCTCACATAATGTGTGTCCCTGTGAACGGGCCTTATCTCGCAGCCCTGCCGTCCTGCAGCTTGTGTCTCGGCTCTGCCTGAGAAGGACTTTATTAAAACGATGCTAGTTCTCGGGGCTGGGACAGAATCCCATATGAGAACGTATCGCTTTTCAATCCAATCATATTGTGATGAAGTCGTATGTCGTGGTAGACGGTTACGTCGTCTTGACGATAACAGGCATTATAACTCAAATTTCTTCCAAAATGTGATTGTTTTGCTCTTAAGTTCTTAACTAAAAGAGAAAATACTTTTCATTCGACAAGTATTTAAATCACACAAGAGTGCACAAAACCCTGCCGTAACTTGTTCTTATGCCTCATTTGATTTAAAAACACCACTAGCGGTGCAGCAGTGCTGGTCGGTCCACTTTGGTCCAGACTGACATACCTCAACAGTTATGGGATGGATTATCGTGACATTTTGTACAGACATTCATGATTCCTAGAGACGTAATCCTAATGACTTTAGTGGTTTTCTGACTTTTTCTCTATCTCCACCATGAGGTTGACTTTTGTTGTTTTGAGTCTCTACTATTGGATGGATTGTCATGAAATTTGGTTTAGACATTCATGTTCCCCTCAGGATGAATTGTAATAACTTTGGTGATCCCTTAGCGTTTGTTTCATCTAGCTCCATCATCACATACTTTTGGTTTGTGACCAAATGCCTGCAAAAAGAAAAGACATTTCCAGCCGCTAGCATGGCTGTAGACTCTTGGTATTAATTACAATGAGGGATAGTCAGTAGAACATTTTGCACATCCCTCTCAATTTTTCTTTTCACTTTCTAAAGTGTGATTCATATTGCACGTTCCACAGCTGCATAGCTGTGAGGGTCTGTGAGGACTGTCCACATGCAGGCCAAAATTCAGTTCAGCATGAACAGGACTACATTTGCAGTATTTTTGCTAACCTGCTTTGAAATGCTGCTGTATTCAAAGTCAGAATATCAGCTTGGAGATCTAAGCGCTGTAACAAGATGGGATCGACGTTTACAGCGCGTTCTCCGTTATTTCATCCAGTGTCTGAAGTACGAAGGACGAAGAAAAGGCCCTCGGCTCTCTAACCGCAAGTGTCAGACTGTAGTGAAGGTGACGTTGTGAGGGAAAAAAAGGGCAGTGGGCGATTCAGGGTTATCCAATATCAAACGGTCCGCGGACGTTCAGGAATGCTGATCGGCCCGAGGCTGCTGTCATATGAACCTTTGACCCCCTCCAGCTGTTTGAGGAGGCCATTACCTGACGAGTCACCTCTGGCAGCTTGACAAAAGAAGAAACTGCTGGTAAGAGGAGCCGAGCAGGAGGGTCGGCGGACTCTGAGTCATGTTTCATTAATTGAAGCTCTCAGACAGAGAGCCGTCTGACGCAGTTGTTCATTTTGTGAATGTTCTCTGCTTGCTCACATTTTTCTACTTGGCTATTCATTTATACGTTTTTATATTTACCGCTGAAAGGCTTTCTATTCACACTGACGGCTGGGTTCAAGGTTGGTCTTTCAACGAAGCACCAAAGAGCTGTGGGGTCAAAGGAAAAACACAACAGTGCTGGGGAAAAAAACAGCTACAGGCCATGTACCGTGGCACTTGTGGTGTCCTTTGGTGGTGGATTTACTTAGACGGGTAACAAAGGAAAGGGGAAAAAACCTGAATAAATAAGTGTAGAAGTCTTCCAAACGAGGGCTGACTGAATGGTTTGATGATGAAAGATAATGTGACTCATTTATCATCAAGTTATGGCCTTCATGGTCACCAACCCTCAACTGAAAACCTTTGGGGATCATTTTTCAAAAGTAAGCTTATCTTAAGGCGTTCTCAATAAATGCAATAGTAAATTTGCTGGAGGACGTGATTTAATTTGCAGATGTTCTTTGATTAATGTCAGACTACATGGAAAATCAGAACGTGAACTTTATCACGCACTGGGGTGGTTTGAAGCGTTGAAGCGGTCGGGATGAGAGTCAGTACCTCTAAGTCTGAGGCCGTGCTTCTCTCATGGAAAACGGTGGATTGCGCCCTCTGGTTTGGGAGTGAGTCACTGCCCCAAGCGAGGGAGTTCAAGTATCTTGGGCTGGAGATGGACGGGCGTTGGCGGGATGCGGCCGTTGTACCGGACCGCATTTGTGAAGAGAAAGCGGAGCCAGAAGGCAAAGCTCTCGATTTACAAGTCCACAGGTTCCCTCGCTCGCCTACGGTCACGACCCTTTGGGTTGCTGGGCTCAGCCTTAGAAGTGAGGGGGTTCAGACATCTGGAGGGAGCTCGGAGTAGAGATGCTGCTCCTTCGCGTCTAAAGGGGCCAGCTGAGGTGGTTTGGGCTATCTGATCAGGATGCTTTCTGGACGCCTCCCCCTAGAGGTTCGCTGGGCATTCCCAACTGGTAAGGGGCCCGGGGGGGTAGACCTAGAACACGCTCGAGAGATCATACATCTCATATTGCCTCAGAACAACTCTTAGTCCCCCAGGAAGGGACGTCTGGAATACCCTGCTGCCCCGGCGGCGGATAAGTGGAAGATAATGGATGTCCAGATAGCGTATTTCATTCAACAGTACAAAAGCGTATAAATATGACATTATTGTACCTTTTTTTTTTTTTTTATCAATGACAAATAACAGCATCAAATTCTTACTTTTGAGGACTGGGGATATTATCAATTAATTTACCATTGATTGACTAATTTGATTAATCTGCAAATCGTAACAGCGCTAGTATCAAATGATGAGGAAACATGCGACCCAACTCCAGTCACATGTTGCTTTTATCAGCTTACTGGAGGCTGGAGCGTGTTGTATTTTTGTGCGTTCATAAATCAAACATACACACATACATTTAAAAACAGGATAACATAACCTGTCTGTACTGTGTATGTGTGTGTGTGTGTGTGTGTGTGTGTGTGTGTGAATGTTGTGTAGTAAAGTCTTCCCTGTTGGATTCACATTGAAGCCCCTCAGTCATTGATTATTTCGTCTCGCTGTTAGACTTGTTGGTGCCAGTGAGAGACAAACCATATTATTAATGGATCCTCAACGTTTTTCCAATCGGCTTCATATTTCTAACGACAGACTTCTCAAGTCTGTCAGGAGGCAAACAGGAAGTATGTTCAGACCGATCAGGCGGCTCCAAATTTAACCTTTTGACTTCTTGGAGGTGTTGAGGACATCAGCCAGAAGCTTACAACTTATTGCACTTCTGTTTTTCTTTCTGCTCTTAGCAGGTATTAAAGCCATATGAAGTATGTTTTCTGCTCTCTCTGCGCCGCCTGCACTCTCCTCAGATTAATGTAGAACAGGGTCAGTGGTACAACATGCAAAGCAGGCTCTTACCTTCATCACGGCTGCTTTGTCAAACACAGTTGGACATCGTCTCCCTGGACAATTAATCTCCTGTTCAGTTTACATTTATTGCTCCTGCACTTGCATGAGCAACAATACGCTCTGTCAGAAAATGGCTGCTCCATGGCCTGTTTTGTTTCTATATTTTGTGTAAGTCTAGAAATATTTCAGTTTTTTGTTTAATCAAATTTTTTCAGAATTTACTCTGTCCAGTCTTACAGATTAAGACTCATGTCTGTTTCAAGCTAGAGAGCCTAAAGTACTCTGACATTACACACAAAAACACAAACGGTTCCCTTTCATTTTCTGTGATTTGGGAAAAAAAATCACATTTGTGCAGCTGTAACAAACCATTTGTTTTTGCTATTTTGACATGAAAATTACAAAAATTAGAATTATTTATATATATATATATATATATATATATATATATATATTAATTAATGTTGGTTGATTTTTATATTTTATTTTAAGTGATTAGATTTTAAGGAATGAAAAAAAATGTATTTATACAGTTGCTTGTGTAACAATCTTTTTTATTTAAATAGTTTTCATGATCTTAATTTCTTTCTTTTTTTCTTAAACATCATATCTTTTTGTGACTTTCATCAAAAATGAGACGTGATTTCTGAGAAAAAAAACAAGATAAAAAAAAATACAAAAATAAAAATAACAATGAAGTCTAAAAAGAGGGAATTAAAAAGTAATCCTTATAATAACTGAAATGATGAAGCAGTTGTTTGACCTCATGAAAGGGACAATGGGGAAAATCCATGCTACATTTTTGACAGATGAGGCATCGAGGATATTCCTCGTTGTATTGATCGGTCGCTCTTCTTCCCTCCCCTTTCTCCGCCTCCTCTTCCTATCTTATTTTCTACCACTTTTAATCATTGACCAGTCTTTTCAAATCTATTTCTCTCTATTTCCCTCGTCTTCTTTCCCTCCCTCTTCCAGCAGTTAACATCTATATTTAGGGAGACGGTGGTTCCAATACGTCTGCAGTCTTTTAATGCAGAGTTGGCTAACTATCGTGTTCACAGTTGGCTAGCGTGTTAGCCGTTAGCACACCAGATACAGCCTCTCTCTTCCTCCTGTACGGCTTACTTCTCTCCATCCTATCTTTCTCCATCACCTCCATCTTCTCTTCTTGCCGGCGACTCGCCACAGCTCCATAATGGGGTCCTAACCTTCGGTAAATGTCCCAGAGAAATGTGAGATTTCGAAGGCCGGCGTCCTGATGAGGAATGAGGAGGGAGACGCTACGCTGCAGTCCAATGATGATGAAGCCAGCAAATCACAACCAGACACGCCTCGGGCCTCACAGGGATACTTTTTAAAGGCACATTCTGAAATGTTCCCCAGAAGACACTTTGTCATGTGGAGGGAAAAGCCACTGAACGGACTCTGCCTTCTTAGTATTCTCAGCTTTCCACGCTGAAAACAGCGTCCACTCCGAGCTGTAAGCTGGCATCGATTTTAGGATGAATTGAAAAGATAACATACTGTATTTAGGATTGGTGTTTTCACTGTAATATAGGCTAAATACATCCTTATTTACTCACTAAACATGCTCTTACCGCTAGTAGACCTGACACAAACATGCCTGTGGCTAACCTAATCTGGTCCTGCAGAACAAACTGGTCCGGGCGTTCGGGTTCCTCCTGGATCTGCAGATTTATCAAATCGTCCTCCTGCTGCTGTTTTCAGCTGAGATGATGAATCCAGTGTCAGGATGAGTCGCCCCAGGTGGATTTGGTGGCAACTCCCTCCTGATGCAACACATAATCGGTCTTTATTGTACAATATGGAGCTCTGTACAGATGCAGCTGCTGGGTGGTGCAGAAAACTGGACTGAAGATACATTTAGTTTTTAATCCAGAGGTTGTTAACTGATTCTCTCGCATCACTTTTACATCTGGGAGTAACCAGGGAGGGTCTCCACTCAGATGAAACTCTGCTCTGATTCAGGGGAATGCATTTGGATGTTTTCTAAGGGCTGTTTCTCCAAGATAAAGATAATATTCATTAAATTGTTTTGGTGGAACTGAAGGTCAGTGTCAGTACCGCTCTGCTGATCTGCTCTCCTCGCTGACTACAAACTCTCTTATGATATTTTCCTCCCTCTTCATATCCTCTTCATGGAAAATCTGTGAATTTGATGACCTTTAGCTCGATAAATGGATAATCTAATTTTTTTTTTGTCTTTGGTCACTGGACTGACCAGTTATTTCAGCGCTAACTGTGACTCCATTAGGAGGAGAGATGTCTCATATAAAAATGAGTGTCGGTGGGAACAAACAGATTGCTCAATAAGGTTGAAAACAAAGGAAAGATGTCACAAACTCTGGGGCTGCGGGGGTGAAGGACGGTACAACCTCTTTTATTACATTTAACACAGGCGGTGAACACCCGGTTGAGCCAAAAGCCACAGCTTTTGTTAAATGAACGGTCCACTTAAAGTGCACATTTAGTCAGGCTGAGTGTCAGGCTGTCATTTTGCTGCTGAGTTCAAAAAGGGTTTGCAACCTCGAAGCTTTTTCTAAATTCTTTTTTTTTCTGTGTGTGTGTGTGTGTGTGTGTGTGTGTGTGTGTGTGTGTGTGTGTGTGAGAATCATTTGCACTCTGCACTCTCAGTTTCATAGCAGGAGGGGGAGGAGGAGGAGGAGGAGAAGAAGAGGGAGATCAAATTGGCCAGAAAAGAGAAGTCAGTCAGCTGATATTTTTAGCTTCGCTTTCACACATGGAACACATTCACATTTACAACCAGAGTCACAGAACTCACCGCTTTATGCAGAAAGAGAAAGCATTCAGAAATAATGACGCGATTTACCTATGTGGACGTGTTGATACTCGTACAGCAGGTATCCTATGGACCACGTTCAGCCCAGGTTTAAACAAGGCTTCTCTACGTAATAACGTGAATGTCACTGAGACTAAATCAAGGCTCAAATTAAACCTCCAATGTGCCCCGCTTGCGGTTTAACTGCCAGACAATGCCGTCTGCGTGCGGAGCGTTTGAACTATTTCAATCAAGTATAACGAGCAGCATCCAAACACTGTGAGGAAATCCTAATCTGAGACAGAAGCTTCAGTCAGCGCCGCTGTGGTTTCTGAGAGACTCTCTGTACGTGACAGGGAGCCAACATGGGCGCTTGGAACGCACTTTTCCTCTATCTAATGAAATGGGTTTCGAGGTCCACGGGAGGCAGGACCTACAAAGACAAACTGTCAAACGATTTAAGTGTCACAAGAACTCGACAATCTTATTTTGAGGTCCAATTAAATTGGATCCAAAGACATTTAAGAGGTTTTCACGTCATTCCTGTCCGCGTGGGTTCAGCAGGAAGTCGTCCTGGAGGACTCTAATGAGCGTGTCGTGTGGACCCACATGTAGGAAGCTTAAAAAGGTTTTCAGCGTCCAGCGGGCAACTTTGATTGGAATGAATGTGACGCCATCTTGGAACTCAGCTCTTGTGATGGAGCCGTGCAGCAGTTACAAAACGGCTTAAAGAAAATGTGTCTTATACTGGAATAGTGGCAGATATAAGTTTATTATAATAAACCGTCGGTGCACAAAGGTGCATTGATTTCTTGTGTATATTTAGTACTGTATGTAATGTATTTCTTTACATGTATTCGTAGTTTAATATTCACCCAAATACACAAGTCCTGCATGCAAGACTTTGCTTCAGTAATAGTGTAAAGGTGCTCGCTGTGTGGCTTCATCTGTATTAATATATCATATTTTCTTTGTTGATTATATTTAGTATAAATAATCTGAATAGTGAAAGATCCTGATTGCTGCAGTCTGGTCAAATGTCACTTTTCTTTGGAGTTCTCAGTGAATAAATAAATCTGCTGAGTCTCATTTAGATGAACAGACTGCTCAAGTTAATTGAGGCATCTGCCAAGTGTAGTACAAATACATGTTCGTACACACACACACACACACACACACACACACACACACACACACACACACACACACACACACACACTGCAGTCAAACATGATGCTAGTTAGACAGAACAAAATAATACTTTTACTGCAGAATGAATTCAAGATTTAAAAACACCCGATGGAGGGAGATACCGACCGACCAGCAAACGTTTAGATAATTACCTGATCTAATGCCGGTTCAAACTCTTGTGCATTTATTATATTAAAAAAAAAAAAACCTGTTGCAGATGATTAAGCCAGGTGTGATTCTGCAGCCGTTTCACTGGTTAGATAACAGATTTTCCTGTTCAGTTTCAGTTTTTTCATCAGACATCAGAAGCGCTGTCACTCAAAATGTGTTGTAGAGCCTTGAAATGACAAGCGTCTGATTCATCCACGGCCTCGACCGTCCACAGTGAGAACAGAGAATATTGATGGATGACTTTTCAAGGTGAAGGAAAGCTGTAATTTTTAGGCTTGTTTAAAAGATTCTGATTGTAAGCCTCGCTGTTTGACGAGACTCAAGGCTGTCGGTGATTAAACCACTGAAACAAGCTGGAAAAGACTAAAGCGCGCGCGCGTGTGTGTCTGTGTGTGTGTGTGTGTGTGTGTGTGTGTGTGTGTGTGTGTGTCTCTGTCTGTGTGGGTGTTTGAATTCTTGGCTGTTGCTCTCTTTCTGTTTTCTCAGGTCAAAAAGCAAACAGGAGTGTTTGTACTGCCACATGTAGGCAGCTGTGTCCTCTGCTCTCTTAAGGACTGCATTTGGCTGCTATATGTACACACACACACACACACACACACACACACACACACACACACACACACACACACACACACACACCAACAATGCCATCATTATGGGATCAAAGCAGTACGACAGAGCCCATTAAAACACAATTATTTAGTGCATGCTCGTCGGCGAACATAATCACAGTAAGCTTGTTTTAGCCTTGTAGACACTTTGATCCACACATGGCCGGCGGTGGAAGAAGTATACGGCCCTTTTACTCGAGTAAAAGTTAGTAATGTAGTAGATATAGTCGGCACAGTGCATTTAGTTTGGTTATTCTTGGTACTATCGTTGATAAAGCCGGTTGGGTATCGGCCGCTGACTGATCCACAGCGAACATTTTCCTTTTCGGTGTCGTTATAAAATTCAGTGTTAGATATTCGTACGTTATTCAATCATGGCGTGCTGCTGACTCAGCACTGCTGGTTCACCACCTCTATACGTCTTCTACTCTCCACACCAGTTGATGGAAACGCGTCTAATTCGCATTTCTTTTGAATGCGACGTTTCAAAAGTTCCCTTAATATCATTTTTTTTAGCAGCTTTACAGTCCTGTGCCTTCTTTCATTTATCTATTTTCTCATGTTTCTAGCACGCAGAAGAAGAAGTACCTGAAGCTAACCTCGTTCTGTGTTGAAATACTGGTGGCAGTTTTGACTGTGGGAGACTTAATGCCACTTAGTCTGTTGTGTTATTGAATAAAAAGCCATCAGAGCTGAAGTCGGAGCTCTGGCTGGATTCAGATTGGAAGTCAATGTGGTTGAGTCTGTTTTTGCCTGTGAGCGGGCCTCTTATCTGCCCTCTGGACTGGAACGTAATGGCTTTCTAAACCAGTTAACCTCTGTACAAAGTGGACTTTAGGCCGTAACTGTATTTGGCGACGTTCACCTCTGCGGTATCTCCTGTTTGATGAGGATTCATCAATCTTAATCTTGCACCGCTAAGTTTAAGCTGAACAGAAAATGTTATTTGTCATGTATGCTTGTTGTTGAGAGCAGGCGGACTGCTATCTATATTTTATTGTTGTTACTCCCTCTCTGTCTCTATCCCTGTCAAC
>NW_027176373.1:677500-732500 GCF_023349555.1 Cebidichthys violaceus
CACGAGGCTCCAGGCTCGACTCTCCGTGAACAATCCACACAGCTGGGAACTGTTCCTCCACTTCCACACGCTGATTTAAGAGTTTCAACAATTCGCTGAGGCCACTTAGCAGCTGGGATAGCTCGACACTGAAGGTCAGGGCAGGCCACACATCACCACACACACACACACACACACACACACACACACACACACACACACACACACACACACACATACACACACACACACACACACCCACCCCGTCTCCACAGCTGTACAATTTGGTCGAAGAAACAATGAAGTGGATTCAGAGCAACAATACACAGCCACCATTCAAGCCAACAGTGTCACTTTAAAGCAGAGCTATAAGGACTCTTTCTGGTTCAACAAGAAGAAGAAGAAGAAGAAGCTGCAGGTTAAATGAAGTATTCCATATACACGATTAGTACCACAGAAGGGCTTTACTGTAAACCCTGCGATTCCACTGTGAAGCCCCAGCAGAGCTAATGCAGTTCAAATGACTCTAAACTCGTCCAGCTCCGCGTGAGAGAGACAGCCGGATAACGTTCCTCATGTACAGACAATAAATTCCTCTCCACTGTCCTGCAGCGGCCAGGCTTTTCCAGAGCTGCAGACTGAACGATTTATTTTTTTATTTTTTTATTATCCAGCCAAAAGAAAGAAAAAAAAAAAAAAATTCCGTCTGAGAGTCTCACAGGACAGAGAAGTGAACATCACCACGATACAGTCCTTGAGCCAGACTAGAGAATCCCAGTCTAATCTTCACAGCCAGGGGTGGAAGGTTTTAGAAGATTGTCAGTGCGAGAGCCTGGCAAAGATATTTGGACGTTAAACCCTCCAAACCAAATCCACCGGTCCCCGAATTCCTCACCAAGGACCAGAAGGCTGGCAGGCTTTCAAATTATATTCTGTTGTCATTTTAAAGAAAGAAGATACTTCATAAAGGACAAACAGTACTGAGGGGTTTATAAGGATCCCAAAATACATATTGGGACATTTCACAGTTGGGACATAAACTTAATCTTCTAATGGCCGATTAGTTGAACTCTACAATAAAACCGACACAATAATTAATGAGACATTGGATGAGTTCATGTATTTTACGATCCTAAATGGATGGATGGGCTTTATAACCCGTTTAGTCTGCTCTGTATAGCGATGCCCTGCGTGGAGTGCATCTACAGCGAAGGCGGTGGTTAAGTCGAGAATCATAAATATAAAAATAGAAATCTATGAGAAGATATGTAAAAATATGGTTGTGTCTTTATGAAAGGAGTTGAATATGAAGAGGATAGAATATACAACATATACAAGTCTCTCTCTCTCTCTCTCTCTCTCTCTCTCTCTCTCTCTCTCTCTCTCTCTTCCTCCAGTGATGAGGTCATCCCTCTCTTCCTCAGCTTGTTTGGTTGCTTTGAACACAGATTGCTTGCTGTATTTTCCATCGGGGAGGAAGAGGAGAAATGGCCTTACATGGGCGCAGTTCACCCGTCTCACACACTCACACCGTCCACCTGCTGTATCATTGTCTGTTCAGTCTCATTCCTGGAAGAGCAGAGTGTGTGTGTGTGTGTGTGTATGTGTGTGTGTGTGTGTGTGTGTGTGTGTGTGTGTGTGTGTGTGTGTGTGCAGCCTGATGACTAAACGGGCCGGCTTCCCGTTCCCCGTGTTAACATCACCACAGAGCTGTTTGCTCTCCAGAACCGGCCCTCTCCATCTGATTCTTCTTCAGCTGTGGAGATAACACACACACACACACACACACACACACACACACACACACACACACACACACACACACACAGAGGCGGTCCGGTTCATTGCGATCATCCGACACGGAGCCAAATGTATAAATCAGGATTTCGGCTAAAACACACGGTAGAAATACTCCATTACTAGTTGTGGAATGTATTTAATTACATGTATTCATGTACTGTAGGCTTACTTGAGTGAAGTACAAGTATATAAAATGTATTAAATTATTTTCATGCCACTTTCTACTTCCACACTTCAGAGGGAGATATTGTACTTTTTACTGCAGTCCATTTTTTTGACAGAGAAAACATGTTTCTGTTTTTTTTAAATGAAATATTCGCCAAGAGACTCACCTGGCTGCAGGTGTTTGTCAAACTCAATGAAAATGGAGGCAACCCATCCACACCGTGCTGTCACTTCTGAAACCAGTGGGAGTAATCCAGCATGGCACTCTTCACTGGGAGGTGGATGGCTGCCGTTCTGCATCTACATCACAGCTCAGGCATCGGGCTGCAGCTGTGACGGTCCAGAGCCACTTACAGCTCAGACACCAGATGGGACGAAATATATTTCTCTGTCTGCAAAAAAATGTCCCTATCAAGCCACTGCAGGTGCTTTCTCACCTCACTGAAAACAAACTGGTGTGTTTTCCTGTCTGGTTTGTTTGGCCTGGCGTTAAAGCCGTCCATCAAACTCTGGTTCGGACTAAACAACCGGGCTGACCGGTCAACCGGTGTGAAAGCAAAACAGACCAAACTACCGGTTTGTTTTAGCGTGAATTCAAAAGATAAACTCCTTAAACTCCTTAAACCCATTTGCAACATGAACTATTAGGAAAACAGTCTGTTTAAGCCAGAGTACAGAATAAAAAAAGGTTTCTGTTAGTTTCAGAATAAAAATATTACTTTATGTATCAGATTACTGATACATTTAGTAAAAAATGGGGGTAATTGGCAGGGTTCCAATTTTAAATAGATTTTCAAATAAAGTTTGATTATACTACCGTTTACATACGTTACAACACACGTCTCACACAATGGCCTCTAACATTATTTAAAAAAATGCTTTCAATAGGTTAAAGTTCTGGTTGTTTTTACGGCTAAAATACCGAATTCTTCAGAACCGTAGTCCACGAACCAACGGGTGACGTCACGGCGACTACGTCGACTTCTTTATGTACGCTCTATGTAGTCGATGCCTGCAGGTCTAAACTGCTGTTTCCCTTCCTATAGGCGGTGCAGGTGTTAAACTGGGCTAAAAGAGTGAAAAGCTCCCCCTTTTGGAGAAAATGCAGCTTGCAAATGTTAATCAGTTTCCATGAGGCGCCTGGCATCTGAAAAGCTGCCGGCGGTGTGAAATAACAAACCTATTTTAAATCCTTTTTCTTGCACGACGCAGGAACAGTTTTTAACACTCCCGGCGATGGTGTTGCTGCGTTTCCAGGTCGACTGAAACAACTGAAACACCAGCTCTGTGGGTGTGAACGCCGCCTGACTCAACCAGCGGAGCATGAAAGCGGGCCGTTGTTTTATTTAGAAAGTTGACGAGTTTGATGCAACGCTGAACTCGGCGAGCTTTCTTCAGGTCTAAATATATTCCTCACCTGTCTATCCGATTCTTTAATGTTTTAGTTGGTACCTTTCATCACTCGCTGAATGACGTGACCGGGTTTGTCGTACTGTATCGGTAGTGTACTCAGCAGTGGGAGCACTGTACGTCAATGTGAGTTTGATGCTCCATAAGTCAAAACATTTTCAATGAAATTGGCGCAAAATCTTCATTCTGAAAACAGTCCTGCGTTAAAAGGCCGTAGCGTCACAGCAAATTGGATGTGTCCAGATGTTTGGGTGCGCCCGTTGATGACGAAATGTGGACCCTCGCATACTAGCGGATGCTGAGAGGAGTGTGATCCGCCCTCAGCTCCGTCGGATAGGGATCAGGCCGGCGGCGGCTCGGTGGCGCTCTGGGACCGCGTGGTGAGCGCCACACAGAAGTGCCCTGGAAGCTGAGCTCCCTCCTCTATATTTCCAATCCGCTTCTCTCCCTCCTCTCTTCATCATCATCCATCTGTTTCTTCCTCGTCATCTTCCTCTCGCCTGACTTAATATTCACCATAATTAAATTCAGTTTGCTCCATTTCCGTCTCGCTCTTTTCTCTCGCCCCGGAATATCGTGTTTTTAGCAGAGGAAGCCTCCCTTCGCTTGACATGTCTATAAATGATCTCCAGGTGGAGAAATGTGCTCTAATCCTCTGAAATAAACCCGTTTTCAAGCTGCCACGCTCTGCTGACGCCTCCCTCTGTCTCCCATATCATATGTTCGCTGGATGACGGCTGAGGCTCACGGATTTACAGCAGATATCAAGTCATTTATGGAACTGAGCCCGGCTTACAGCCTCTGCAGAGGCGCAGGATGTTTCATACAGTGTATGACTCTTTTTTTTTTTTTTTTTTTGTAAAGAAAATACTTTTTTAACAGGTAATTATTGTGAGGAATTGAAGTGAAAGCAGAGGCTGAGTTTGTAGGAGGAGAGACTGTAATTGACAGATTTTTGAGAAGGTTACAGTGAAGAAACCGACAGGTCAGAATACACTTCATTTCATCATATTTCAAAATGAATATTTGGTGGTAGTTGTAGTAGAGAGGCAGCAGAGCAGCATTGATTTGGGTTTTAGTGTGGAAGAGGGGGCAGAAGGTTGTTGTTCCAAAGCATGACTCAGTCCAGTGTACCGTCTGACACACGCGCACACACACACACACACACACACACACACACACACACACACACACACACACACACACACACACACACACACACACACACACACACACACACACAGCAGAGTACGAGCCTGCTGAGTGGGAGCCCTGATGGGAAACAGATCTATTCTGTTGTAACCATGTATGAGCTCATGTAGTGCTCCCTCTCCGCGTTTAAACCAAGCAAAACAAGAGTCCTCATTCGTCTTATTAAGATACAGTACAGTATCAGTACAGCTGACGTATTAATATAAGAGAGAGACGGTGTGCTTAGGGCTGGCCAGTCAAACAAACACAGGACTTTCACCCAGGAGACTGCTGTTTGTGTCCCGTATAAAACCATGTCAACTTATTTCATGTAACAATCCTAGGCCGAGTTATTCCACGTAAACAACATACTTAATTTAACCCTAACCACAACCTTTGAGTGAGACGGGAGTGAGAGTGTGTTAATGAAAACAAACGAAGGAAAGTGAGTAAGGAAGCCCTCTAGTGGTCGTAGGAATCATCACCAAAGCAAAGGAGGAAGTCGGGTGACGTTATAGTGCAACAACGTCTCGGCTGATAGGCCGATGTGGACGGACGGGTCAACAAAGCTACGGTTCGTTTTCGTCCAATAATTGAGGGGCTTTTAAAGCACGACGACAGTCAAACGTTATCCATGTGTTTATTGTTGTAACCACTAAACGACAAAGGTCCCCCAACCCATAAAGACGCATGCATTTTTACCCAAATTTAAGTTATTTTTGTGCCTAATCACATCATCACGGTGTCGTTGTCACTTCATAAAACTGGTTTATTTTGATCTGTAAGATCAGAAAATGCTTCTATGTGTTGCTCTAGGCAGCTTGGACGATATTATATTTCACTTTTTTTTTTTTTTTTAAGGAGTCTCGAGTACAAGTCCCCCACTTTGTTGACCTAACTGTCCTCCCTGAATTTGTCCCAAAAATGAATCCAAGCATTTTCCTGGTGAGATAAGGCTCTTGATCTTCTCAGTGGTTGTTTGCTGTCAAAGTACAGTAGCACCAATTAGCATCACCGGCAGGCAGCACCACACTGGGTCCTCATCCACTTTTACCTTTTTAAAGATGATTCAGAAAATCTCCACGTCTTAATCAAACCCAAATTATGAAACGATCAGCTCAGAGTGATGAACTCCAGGACGGAAATAAACCAAAAACATGCTCTTTTCATTCCTTTGGGCTAAAAATAAAGAGCATGTTTCATCGTCTCAGCTAAATATGCTCGTGAATTATTATTCATTTGTGCTGCATCATACACTGGTGGTTGGTGTGTGTGTGTGTGTGTGTGTGTGTGTGTGTGTGTGTGTGTGTGTGTGTGTGTGTGTGTGTGTGGTTCTGTGGGTTACAGTGAGAAGACGGAGGCAGTGGTTGAAAGCACTCGTTCTGATATCTGCCCTCCTTTCTCTGTGCGTCAAACGCCTCTCTTTCCCATTTCACTCATACATATTCATCTCTCTCTCTCTCCTCCATCTCCCTTCTCTCTCTCTCTCTCTCTCTCTCTCTCTCTCTCTCTCTCTCTCTCCACATGTGGTAATACTATTAAAATGTCTGTCAATGATTAATTCCTGCAGCCTGGATCGGGAGAGTGAGACTGAGCAGAGCTGCGCCGTTAATCCAGTCATCAGCGTTATTTTATTTCTTAGAATAAAAAGAATATGCAGCGTTTTGAGGAGGTTTGCTCCTTCGTGAATGAAGCTATTAAATGATAACTTTTAGTGCCGTCACCCAGAATAGTTTATGGCAGTGGTTGCCTGTATTTCTGCTTTATGAAATCTTATCAACCTTCATCACATTTTCTGGAGTTTTTACATTAGATAGATACCACTTGATCACTGGCAATATAAACCCATCAACACCTTGATTCGAGCGAAGAGTTCCTACATTTTGGGAAAAAATTATGAAAAAGTTATTGTCCTACATCAAAAAAAGCCCCCTTTACAGCACTAATTGACCATTAATTTCCAGTCTTTAGGTCTTGACTACAGCTGTGTACATTGTACACACTCAGGCTGATAATATTTAGGTGTAATGCGCTGTGTAGCTGTGTTTATGGAGGGACCAGATATTACATCATATGACGTGACAGATAATTATTTACAGAACAACTTGAGCTGCTTTGGAGCCTCTTAAACAACGGAAGCGGTTCTTTTGAGGAACACTTTCCCGCAGTTTGTCTGCACTCAAGAGTGAAGCAGCTTTTCGAGTGCGTTCGCTGTCGATGTAAATGTCCGTGTCACAAACTGTCTCCGTCTGTCTCTCTCAATACAATCCCATAAGCCCCGAGCCCACAGGCCTGCTGCCACACAGGCGAGCTGAGCACAGCTTGGTTTATCAAACTTGGGAGTGCTGTCCATAAAGAGTCAGCATTAGAGACGCCATTACATCCCCTGATACTTGATTTTAGTAAAAAAACAGGCCGCTGACAATAATCAGCAGAGAAATCTGGGTGCATATGTTCCTGGAAAACAGGGACTCAGATGTGGAATTCTGATATTTTCCCTAATTTTTAAAATAAATACATTATTTGTTATCTCAAATCCATCAGGCAACCCCTTCTCGATATTAAGTTCATGTACTAAACATTTGGAGGGATGACCTGATCCAGCTTGGAAGGCGCACAAACAGTTTAAACAAGTTTAATTTTGCCCGGTAATCAAGTTATTTTTAGTTAACTAAAGTGTCAGTGCCTACTAAAAAGGACACGCTACCTGAATGTTTTGCACATCACTCTATGCTAATAAGAAGGAAATAAAATATATTTCACACACACATATTTAACTCGTACTGTATATGCAGCAAACAGTAGACCCTTGGCAGTCTTGAATATGAGCAGCTTTGCAACACAAGCATGCTAAGGTAAACAAACACAGTAAGGGGTCGGCATTTAATCAGGTTTCTTGCCGATACCGATCTACTAAAGAATGCTCAGATTGGCCTCGATCAGCTCGGGACATCTCTACAACAGCAAATATGTTTCGTGAGAAATGTGTCGCTGTAATGCTGCTGCAGTTTGATGAACATCTGGCAAGTTGGTAAAATGCTTTTCGTTAACGTTTTCCTCGATATGTTCCATGAAAACATATTTTGTTTCCCCGGAATATCTCATTTGACATGCACTATCTGTTCATAGGAGCATTAACGGTTGTGTCGAGCGCTTCCCAGCACTCTGTTAAGGTCTCCGGTGTCAAACTCCTGCTCTTTGCCACCCGTGCTGCCCGACCGCCTTCGTACAATCGACGCGCAGCAGACAGTCGCAGCACCTCCTTCACGCAAACAAAAAAGTGTTGCCGATCCAGGCAGCAATTATGTTTTCCACAAAGCGTATGTGGCAAGACGAGCAGACGGGAGGTTGTTCTGGTTTTGTTATGTGGAACACATAAGTGCCAGTTTGCCCTCCAGTTTGTTGACGAGACTAAATCTGCATGATTTAGCTTATGCTGTCTCTTGGAGAGGAAACATGGCCCTGATTTGTTTTTGCCTCTCTGTGCACTCAGACAGCTGATCCCCCTGCATGTCTTCATGTCTGTCTCTCTCTGCTGTGAAAAAAAACAAAAAACGAGCTGAAGGAAGTCAGTGAAGATCAGATTCGGTGATTGAAACTTCATCATGTACAGAATATACTGCGTTGTCATTTTCCGTTATTACAGCTAATTAAAGCCTGGAAATAAGAGGAACATCTTTCTTTCCATCCGACCTGTTATTTTGTGCTCGTTTTCTCTCCCTGTGGATTGAAGAGAATGTTTTTCCTGAAGCCTCAGGTGGACAGAAACACACGGGAGGATGGATGAAATGGTAATGCTGCGTGTTTTGGTTTGAACACACACAAACCAGCTCCAATGCACCTGGATTCATGCTCATGCAGCTGCGAGTGGTCTTGTGAAGGCGTTTGATGGTTGGCTCGATTGTTTTGAGGCTTTGAAGGCCTCCTCTTCCCCCCCCCCTCAGTGGATTCAGCCGCAGGCAGGTCATCTCAGATCACCACAGTCGTGCTTTCACCAGAAACACAAGCCGGGATGCATTTTAGATCATTTTCTTGTAGTAATGCAGAGGCAGGAGATCACACGAGCTTCATTCTAAAATTCGTTTTGATTATGTAAATCACCGGATGATCAATTTCCCATAGTTCTAAATATATTTTGAATTGATTTGCATGGATTAGTATGGTTTAACTATAGTTAAATGTGACAGGGGAATAAACATGAGAGCACCTGAGCAGTTGCCGTCAAAAATCATGGCAAAGAAAAACAGGATTTTGGTTGAACTTTTTTTTTTGGTTGAATTCTTTGCAGATGACATTCTTGTTTTTCTTTGCATTATATATGACAGTAGTATACGTATACGAATCGAATGGCTTCTAAAACGAAAAGTATAGACTACAAAATACCAGAAAGACATCCCAAGGACCTGTCGTCCAAAGTGAGACCTTTTTAAATTGCTTGTTTAGTCCAACCAATGCTCCAAAACAGATTCAATTTGACTATTCTACTATAATAATTGTAACGATACATTGATAAGGAACATCCTCAGATAGTGTCCTCACATAGACGATGTGCTGCAGCTGTGATCCTCGTGGCTTTGTCTGCAGTGCTGTTTGATGTTAAGGGGATTGTTCAGGTGTCCTGCCAAAGGCTCAGTGTGTGTGTGTGTGTGTGTGTGGGGGGGGAGATTCTCCCTCCTCCCCCCTCCCCCCTCACCCCTCTCCATTAGTCTGTCATGTCCTGGTATTAAACAGGGATTTGGGATGGCAGGAGTGTGTCTGCGGCGCAAGATTTGGCTGCACACGCTCGCTCTCAGCGGGGGTGAAAGCTTCGGCTGTGAGTCCCAGAAGACGGGGACGACTGAGAGGAGCTTTATTCACCAGACTATTCCCTGTCACTGCTCAACGCTGAGAGGACAGATACAACGGTTTCAACAATATACATGTGGAATGTTATAGTTCCGGTTATTGTCGGAATTACAATGTCAGCCTTTTCAAAATAAATTACACAATAAACATTAAAAGTTTGAAAATTAGCTCAAAACACAAAACCAATAATGGTCTCATTTGTCATTTATTGCGTGATTATTAGAAAAATGATACGAGCCTGGATACAGAGCTTGAGCAGAAACTGCTGTATGTACTATTTTGAAGGTTTGTAGTTTATTTGATAAGGACATCACAGTAGCTTTGGTATTGTAGCGTACATTTATGCACGAAGACCAGATACTCTCGTTATAGTGTTTAACAGCTGTCCTCAGGAGGACTGACAGATGCCTCGAAGCTTTGTTCTCAAAAATGATATCAAACTTTGACACCATGTTGACATTTGGTCAAGTATCGGCAGAAAACACATGGATTTTTTTTGCAGAAAATATTCTTAAAAATCATATTTCTGAAACAATGGATTTTTCTTTCAATTCTTGGTATCAGCCCGAGGAACGCGACGTTCACCTAACAACCTCGGATCAAATCAGAAATAGCAAAATGCAGCAATGTCTCTGGATCTGATTACCTTCAGTCCTACAGGAGAAACTAACCTCCTCTGGCTGTTTATCTCAGTGTTATTCGGCAGCACATTCAGACATCAGCTCACAGTTTGTACTGTACACGGTGAACACCCCCTCCATTTTCATCCTCGCTCTGTCTTCCTGTCCATACTGTTCTGTATTCTACGAGCTCGTTTTGTTCCGCTGTGGTTTTCAGTCGTGCGGAGCACAGAACACTTAGTCCATCTGATAGCGAGGATAAATCATCTACATACCTTTTTTTTTTTTTTTTTTAAATCAACATTTTGCTCTTGCAGCAGCATTATTGCTTGGAGCAGCAAAAGACAATACCGGCTGACGCCGTACCGCAGATATCTGACCGACGAATGGGTCTGGAAGAAACGGGAAGTCCCGCCAGGATACAACAAAACCACAACAGGTGTTCAGCATTAGCTACCACTTTGAGGGTTTGCTGCGCGGCATTGGTTTGACGTGTAGATCACGCAAAGGAAAAGCACAGGAGGTCGAGTCTGAAGTCCCCAATGAATGCAGGGGAACTGCCATGAGTCATACGTTGGTCAGATAATCTAACGTTTGGCTCGTCAAAGTCTGCATCACCAAATTTCAAGCTGCTGAAGTCGGGTTGAATGTCAGGTTCTTGGTATTTGATTTAGTGTTGTCATTTGGATCTTTCAAATAATACAAAAATAACAGGAAAAGCTTGTTGTTTCATTTGAACCATGACTCTGGTGATGTCGGTGTCTGTACGCACCTCTCTCTACATGTAGCTCCAAAGGACAACAAACATGGTCGACAAGAGGCTTCGCTCCATCGCCAGAAAGCCCCTCTCTTAACGTAACAAATATCAGAGTGTTTTGATATGAATAAAACGAGCCATTTAAAATGGAATGCTCACCGTGCTCACAATGTTAAGTTACATCAACAGAAGGAAGAGCAGAAATGGAGAAAGAAAATACTGGAGAAACAAGAGGGCGAGCCAAGAGACCAACATGAGTGATAGCAGCTTGGCCTGCAGTTTGCTGATATAAGCACTCTGCCTTATTGAGGTGTGTGTGTGTGTGTGTGTGTGTGTGTGTGTGTGTGTGTGTGTGTGTGTGTGTTTCAGAGGAGAGGATGGTGGCAGCTTACATGAGACCACAGGGGCATTGTGGGTAGTTCCCTCCTAGGTTTCCTCCCTCTGCCTGCATCCAAGCAGTGCATCACTTCCCTCTTCTAGTCCAACCTTCTTCTTTCTATTTCTCATCTCTATATTTTCATCCAGCTGTGCAAACTCCCAAAATGTCTCAAACCGTTGATGGTCTTCAGTGTCGGCCATGTTGGCTGTATTTGATGGTGATCTTTAATGCATCAACTGGAGACTCTACTACCATTATTATTTATTAGTGGAGAGGGCAGCGGTACAATCCATCATGAGACGAGGTGAAAATGGACGTCCCGCTAGAGCACATACGCTGACATATCGTATTTCTTTAAATTGTAATACTTAA
Source organism: Cebidichthys violaceus (assembly GCF_023349555.1). NCBI lineage: Eukaryota > Metazoa > Chordata > Actinopteri > Perciformes > Stichaeidae > Cebidichthys > Cebidichthys violaceus. Next base: position 689,019 of record NW_027176373.1, read on the forward strand.
AATCTTAATTTTTGGCATTTTGAATCATTCGATGTATTTATACTCTGTGGTAGTTTTCACTATGACCTATGTCGTCTAGCATTTAATGATTACAAACCAACGCAGAAGGGATTTACAATCGACGCATGCGTGAATCGGATGTGATATGGAAGACTTTGCACAAAATGTTGGTTTGCTCGCTTAATCCTGATGGCAATGCACTGAAACCATCGTGTATGTATGTATATCAAGATGGCGGTATGGTGGTGGATTTACAGTTTTCAGTCCAGCGTAGAGAAGATGCGGTTTGGTCGTTGACGTGATGCAGCTGACAGCGCTGCAGTGTGGACTGTGATAACGTGATGGCCCTCCAGTCTGAAGTCAGCTTTCATAAACACCAGTCAAAGATGTTAATGCACCCAAGCGCCGCTAGTATGTGGTCACTGGTGCAGAACTGGTTTACAGATATTAATATTTATCTGACTGGTCACAGTTTATCCTATCTTCAGCAAGGAAGATGCTTCAGCTTCAAGCACACTTAAACATGTTTTAGCAAGACAAACTGTATTGATTTCCTTTTTTGGTGTTGCTGCTGGAGCAGTTCAATTAATGTGCATTACTTGTTACAATAAAAAAAAAACCCCTCGAAAACAGCTGGGTGGAAAGCCTGCTCATGCTTCCTCTTCCCTCACACTGTGAAGAGGAAGATGTCATCTGCCTGCAGCTCCTCACAGTCGGCGTTTTTTTTTTCTCTCTCCGGCTGTTTGGCTTCCAATAAATCAGAGCCTGACGCTCGATGCCTCGCAGCTATTTGAGCACGACGGCAGCCCGATGTACATAGCTTTGTTCCAGAAGTCCTGTCCAAGCTCTCTTTACACACCCCCGTACTCTCTTATCCTAATAATTTATACAATATCAATCTTTTAATTGAGTTCTGCTTAATTAAGCTGCCTTTTGTGAGCAGAAAAGAATGAGGGGTTTACAGGCTTTTTGATGTATTCTGAACCAACACTAACCAGGAAATCCGAGAGACGGATAATATTCTCTCACTGTACGTCTTCCGTCCTCCTTCGTCCTTTCAGGCCTCGCACTTCCTTCTCGGACCATCTGGGTGCCGGCGGGGTACAGCTAACCCTGCTGCCTCTCTGCCCTGGTGCCTGACAACGTTACACAGCCACGAAACAACTTGCTGTGTGCTAACATCAGAGGCAAACAGTAGACGGAAGCTTTATTAAGCTAAGCTAACTGCAAGACGGCCGCGGAGTTAACAGGAGCTTCATTGAGCTTCACTGTTCCAGTGTTTCTCTGGATTAAAGTGGACCAGACTGAACCAAACACGGGTTTAAGAAGGACAGAACAGAGAGGGTTAACATCATTAGCAGAGAGAGAGAGAGAGAGAGAGAGAGAGAGAGAGAGAGAGAGAGAGAGAGAGAGAGAGAGAGGACAACAGTAGTGACATTTTAAGACCTCACAACTACCAGAGTCTGAATGCTCCTTGACTGATTTAACCCTTCACTGGATGAGAAGATTGATACTACTCTGATCATTGTGATTTCTTTAAACTGGGTTATGCGCTTCAGATTTCAATGGGGGAAAGATCAGACTCATGGATTCATATTTTCCTTTCTCTCCTGACGTACAAGCTTCACGGTAAAATGTCTTCACCAGGAGAACTGTGGTCAACTTAAGGATTTGTATCAGCATCCCCTCATGTGTTTCCTATCCCACCGCCATTTAAAGTCACCATTGACCACCATTACCATGCAGCAGAGTGATAAATAATGGATAGTTCAAGTAGCATTACAAATGGGTGACTCAGGCGTCTGACTCTCTTCCTGTAGCTTTATGAAATACTGAGTAAATAATGTAGAAGAAATTAGAGGATGAGGTCATAAATAAAAGACCTGTTTCTGTTCCCTCCCTGTTCATTTTTAATAGTTTTTAATGAAGTGTGTTTCTGCTTTGCCTCTCCCGCTCTCTGTCATTTAAGGTGCTTTCATCTCTTCCGTTTGTTGGCACACAAACTCCAAATCCACCGACAGGGATTATCTTTTGTTATTTTTTATTTTTTTTTTAAATGGAAAAGCATGGAGCTGCAGCGCAACGCAGGGAAATGCTATTATGTAAAATATGAAGCTTACTCCGCACTCTGGGACAGTTTGTGCCTGATTTCATCCACACGCGCACACACACACACACACACACACACACACACACACACACACACACACACACACACACACACACACACACACACACACACACACACACACAGCGCTTTAGAAGGTTATTCCAAACATTTACGCTTTCTGACCGACTCGAGCTCATCATGAGCATCAGAATCATTTCAAATCAGCAACTTTCAGATAACAGATCAGTCGGATATCAGTTTGTTCAGTCAAACAAGGGCACCGTTCATTTAAAATACTTTCAACAGCCATTTCACAATGAAGCGAAGAGTCTGTAAGCTGCCGACTGACTGCAAAATAAGAACATCCTTGGTGGTTTTTAGGAAGTAGCAAATCCCAGATTGGATACCACACAGACAGGAGGGACTAAAAATAAGATGCAAGTATTGATTCTGAAATCTGATACCAAGTCCTGCTGAGCAATGGGAAGGACTTTGCCAAACACAGAGATGACGGATCCCTTAAATGAAAGGATCCAAGTTTCTGCCGGTCCTTTAAAGTGATATTTGTACCTAATATAGAGTAGAAACCCTTCCTGTACAAGCTGTTAACAGCTTAAGTAACAGTTAAGTAGCGAGGAACTTTTCAAACTCAAGCATCACAATCCCGTCTGGTCCTCATAAATCTGCTCTCAAACCTTGAATATTGATTTCCCTCAAATTCATTTCATATTCACTCGATTCTGTTACCATTCGAAGGACTTTTGAATGCCGGTGCCTCTTGAACACAGCTGCTCTTTAATTCTTCAACTGATTGTCAAAATCTGACATTCGTGGTTTGCCTCTCTGAAACATTTTCTGCTTCAGCTGTGTTTACATTTAACCATTTTGGAATCTCGCTGCAAGGATTTGCTCCCAATACTGAATATACTTTTAGCTACACAGTTTAGAAGAATACGCCAAACCGGCATCGCCACTTGTGTTTTTGATTGAAATTTATATTTATTTTTATAGAAGCATCTGAATATTTTCGTCACGATTTGTCGTCGTTTTTTCACCTTCTTATCTTCTACATAACCGTTTAACACTCATCTCTTCACAAATTACCTCACCTTTTCCCAACTGAATCCCTCCTACATCTCCCTGATTTACTTGCTGTAATAACCTCCCATCTTGTAAAAAAAAGCCCCCTCTCTGCCTGAGCTCTAATTTCTCTTATTTCTGCACCGACACCTCTTCACTCCCACGTAACCACTCAGATATCACGGGAATAGAACCGGTTTACTGCGGCTCTGCCCCCTGCTCGAACCATTCCAATGGTTGCTGTTCACCTACAATACAAATTCAAGCTTATTTTGCGTTTGCAGTGGCGGAATACTCTGCATCAGAGCGTCAGTGAAATAGCTTGGATTGAATTGTGGGTGTAAATAATAGAAAAGGTGAAGGACCAGCAGCAAGCCTCTGTGACAGACGCTTCAGAAAAGAGGCTATAGATATCCAGTGCAGGCTAAAAATACCCAGCAGGATTTTACCTGTAATTGAAAGCGGAACAGAAAAGAACAGAAGGTTCTTTTTGTGTCCTCTGTCTTTTTTTTTCTTTTCTCTCTCTCACCTCCTGTCTAGAGGGACAAAGACTGAGGAGACGGTTAAAGAGATAGTCAGAGACAAACTGGATACCGGTCGTTACAAATGTTTAAACAATGAAGCGTCTCTTAAATCAAGCTTTTGATAACAGATGTTCTCTCCACCTAAACCCATATTCATTTTCTAAAAAAGAGACAAAATGCAGACGAAGCAAAGTCAAACACTGATTTGACTGATACGATTAGAATTTTTTTTAATTTTGCTATAGATATCACAAACAATTTGTCATCAAGGATTCTTTTGGCCACAATAATCGTGCGGTGAACATTTGATATTGATTTGATATGACAGCAACTAGTCTGAGTCTTCGGCTGTGGCTGATCGCGAAAGCCAAAAGTGCCTTGAGATACACTTCCTCTAATGGCTTCTGGATTGTATTGAGGTCATTTTAAAACCTCCAACTTCCCGCTAGAAGAACGGAACGAATCTGAGTCAACATGAGTCCCTCTCTACCCACAAACCCTTGAGTTATGAAGAAATGTCCTACATTTAGTACAGTTTATACCCTCACTCATTGGTGTAGACAGGGGACAACCCCTCAATATTTAAAACATGTTTTTTGTCCCCCCCCCCCACAATAAAATTATACAAATATGAGAAGATCTTTATTTTGAAGAGCCGCTAGAACACAACTCAGACGACGACAATGCATCCGGTAAAGTAGTGTGCAGTCCACACAACCTCAAAAGCAATGTTTGCCATAAAACGGAAGGAAAAAGAAGCCACGTTGAGGCTCAGATAGCACGGAGCGTAACGCTGGCTGCTGCTAGCGAGACAAACGAGATGCACCATAAGGCAGACTTCTAGTCCGTCAGCACATCCCGCAGAGCCTCACAGCTCCTCGGTGTGAAAGGAGTGAATAGATCTCCTACGTTTGCATAGAGGAGAGGGGAGACGGCGAGCCAGAATGCAGGAAATGAAGCGTTTGAGGCTCAAAATTGTGTTCGTTGGGGAAGACCCCCGCGTACCACCTCAGAGTCGGCGTGGCGTCATTCTCACCTGGACATAAGAAGCCGACGGAAGCAGTAAATGGTGCAGAGCGCCGTTAAATCCCCCCCCACAAACAAGTCCGGTGTGACAGACAGACAGGCAGGTAAACAAAGAATCAGGCTGCCCCACTTCCCCCTTTCTATTTCTGTCAGACTCCCACTGACAGCCAAAGGTGCTAAGCCAGGTTACACCGGTGTGAGACGGGGAGAGAGACAGACGTCCTGGAAACACACTCTGTTGGAAACAAAAATGCATCTTTATCTTCCATTTGCTGTAAATATTTCACAACAAAGTTGTTGAAAATAGACCTGTGTTATAAACATGGGGGGGGGGTTTGCTGGTGTTGCAAAGTCAAAGTTGCATGTGTTCGACTGGAGTTGCCGGATGACGTTTGCCACAACACAATGGACAGCCCTCCTCCTTTTTTTCCCCCAGAGTCCAGTTTTCTTCAATTTTATTTGTTTGGCCCAACGCAACTCCATGGCTGGGATAAAAAAAACAAAACATGGAGGAGTTGGATGATCAGGAAGAACTCCTGTACATGGCGTTAATCAGGTTGTTGTAACAGATGTGAGCTACTTGTGCAGTAATCCCATCTCCCGGCTCTGATGTCGGGTCAAACTTCTGCTTGTGTCCATGGGGCACGGGAGCGTAGTCGCATTTTTCGGGAGCTCTCTGCGTATAAGTTCTGTGCAGGATTTTTCTTTGAAGTATAAATTAGTCATGAACAGTATCTGAGCTCTGTTTACCTTCTTTTTTTTTTCTTCTTCAGAGTATTAACATTGAATGTGTTACGCGCCTCAAATTGCACTAAATTTGACATATCGATCCCCAGCTGCTGCGTTATCTAACAATGCATCATATTTTATGAAATATATTTTCTTATGTAAAAGACAAATGAAGGATAAAGTGGCATACTTAGGTAAAGCACCTGAAAAGTGTGTGTAAGTGCAGCACTTTAACTGTACGGTAGTTACATTCGTCAGGCCGCGGTCGTGTTTCTCGGTCGCTGGTTTTGTTGTGAGCAGCCTGAAGGTGCAGAGCGTCGGCCCATTAATCTAATTATCAGAGTCGTGGAATCGCAGATTGGAGGGATTAGCTCTCTGCTAAAGCATCCGACGTGAAGATGTTCCGTTAATCTCATTGTCGAGTCTGGCGACTCGTTACTTTTACACATTTACATTTTGCTTCCGGTCAGCAAAAGCAATCCCCGTGTTCTGTGAGTGAGATGACGTCAGCGGCTGCCTTGCTCGGGGGCACTTCAGCCGATTCTGTTTCAAGGACGAACACGGGGTCATCCTGCCGTCCTTTTTTATTTGATTCTGTGATGGCTCCGTGTTCCCCCTCAGGGATTAATAACCTTCAAAGTATTCGGTGAAAGTTATCGATTTGGATCTGAGAGGACTGGAGGTAGACAAAGAGTGGAAGAGAGGGATTGAAGAGGTTGAGTGGTTCCACTTTAACGTCTAACAAAAGCTTTTCTGTTGACGTAACGCACATTCTTTTGCCGCTACTTGCCGCAGTGAACATATTTGTGTTTCAACAGTTCGTTTTTTTAGGGCTGTTTTTTTTACTTGTTCTTTGATCAAATTCTTTTTGATTTAAATCAAAGTTTCCTTTTATTCAGGGGAAAAGTTCTTGAGGCGAACTTAAACACTTGAAAACTGAGACACTTTTCGGTTGCTGTAAAACAAACTCTGAAGGGCCTACAGGACGGTTTGAGCAGCAGTGAACACACCGCGCTGTTTTCGATGTTAATACTTACCGATAATAGAAAGATTACATAGAAATTCTGGGTCTGTCTCATTTTCTTGTGTTTGATTCAAATTCAGTGTTGAGTCTGTAGTGTTTTCCAGCATTTTTCAACTTTCTTTTTGTTCATAAATGAAATAATGACTTTGTAAAAAAAGTATGGTGTCTGTAAAGCACCAAAACACAGAAGAATATTCAAACACCCTAACATTAATGTCTTCTTTTTTCAGCCACAAAAAAAAAAAATTGACTTTAGACAATGTCGGCTCGCATCCTTTTTAGTTTAGTGTACTTTTTTTTTTTACAAGAAATGTACATAATATCAAAAAGCTATCTGTCATATTTAGCTGCTACATTACAGCCGCTGTGGGCTGTAATGTGTGTGTGAGTCGGGCCTCAGGCTGCCGGGTTTCTCCTGGCCTACTTCTCTGTGCTCTGACCCTTGCTGTTCCACCACAAACTGAGAGGATGATGAGCACATGTTGGACTTTATGCATCAAAGGAGCTTCCAGATCCGGGAGATATCCGAAGTCTGGAGCGGAGCGATAAGGCGGCGTGAGAGCTCGGCGGCGTCCCGCTCCGCTCGCTGCCGGAGAGTTTATCTTTGAGCTCTTTTTGATTTCTTCCGTCGGTCTTTTCTTCTGTTTTCATTTCCATCTCTTTCGTCTGTCTGTGCAGCCAAACAGTTGCCCTGCTCGGTGATGTTGGAATACTCAACACAGTGCAACTGACATGATGGTAGCTTGCGTTATAGTTGACGGTGTAATGCGTTTGAAAGGGGAGGATATGGATGGATGGATTTTTCCGCCCGCTGCTCAACTCAGTCCCACCGATTTCCATCCTTTTATTCATAAATGTGTCACACGGACTCAATACAAAAGCTTTTTGAAGCTTGACATGCACCACACACCAGCAAATCACCTGTTTTACAACAACAAATTCACTTCATGCAAAGCAAACGCCCACCGATTTGGAAGTAATTATTACTTAAAGTTAAATTCATTGATTTCAAACCTGAACAAGTACAATAGTTTATTCAGTATCTCATCACGTCTTGATTATTGTAACTCATACAGCACTAAAAAAAAAAGCTCTAAATCAACGTCAATTGGTCCAAAATGGATCTGTGAGGCTTTTAACTGGAGCTATGAGAAGAGAACACATTACCCCAATTCTGTGGAAACGACTCATTGGCTTCCCATTTCTCCCGGAATATCTCTGATAAGACGTGAAATGGATTGGCTCTGAGGTATATTTCTGACCTACTAAGCCCATATAAGGACACGCATTTCCACACCATCACATCAAAAACACACTTCTTCTGAAGTGGCTTGAGCCACAAGTAAAAGGTGCGGTTGCAATAAAGGGCGGTCAGTAAAATGACATTATGTTAACACTCCTACAGTAACATACCAGGTCAGTGAAGTCACATCTGTACAGCTGGAAACACATGTGGGAAATTCACAAGAGAATTTCAACGGAGTGTGAGAGAGTCAGAAGAAGGGAAACTATTCTCGGCCTCCAGACAGACCTGCAAACACAAGAAAAATGCAGTCTTTACAGTTCACTTGACTTTTTATTGAGCTGAAATCCCAGTTATGTTCACAGACTGCTATTAATATCACCGGTTAAAGTGTATCTTAAAGGAAAAATGCACCCAAAAACTGCTGTTCTGTTTTATTATTTAATGGGGAAACGTTTTTTTTATTCTTGCCTGTACAAAAGGACAGGCGTCGATTCAGAAGCGTAGCATCCACCCTCCGGTTACCCCTCAGGTAAAACACCGTTAGCGCTGTTAGCACAGTTAGCACAGTTAGCTGTGAGCCGCCGGATGGTTGATAAAGGCTATTTACTCTGTGCATAAACACTAGCTTTATTTCCAACTTATGCTGATGATGCCTTCTTTTATCTGATTTTACTTCAGACCTCTTTTATTAATTCAAAGCTCTTTTTAAAGAACCAAACTCCTGCTGTTTCTTTTTCAAATTTGTCAGACGCATGACGTCGTCCAGACGTCCAAAAATGTTGAAATGCCTATTAGATGTTTCATTCAGAAAACATGTAAACCTTGTTTCTTAACATCTGTTTGTAATTCAAATCATTTTTCTCTGACAAATCACAATAAAGTGTCGTTTTTGTCTCCCTCCGTGATTTAAACCTCAACAACTGCATTGTAAACCTCGCGCCGTCGTGTCCTGGTTCCTGCAGAGTCACATCACAAACTAATAGAAAGCAGCTGTAAGTGTAATGTGGTCGGAAAGGTCGGTCAATCCCCTCCGGAGGGATCAAAATCTTTCAGACAACTTTAGTTGTTAAATTCCTGCAGCTTCAGGAGCTTGTTTTATAGATGTGTTGTTCGCTGTCATAAAGCATCTTTAAACTGTCACTAAATGCTTATTTAAATTGCTCCAAAACTGAGAGTCTCAGCGAAGAATGTAATTACCCGTCCACTTAAGCCAAACATTATTATTTTAAATGCGCCTCACGCCATGTGACCTCAGCATAATACTTTCAAACACTGCAGCTCTGGCTGCACTTTATTTTATTAAGTGATGCTTTTATGTGACGTAAATTTGACTCGGCGATTGCAGTTACGGTGTTTTTCCATTTTGTTTTTGTATGGTTTTAAAATACGTTCTCTTGCATAAAGGCATATTAGCGTTGATGGAAAGTTTGTCATCGGGTAAACGGTGTCTTTTGTAAACTATGGGGCTCGTAGAGAGTTGTCTCACATACATAAGGACTCATTGTATCACGTCATGGCGACAGTCTTCAACACTTTTACTACCACAATTACTTTTACTTCTACACTACTACTCTTCTTCTAGTGCTACTACTGCAGTGATTAAACTGCAGATAATTATACGACTGTGATTCTACTACTACAGCTGTACTTCCACTGCCACTCCAAAATACCACCACCACTACTGCCGTTACCAGAGCTTAGACTTGCAGTGAAGTCAGACGAAAGTAACAAGTAGTATAAAAGTCACTTTGCAAGATCATGATCAATTTGAATTTACCAATGTCAGAGTGTGAGCAGGAGATTTGATCCCTAATTTATAGCCTCTAACCTCTTCAATAATGAATTTCCTCCATGTGATCTGTTTATCGTGGCTTTTGTCCGCTTACCTTTCCGGACCTGCTCCTCCGAGCTGTGATTGTGTGCATCTGCTCCTAAGCTCATTTATTCTGCTCCATGATGGTAACGTTGTCCTACACGAACAAGAGATGTATTCCTCCTCTTCTGGTGGCGAACACGACACATGCCCACCGACTGCCGATGCATCCCGAGCTCCTCTGGACGTTTCTCTGCCGACATAAATGTGCTTCTAGCGACTCCTCGCCTACAGCACCTATGTGAACGCACATTGCTGTCAATGTCAGGTTCTGACCTGCTACAATGAAAAATAAATAAGATGGAGACAGGCGGGCCACGTAGAGCCACACAGCTTGAATATTTAATTCTTAGTCCTTGGTCTTAGTCATGTAAAAACTAGATTAACCACTTTGAAAAGAGTAGTAATCAGTATTCAACACACTAATGGGGAACGTCACTCTGACTTGTCCCTCTCTGTTACCACACCGTACGCTGCTGCTTAGAGGAACAAGTAGGATGTGAACATGAGGAGCGACGCCATGTTGGTGCTCTCCAGCAGCGTGTCCTGATCTTAGCGGTGCTGAAGCGGGCGACGGAGGATCCCGTCACGTTGGACTCTCGCCAGCAGCTGCCCGTCCTCTTCGTCATAAATTTACAGACGTAAAAGACGGAAAACAAACAGGAGCCGGCCCTCTGTCCTCAGCGACGAGCCGAGAGCTCGGCCATCTGTCTGGAGGGAAAACAGCATGTCGGGGACCCCGTGTGGCGTCCTGGCATGGAGCACCGCCGCAATGCTGTCTGATGACAGCCTCTAATAGAAGACAAAAATACTCATTTTTCCATTAGATGCTGATGCTGTGGGGCCCGAAAATAAAAGAGTTTAATTGATTTTTGTGGAGGCTGACAGCGAGAGGAAACACTTGCATACGTACAAGCCCTCCGTCCGCTAAAGATGAAACCATCCCTCATCCAGCCCCTCCTTCCATCCCTCTGTCCTTGTATCTGCGTCTGCAGACGCGATATCCCAGCAGGCCGAGGTGCGTCTGACTCACTCTTTGTGCTCCAGCTAAAAACATCTCGACACACATTCTCCTTTTTTTTCTGGTCACCGGCTCTTCTCTGCTCTAATCTACTGTGCTGTGCCCTGCTTGGGGAATAACCAGGGTTTTCCTCCCCTCAGCAGAGATGAATTATTTCTGCTAACAGCGTAACTGAAGCCAAAGCCGTCTTGTAAGATATTTTGGCTGATTTGATCTGATCTAAAGTAGGAGTAGCATGGTTTTCTTTCCTTTTTTTTTTTTTACTGACATGATGCAGTGAAATATCTCCGTAGCGATGATCAGAAAACGAGTGGTTTGAACGAAGACAGCTGGCAATGAGTCTGTCCTTATTGGCTCATCCGGGCCACATATGGCGGCTCAGAGGTGTGAATGGATGTGAATGTGGAACAGGATGTTAATAGGCCTTGAATCCGCGGCCATTGTCACAAACACGCTGTGTTTGAAAGACGTATTCGGATCAATGTAGATATACTTGCAACATAAATTTGACATTTTACTTAAAAATACAACTACATGCACTCAAGTCTTAAAAGCAGGTTAATGATCACAATGATTTTTCCTTTTGCTTGTGGTTTTATTCCTTGTTTTGTTCAACCATGTGTCCAAAACACCCCAAAAGTTACATTTACAATCATGTAAAACAGAGAGACGCATTTGAGAAGCTAGAACCAGAGACACTTTTCACCGTGCTAGTTGCATGGCCGACACTGAAATATCAATATATCCTATAGACTATAGGATGGATTATCGTGAAATTTGGTTCAGAGACTCATTTCCCCCTCAGGATGAATTGTAATAACTTTGGTGATCCCTAAACGTTTCAAGCCCCACCCTCAGGTCAAAATTTTTCAAAGTTTTTCTTTGGTTGGTGACCAAATACCTGCGAAACTGATGCCACTCCCATCAGCCTCAGCTATACTTTGTTTTCCGTGATAATTAGCAAATTAGGATCGTAAGCATTTCGGATTTTCTTGTGGAAAAGTTTGTATGCCTGTAGTTAACATTTAGAAAGGCTTGTGCTCTGTGCTGCTACAGGATCCCATTGACATCCACTAAATAAGTCAAGCTAAAGCAAGGCCACGCTCACTCCCTTCAGACACATGAATGCCGTAATGAGTTTTTCGAACTCTTGATGAACATAAAAAAACCACACAAAACAATCCATTTGAGGGGTTAAACAACATATTTATGTGATTTTACTTCCCTTAGCTGCGAACGATGTGACATTATAATGTGGTTTGGAATCTTTTATGTGTCCACAAAGTAATAAGTTCATATTTTTTGAGATGAAGCGGGATAATACGGGCTTCCAGTAAGTCTCCTATTGTGGATGAATAAGCAGAACAGGCTGATTTAAGACCGATATTGTAATCTTTGAGCGGTTCCTCCCACTCAGCAGGCCTCTCTGTTGCTAAACGATCCACCCACATTTACTCTGGGAGTCAGAGCAGCTTATTTTACAGATTTCCTTTCGGGCCGAGCCAGTGCTGTTGCTCTATATCTGATGTGCACAATAATGCTTGTTGGCTGCTGGACAAAAGAAAGGCAGCATTAAATGAGAGTCACCGTGATGACTGTGTTCTTCTCTCTCTCTTCTGTAGCTGCAGTTTTCTCAGGACAACTTTTTTTTTTTTTTTTTTTTACACATTTTTCTTTCCTAAATATTTCCACTAAACATATTTTATCCACAGTTCAGTTGTCTCAGTGCCTGTGTGTTCAGCCTGTGCAGCTCTATCGCCCTCAACCCCGATTAAAGTCCTTTAATTGCACTGAAATCAGTGCTTTGTAATGTTGTGTGTCCACAAACGTTTCATTAGTTTAGGCATTCAGTTAAAAATAGTTACGAGACAAAATACAAAAGGCTTCTGAGCAAATTATCAGGTGGGGAAAACAGGTTTTCTCTGACGAAAAAGTTAGTGATTTTGAATTCAAATCACTAAGATTATGAATTATGATTATGCCATCTGGACTGTACAACCCAGTCTCTAAAAACGTACTCCTAAGTGGCTCTACTAGAGGAGCGGTACCTGGATCATGTTTTTTTTCCGTCTTAGTTTAGATTACTGAAACATTTAGTTTAATGTTTCAGAAAGATCCTGGTTTTGGTTAAACATTGAGAAAGTATACACATCCTGTCTTGAGCTTGAAGTCACCTTTTAAGTATTTAATCGAGACCACAATCTCTCCCCCCCCCCCCCCCCCCCCCTTCCCGACCGTGACCAAACGCTTCAGCGTCTAGAGACCAATAGAAACAACCAACATGCTTTAGTTGCCATGGGTGGATATTGTAGGAATACAAATGAAACATTATGTCGGTGAACGTTTTGAAGACGCTTTCAGTATTTGCAGGAGCTTTCCTCGTTATGCTGCTGAAACGACTAAATTACTCGTGTAAATGTAGCTTTCTGGAGTCAGGTCTGAGTGTTTACAGGGCGGCCCTAACAGAACTCGACACGATGAGAAGTCCTGCTAGCGTTAGCATTAGCTGGCAATCACAAAAAAAAAACGTGCCAGCCACTACGCGATCCGACACTCCTCATCCATCGAGCAGCTCTCCTCTCCTGCCTCCTCAGATGTGATTGGTCGCTTTGTTAGAGACTCTCTGGATGATTGCTCCGTTGTTCAGCTCTGAGGCAGCCAGTCTGTCAACAACAAGAGAAGACAGACTGCAGCCTCTCTGAATTAGTTGATGCCATTTAAAAAGAAAACTGCTGGTTCACTGTAACAGGATGCCAAGTGGACTTCATGCTGACACAACCATTTTGAGTCTTTGTTAATGAGGGTGAAAAAAAAAACAAGCAAGCGCCGCTGCTTCGTCAGACGCTTCATTCCAAACCTCTGACATGGGCTTTAATGATCCAGAATTTAAATAAATAAAAACGTAAATGGAATAAAACCACACATCCAAAACTGTCGACAACAATATGAAATGTCTGATCATACCGGAGCCTTGTCGTGTATGGAAAACCTGTTCATTATTATCACGCTGACTTATATGTTGAAGAAATTGTCATGTAAACAAACACGCATGTAAACACAATGATATCACGGTAAGCAAGGATGGCTGAGGTCATGTCCATAAATCGTAGGATAGGTCGATTATGTAAAAAATGATTGAGGTCATTTACATATGTTGTACTATAAGCTGATAACGTGATAAGTGATCCCGGTTGTGTCCATATCTTGCTGTGTAATATACACATAAGTAAAGCAATTGTTTGGTAAATGTACAGTGTTTTCATGACATTGACTGATCCTCCTTCTCTCTCTTCTCTTCCATGTTCGCTCTCCTCCTGTGGTGATGTCTGATCCCATCAGGTAAGACTTATTATTATTATTATACTGTACACAAACATTCATAAGTGCCGATGTGAGCGGTCGAGCGGAGCCTTATCGCTCTCCCAGCTGAAGATTACATCTGAGAGTCTTTTGAAGTTCCCTGGGATCCTGGAAGCGAGAGGGAGTGGAAGTTGTTTGGGACGGACAGATTTCAGTTGGTCTTAATCGGGTTTTGCTTGAGCTGCTGTTGCTGCATGAAATATGACACACACATTACATTACATCACAGTCATTTAGCAGACGCTTTTATCCAAAGGGACTTACAATTCAGTATCTATCTACACACCGTAGACGCAGCTACAGGAGCAATTTGGGGGTTAAGTGTCTTGCTCAAGGACACATTGACAGCAAAGCAGGAGCCGGGGATCGAACTACCGACCCTCTGATTGAAAGGCGGCCCTGGTCTCCACTTAGCCACGGTCACCCCACACAACTTCAGATTTCACCCTGAGCTAATCAATGAAATATGACGGTAATACATATGAAGAACGTGTGCAGCGCATCCATATCTGAAGCAAATAAGAGACTGATGAGTGGAAGAAGAACAAAGATGGATTATTTGGGACCGTAACGGTTGAGCTTCACGTTGTTCTTCAGCTCAGATCTTATTTTCAGGTTCTAACTGCAGGTCGTGAACAGTGATTAAGTTATTGTGTCTCGTCTTCTCTGCCCACGCTGTAGGCTCCACCGGTGTTGTAGCGCTCGAGATCAGTCAGCACTGTTGCATGCTGGGATGTTTGCGAGTACGAGCGATGTTTGAGCCTTTGAATTTTTTGGTTTTATAGTTTTCATCCCCTCTATTTACCTTAACTAGTTTCCTTAGTTTTCAGCTCAAAACAGAGACTGTAGAAGTTTTAGAAATCTTTCTGCAGTCTCTGTGTTCCTGCTGTTGTATTTGCACACTCCGTGTCCGTCACGCAGTATTTCTTAAGGGTCCGTTTCTCCCGCCGTGCCGGTTATTAAACTTCAGCTCTGTTCAACGGTATCGACCAGAAGACGCACCTCCGGTCGCTTACAGGCTCTGTGGCTTTAGAAGCAGCAGGGGTTGTCTATTATCCCTGCGAGGAGCCGCTACTTAAAGGTCCAGTCCGCCGCCCTGCTGGGAACACTTGGAAACACATTTTTATCAAATTGATCAGACGGCGACATCGAGAGGCTGAATGTCGCCGCAAAGTACAGCTGGAGGCGACGCATGGTTCAGAGGGCGAAAAGCTCGAAGTCGAAGCAAATGCACTTCAAACTAGTGTTTCTATCGTCAATTCATCCGGTGATCATCTTTTTTTATGATTTTTTTATGAATCTTTCAAGGCAGCAAGAATACCATGTTTTATATCAATCAAATCAAGCATTTATAAATAATCTTTCATACAGGTTAGCACTCCTCAAATAGCTTTAGAATGGCTTTACAATGGAGCTATGTTTGAGATTTAAATTATAATTCTGTAAAATAAAGATAGCACAAAATAAAGGCAAGAAAGCATCTTTCAATGAAAAGGCAAAGAGCTCTATGTAAGACATAAAAAGTAATGAAGACAAACATAAGCAATAAAAGTCACAAATTGGCTTTAAAAGAAGTAAAAAACAAAACAAATGGATAGATAATAAAAGATTAACATGCAATTCAAGGAAAATAACATAATAAGCCAAATACAAGATGTCATATGCTTTAAAACATTAACATAAAAAAAGGAATCAGCATATCTCTTTTTAGAATTGAAATGTATTTTGCGGCCTAGTGTTGGTCCAGCAGGCTTTTAAATCCAATGCTTGTAATTGACAGAGCGGAGGGGACACAGATGTCCTCTGTTGTTCCGCCCCTCCTCCCTGCAGCAGCAGTACCAGGCGTTTAAGTCGAGCCGTAAACAAAGTTAACTGAGTTAAAAGGGAGGCCTGTATTGACGGATCCAATCAATAAGCTGCACTCAGCTGTAGAGGGAGGGGACAGAAGCAGTTGACATGAGGAGAGACATGTTACTGCTGCTTTAATGTCCGTGGATTTCAGCTGTGTAACGAAGAAAAATAGGACTGGAATTGCTCTTTTGAAACATCATAAAGTCTACATCAGATGATTTATAACTGCTCTGTTTTTTGTTACTTTTACCACAATTATCACAATTACATTTGAGGTGTTTGAATGTATCCTATCATCAAGTATTGTGTATCAAAGTCTGATCTTAGAGAGAGCTCTATTGTTCTCCGAAAACATTGAAGAACACAAAAATTAGCAGCACTTTGAGCACCATATGTGGATCAATCCACCACTGAACATAGTCCCCAACAAATACACATTTACTGCGTCTTTTTAAAAAAAATTAAACTATATATTTGTGAGCCGTTTATTAAAGATTAATGCTTGTGAGTGAGAGTATTCATCTTCATCTATAGCATGGGATCCTCCCTCAGTTGCTATTCCTGACCATTATTCCATTAAAGGGATTTTTTTATTTTGAGGAGTTTTTCCTTATTGAGTGTCTGAGGACAGATGCTGTCGTACTGTATGCCAACGTGTCCTACGACTCAGATACTGACGCTCCATCGTGACCCTTTGTAATGCGCTGGTTAACATTTGGATTACATTGGGTTTAAGGCAACAACACCATTTTAGTTTAGTTTGGGAAAAACATCATGGTTGGGCTTAAAATAAGTACTAAAACCAAGTGAAATGTAGGGTGACCGTGGCTAAGTGGAGAGCAGGGCAGCCTTTCAATCAGAGAGTCAGAGGTTCGATCCCCGGCTCCTGCTCCACTAGTCTCATGTCAATGTGTCCTTGAGCAAGACACTTAACCCCCAAATTGCTCCCGTAGCTGTACCTACGGTGTGTAGATAGATACTCAAAATAAGTCGCTTTGGACATAAGCGTATAGTAACATAGATAAAATAACTCTAAACACACACAGTAAGGATAACGTGGTGATGGAGGAGGATGTGAAAAGCTCTCCACCTTTGCAAAAGCTTTTAACTCCAGCCGTAGACCGTGGGGGGGGGGGTCTGCCGGTCTCTGTGTCCGATCCCGTCCGCTGTGCTGCTCAGCAGAGGGGAAATGGACTCCCAGCACCGCAGCGGCAGGTTTCAGCCAACAGAACTGCCAGACAAACGGCAGCGGCCTCTTTTCATTCATCTGTCAACCTGCGTCATAGAAGCCGGACTGCAGCTGAGTCTGACAGAGAGACAAATGGAGCCTCTGTTGGTTTTAACTCTGGTCCACACTGAAGGCCCCATGAGGCCATTTACCCACCAGAAAACAAAACTATTGGATGGATTAAAGTTGGAAAGGCAACTTTGTCCTGACCTCAGAGGAAAGGTTGTTACCTAGATCTATAAGACGCGGCGTTAATCCCGGTGGTAATTAGGCTCAACTGTAGCAAGACAATTGCACTGAAAGGCTCTTTCAGTCGACACCGGGCAGCAACCTCCGCTTCCAAAAATCGAAGCCAATGTCGAAGTGGCTTAAAGTTTCTGAACATTCTTTCTAATGGTCATCGGGGGGGGGCGACTCCTCTGGTTGTATAAAAGTTTGAAAAGAAAATTAGTCTACTTCTCATTTGATTTATTCCCTCAGTAAACATTGTAAACATGAGTTTATGGTCTCAATCTCTAGTTTCAAGTCTTCTTCAATGCAGCATGATGTTCATTTAGTGAATTATGGTCCATTTAGAGTCAAACAGACCATAAAGCAGAGTGTGCTTTAGGGCGGGGCTTACTGTGATTGACAGGTCTCTACCATGCGTTGTCCTTTTTGGAATAGTCTGTGTTAACTTTCACCCTTTAACAGTGTGTTCAGTTCATGAAAGTTCATTTGAACCTTTCTGGTCAGCTAAGAATGTCTTCGTCAGCGGTAGGTTGTACTTAGCTCCGCCCTCTCGTGTTACTTCTGTGCAAAAAGAACAAGATGGCGAAGACCGAAATGCCGAACTCGAGGCCTCCAAACACAATATGGACGATGTGCATTAAAAGACTTCAGATCAAGTAAATTTCCCTCACGGGTAAAAGTGGATGAGCAGGAGAGGGAAGCAAATGTGTGTCATCAAGTTGTTCTAAATATTCTCTTGCAGAGTAAGCTACCGCCGTGTTTGACAGGAAACAGCAGGTGGTCCAGTATCTGCCTGTAAACCTTCGACTGTTTACTCCGGAGGTTTTTCCTCTCATTGCTCATGTGGAAGTTTACTATCAGAGATCTGGTTCTTGATCGTCTGCAGGCAATCCCCAAACGTGAGACTACTCACCAGGTTAATCAGACGGTCTCACGTTACCCAGCATGCTCGGATCTCTTCACTGGCTCCCTGTAGCGTTGAGGATCCACTTTAAAATCCTCACTCCTACTTGCGGAGGCCGGCGGCTGAACTGCTTCACCCTTATTCATCAGCTCGCTCCCTCAGGTCAAACATGCATGTCTCTGTCCACACACTACCTTTAAGACCGGATTTAAAGCTTTTGAGGCCGGTAGCGGCGGATATAAACTTGGACACTTTTAGAGTGTTTACGCTGTTTCATCGCAACCGTACGGAAATCCTGACTTTCTGAATAGTGGCTGTGTGCACTTCTCACGCTTCTATACGATCACAGTATTTGTTTAGCACTTAGACCGTCTAATAAAAAAACCCCCCATAAAAATCTCACTTTTTACAATATGGGACCTTAAAACACTTTGTGACTTATATCTGTGAAAAGCGCTATTTAAATTTTGCTTACTTATTTACTTTGTGAAGCTCTAACTGTGGCTTCCTGCCTCTGTGCCTGTCAGTATTTAAAAAAAGTGAAATATGATGCAGCAGGAAACCTTCAATGAATTATTCCGACGCTTACATAACATAGAATATGTCTTTTTTGACAAACACCATTTTTAGCTCCCGGTGGCTCCG
Organism: Cebidichthys violaceus; assembly: GCF_023349555.1. NCBI lineage: Eukaryota > Metazoa > Chordata > Actinopteri > Perciformes > Stichaeidae > Cebidichthys > Cebidichthys violaceus. Next base: position 707,871 of record NW_027176373.1, read on the forward strand.
TCCCCGTCTTCCTCGCTTCCTTTCTCCTGAGCGATGACTTTCATGTCAGGTTAAATATTGAAACAGGCTCTCCATCCCCCATCATCGTCACCAGGCGGCCAGGACGGTGTCAGCCGCAGAATGATGCATCGTCATTCTAGAGAAGAAGATGATCCGTCTTTTTTGTTTATTTTTTGCAGTTTTTCGCTCTAAATTATTTTAGTAATATATCGAATAATAGAGCGGATTCTAAGCATAAAAGAAATATCCTGCATCGTACCTTTAAGGTTCTTTAGAGTTTGTATGAAATGTGAGGAAGTGCTGTGGACATAGCTTCGCTTTGTCTCCAGAAGGACCAAAATAAAAATGCGTCTTTCAAGTAACGGAAGCACTCAGCTGCAGTCAGCTGAGGTTATCGCAGATGTATCATAATGGCATATACGTCAACCGTAAGTAACTGCACAGAAATGTCAAAGGTGCAGCATGTTCAGGGTCATTTAAAAGCACAAGATTATTTTTCTGTAAAAAAAATGTAAAAGTTATTCTCAGTGCGGTCACAGATCTTTTAATATAGCGTTCATGTGGAAACAAATGTCATTATTGATATTTTTTTTTAACTCCCAAATCAAAAGAAAATTGAAATTTTTAAAAATTTTGAAAAGTGAATTAGGGGCGTTTCCATCAAGTGGTTTAGAGCGAATAAACTCAGCTACAGTGTGGTTTGCTGCTATAGGCTACACGTGGCTGATGGTAGATGAAGTACAGGTTGTAGAAGTCGACTAACCATCTACGAGAGGAAAGTGGAGAGAAGTCTTCAGTTGGGAACGTTTTAACTGTTTTCATACAATGCGGAAACACAAAGAGAAGCGTTTGCATGTTATCGAATTATCCGAGAAGATGCTCGCAGCAGAAACAGCTGATCAGTCATTTGCGTTAAATGTTTGCTACGTCAGAATTTGTTCAGCAAAGGTGTTTCCATAAGGGAGCATAACAACTTTTTTCTAAATCAAATTTACCGTTTCCATACATCTTTTGTATGGCGACAAAAATATGTGAATGAAAATATAGCTTTCTGCTCGGGACGTCTCGAGCTAGAATTCCATTATAGTGACATTCATCTTGTTGCTGAATTCTGCAGAAGGAATAATATGAGCTAGAAGGAAAATAATATTTACGTATATAAGTTTTCTAACATAGGAAATCAAAAAATAAGGCTGATGACATACCAACAGCATACCAACACCAGCATATATACTGTGTGTGTGTGTATATATATTCTGTTTATACATACAGTATATAATAAGACGAGCATACGCTGTATCACACCTAAAGGCAGAGTGGCTGAACCCCCCGCTGAGATCAGTAATTGGAGAGTGGGTGAAGCAGGTGGCATTGAGTGTGTGTGTGTGTGTGTGTGTGTGTGTGTGTGTGTGTGTGTGTCAGCCTCTCCGGTGGGCAGAATGTCATTCTCTGGCCGTTAATTACAGCTCTTTACCGTCTGCGTCACTTAGGGACAACAACCCAGCGAGATGACGGGCTTCCACAGCTCGCTTTGTCTCTTCCTGCTGTCTGAGTGAAACGAGACAGGAGAAAGACAGAGAGGTGGAGAAAGTGATCTTTTTTTTTTTTTTTTTTATAGCCATGATTGTTTTGCTGTAATCTTACATGGCTTTTGCAGACTTGCTGACATTTCCGCGAGAAATAATAAACTGAAGAAAGACGTGTTTTGAAGCCAGGACTTCAAAACACGTCGTTCATCACATGCAGTTTGTTAGTTACTGGAAGAAAAACAGGAATAAGACGACATATTGATCCCCAGAGGAATTCAGGTGTTGCAATATATAACAATATGTACAGATAAATAGAAAAGTAAAATTATATTCTTTTTTTAGAAGTGTATAAAATCAAAGGAAGAATACAAATCAAAACAAAGACTATGCAAGTATATATACTGATAGTGAAGTACCATCTCAAGCAAAGTTACAGAGTACAGTGGTTTGTAGCAGCAACGTATAGGTATGTATGTAGAGTAATATATCATCTACAGAATAGGATTAAGTTATTACACTTAGTCTTATCCATATTGATACAGAGATATGATATAGTACAGTATAACGTAGAATGGGATATATGATATAAGGTGAAATATATTAATAGTGTTTAACATAATCCTGTACTACATGTATAATGTAGTACAGGATTATAAAATCAAATAAAGTGAGTGTGATATTTAATGAATTATAAGAAGAAGTGAAACTAGCTCCTGAGCTCCGAGAAGCTAATAGCTGCATGCTAGCGTGGTTAGCTTGACTCAATCCCACAGCTGTGTCCTGCTAGCCCAAAAATTCACCGCACTGAAAATAGTTCCCGACAAATACACACTTTCATCTTGTTGTTTGTTAAAAACTCAAGTTGTAGGCTGTTTTAGGGAATTACTGAGCCTTTCCCCTGCTTTATTTGACCCAATAGTGAACCAAGTCCTAATATTTCCTCCATGCTGCCTGCTGGGAACTGAGTTTCACACTGAGTGTCGAGTTTCAAAACAATGAACTGGGAGGAAACTTTGGGGATTTTGGGGGTGAACTATTACAACCTGGAGCAAATGATGTTGGAGAGGGGTAAAGATAGGTGAAACATTTTTTTTTTTTATGACAAACACCAAACCGACCTCCGCTAACACCACTACATTTGTTCAGATGGATCCAAATGTATGTGTCCATTTGTCGATAATAATGAAAAGAATAAAGCTCATACGTATCTCCCCACCTAGACAGAATGGGAGCGCCGAGAATGAAAGAAACTCCCAAAAAAAACCTCTCTTATTCATTCCACCTCTTCTCTTTCCATATGTAGCTACCGCCCACACACACTCACACAAAAACACATGTTCGTCACCCGTGCATTAGCAGAGGCATTCATCCCGCAGACGCACAGGTGTAGGTTCACTTCGGACAGATCTCTGAGCCACTAGAACGTCACTGTTTTACGATATTCCAGCCGCAAGTGGTTTGTGTTTAGAAAGCCTCTAATTTATCCGCAGCACTACAGCCTCCGAACTGATCGTGACTCATAGAAATGAGGTCGTTAGTCGTTAGTGGAAAAACAATGCTCATATGTTTTCATCTTTAGTTCATTTAAAATATTAAGAGGGTCTTTTCCGTGACTGCGTTTCTCTGTGGACCGTGTCGCTTGAAACTATTTGATTTTCTTTTATTGTGATGATTAAATTGAATGATTTGGACTTTTAGTCAACACATGTAGTCAATGATAGAAACTGGCTGGTTCTTTAAATCTTTCTTTTGGTTGAACTTGCAAATAATTAGTAGATCTTGTTAGAAATTATTCAATACTCGATATGATACATCGAGTTTCAGGGACTGATTCAACACAATACTTTATTGATACCTTACTTCATAACAAATAAAAGCCTTTCTTTTTTCATTCAACAAAATAAGCCACAGTTCTCCAATGATAATTGATAAAGTGTTGGCCATAAACAGGCAAGAAGGGCTTGTGGCTGTGTCATCCTGAATGAGCTGTATACGTGTCCAAAGAATGCTCCTAAAACCAGAATAGTGTCTGATCTGGAAAATCATAACGGAATATGCTGTTTACATGACCCGTACCGAATTCAGAATATTGTCATATCCTGAATAATAGTGGATAGTAGTTTGTATTTATTTGCTCTCAGGGTATGGGCACGGTGACGAGGTTGAAGTCTGTTGGATACATTTAGAAACTTGAATCACTTCACATTTGTAGTTTTGGATCAATTTTAGAAACGATAGTGCGTTGTGAGTGTGCTGCGACCTCTTTCATGTGTGCGCTTTCAAGCTACTGGGCTCGTGAGTGCTGCAGTATTTAATGCCTTCCAGAGCAACGAGCTCTCATGCGATTGTTCAGGACCAAGAGTTACACATTTATAACTGATTTCTATAACGTTATAAATTATTAGGAGAGTCCTGAGTTGTGGAAAATGTACATTTTCAAGAGTTTCCAGCTCTTCCAGTTTCAACATTAGCACTAAACACAAAAGAGGTTGATGGGAATCTGTAGTATTTTTATGTGAAGATGGTGCAAGATGAAAAATTAGGGGATTCTCAGTTCTTACATTTTTTTTCTTGAGGGGAATATTAATATCTCTACCAAATTTGATGGAAATCCATTCAGCAGTTGTGGAGATATTTCAATAAAATCCCGAAATGTAAATCTCTAGATGCTAAATGAAATGTCACCGCATTGAGCAACGTACCGCCGTCGTCATGCCTACAGCCATGTCGTTATAACGTGCCTAAAAATTAAGAAAAGGAAGGGGAAAAAAAAGAAATAGCAACCTTTCAAATGCAAATGTGCTGCGTGAGATGATGCTTCTGGTTCTGCTTTGCTATAAATAATATCGTCGTCAGTCGAGCATTTTTTTTGTGTCACATGACATAATCATGTTTTTCAGCAGTTTATCCATTAGACCAAGAAATCTATTTAGGGCAGAAACTCTGGGGAATCAAATGTCCTAAATGTCTCTTTTTTTTTTTTCCAGCCTCTCGCTCCAGTTAAAGCTGTGCAACATCCATAGTATGTTAAATATGTTTATTCAAATGTATTTTAATTTGCACTTTCTGCCGAGGTGCGTAAATCTGACCTACTTCACATTCAGCATCAGCGCATCAGTGTGTTTGTGTGATGGTGTGATGTGTGGGTCACTTTGGCACGTCGCCGTTCGTCCTTGCATTCACACCGGAAATTAGGAGAGAGAGAGAGAGAGAGAGAGAGAGAGAGAGAGAGAGAGAGAGAGAGAGAGAGAGACGAGGGGGTGGTGGAGGTGCAGTGAGCAGGAGACGGTGGCAGGAAAATGGAGTGTGTGTGTTTTAAATAGACAGAGAGTGAAAGAGAGGCAGAGAGACATAGGGTGTGTATTAAAGAGAGAGAGAGAGAGAGAGAGAGAGAGAGAGAGAGAGAGAGAGAGAGAGAGAGAGAGAGAGAGAGAGAGAGAGAGTCAGGATAAAAGGCTTTGCTGGCCGACAGCCCACACCGACTCGCCACCAGAGACTGTTCGATCACAACTCACAAGGGGTCTGTGTGTGTGTGTGTGTGTGTGTGTGTGTGTGTGTGTGTGTGTGTGTGTGTGGAGCCCTTTGAAATGTTTCGTTTTAAGTCCAGCCTCTACGACACAGATGTCTCTGTTTGAGGCGACACTACACACAGCGAGATGACTCTGCAGCATCTAAATGAACAGAGTCACGGTTATAAAGATATAAGATTCAAAATCTCCGAAGTAGAGAGAGGGCCAACGCAACACTAAATGTATCTACTTAGTCTTGTCAAAGCTTGCTATTTCGTATCCCGCTGTGCCGCAGAGCTCCACTGTTGTCTAAAAACTATTAAAAACAAGTCAATGTGTCACCTTCCTTCATTCCCATCGACACACACACACACACACACACACACACACCCCAAATACTCACTAGAGGACCAAATGTGGATTAATCCGCCACTCAGAAATAGATGATACGGATGCACCTCACCACCCGTTAGCGTCTTGTATGGGATGCACTGGACTTTCAACTAACTCCACCCATGTCTTTATTAACAATCAGACCCACTGAGGTAGTATAAAGGGCAAGAATGTCCACCCGGGGCAGGAGGAACGGGGTCAAACTAACAGGACACCAGTGTTTGTGTCAACACAAGTCAACACAGACTTATTTTGTTATGTAACCTCTGTACTTTAATAACACCAGTTACACAAAAAAACCCTTAGTTATTCATCATAAGAAACGTACATTTTTTTTTTAACCTTAACCACTATCCTAAGCCTAATCAATCTCTGTTGCTGAAACCTAAGCTGGTACTTTTGTTGGTTCCCTTTTTGTTCTACTGAATTATTGAATAATTCATACTTAAAATGAAGCACATAGAACAAAGAAACTAGTCGTGGTGCTTGGGCCCTAACTCTCTATTTGTGAGCCATTTATTAAAGATTTGCATCTACTTTGGGAACCAATGGGCTTGGAGCTGAGAGCCACAGACAGGAAGTCAGAACGTACTGAGGGACGGACTAACACACCGTTGACTCATTCTTCTCATCTCATTTGTTGACTTTGAGGAAAAATATAGAATAACACGAGTCTTAACACAGGATAATGTAAGTTTTGGGCAGACATGCAAATGACAATGAGAAATAACATTTAACATTTTCATTACTCACAACTAAACCACATCCACATTATGCAGATGACGCCTCATTGAAGGGGAAATGAATAGGGCTGTACCGAATTGTCTGAAGCTTTATTCATAATGTTGACATTCAAATTATTATTATTATTATTATTATTAATAAGATGTGCATGTCATAGTCCACCCTCTGCTCTCACACACACACACACACACACACACACACACACACACACACACACACACACACACACACACACACACACACACACACACAGCGAGCAAAGCGGCAATCAGAGTCCTCGTCCCCGTCATTGTCTGTCCTCATTCAAAATATGTTGAAAAAAGATGGATTTTATCATTTTGAAATTATACAACACGTGTATCTGTATTTGTTGGCATTTAGCCCTTTTAAAAACAACATTTTCTGCCCACTAAGGAAGGCTCGTATTAAAGGGGCGGCACAGCAGCAATCTAACGGTACCATCAATTATATTTGTACAACCACAAGAACACAACTCGGAAAAACCTCAATAGATATGCTTAAAATGGAAACAGGTAGTACATTCAGTACGGCCCTAGAAATTAGCAGGGTCTCTCACAGTAATAATCTTGAGAACAATAGCAACAACAACAGTACAATTAATGATAATGATGATAATAATATGTTCTGTTATACGCTTGCGAGGTGAGCAGCTCGAACGGCAATCGCCTCTAATTTCTGATTCATTTAAACATGGATGGATGATTTGAAGAATACTTTCGCAAGTCATTTTCCCCTATAATTCATTATTCTCTCAACATTAAAACTAAATATGATACTCTTTATACCTGCCACTGAGCTGTATCCTACTATGCTGATAGTGCCAGTTTTGTTCCAGATTTGATAGTGACGTCACCGACGCAGAGGGTCTGAAAGACATTTACTGAGCAGGAAAAACTCGACAGGAATGTCAGGAATGATATTTGACATTCTGCTGGTTGTGTTAGAAAGAGAAGAGGAAAACAGAAGAGGTGTTTGGAGAACAGGTCATCGGTCACCTTGTAATAGAATCCCCTCTTCTTCCGTGATTTGAAAAAAGAAAATGCTGAAATATAGCATTTACAATGCAAGTAGATATTTTTGGTTGTGTTTTTCAGAGGCCTGCGCTATCTCTGCAGACCATCAGGTCCGTCCAAACATTCTCCGCTTCCCCTCCTGTTTACACTCGTCCACTGCTCACATGGCAACGGCCCAACATTGTGCCGGACGCGGTGTTGGTCAGTGCTGAGGTCTGATTGGTGCAGAGGAGACGGCAGCTCCACGGCCACAGGATGTCCATTGTAACCCAGTCCAGCACACAAAAGCAGGGCTGTGAAAGCTGCTGCTGCCTCCACGGAGAGTCCAGACAGCAACGACCTGCCCAGAGCCACATAACATGAACATTTAACAAAAAAAAAAAAGAAAAAAAAAAAAAGAAGCTTTCCAGGGATGTAGCCGTATGCGTTGTAAATATGAAAAATCTGTTTGGAAATCTCTCCAAAAGTACATGGAGTCCTTTTACCATCTGAGTCTGCTGTGACCTGTTAAACACAAAGATCTTTTGGCTTGAACACATTCATTTTAACTCACTCATTATGTCATCCTTTTAATCACAGAAGCATGGTAGCAGCACAGTCTGCCAGGATGGGGGGGGGGGGGTGCTTATTAAAAATAATAAAAAAAAGCTATGAATGTAGAACAAGAATAATGGCTTTAGCAGTGGTGGTGAAGTAAATGCAGTATTTGGCCAGAGGGTGGTGTCTTTGGTGACCGGCATCACAAGTGTGTTTTTCGTTGTTGTGAGCATTGACGTGTTAGGTATCTATATGTGTGGCATTACGGAGTTCATTTGAGTCAGGATGTTTGAGCTCAAAGACCAACATGGGAAGTCATTTGTGAGATTTGAGAAAGTATGTAAAAAATGAGCTCGAGATGTAAGAAATGCAGTATTTGAAGTGATTTTCAAACACTGTTTACGGCACTTTTTGTCATTTCTAGTAGTTTCTAAATATCGCGGATGTTGCCATTAGTGCAACGTTGCAGCTACTGCTACTGCACAACAACAGTTGAGGCTGAAGGCCATTCATTATGAAGGCATGTGGTGATAAAGAGTGTTGCTGATGAGGCCAGCAGCTTCACCAGAGTCAACAGGATATATCCACCATGGATACCTGCAGTAATCAAGATAACTCACTAACATTGCTCCTCATGAGAGCCGTCCTTTCTGCTGTTTTTCAGTAGTTGCTCTGCAGCGACTTTGCCTCAAGCATCTCTTCAGCATACCTGCGTCCAAACCGCTGCACCAATTTCACATATCGAATTTCCTTCTACGCTGTATTTAAAGAGACAGTATCCGAGTAGAATTTCAAACAGAGAATTCGAAGTCATCCGTCACGGTATGTCGACTATTTCTGGAATGATGGACCGGTGTCCTCGCTTCTCCTGGAGGCACTTTTGCATTTTTCAAGTGGAGAACGAGTGGACTGAATGCTCAATGAAACCCTGGAAACAATTGCAGTGCCACTGTCACATAGTCAGAGAAAATGTGACTTTTGTGTGTCAGTGTTTGTGTTGTATACGTCTGTCATTGCTTTCTCTCTTGCTGAGTAAGTGTTCAACCAAACCTCTGAGTTCTGGGACACACACACACACACACACACACACACACACACACACACACACACACACACACACACACACACACACACAACCCTAAACCCTCATTCTGGTCCCCAGAGAGCTGATTAGGGCGAGTCGAGTGTGCAAAGACCTGGGGATGGACGGTGATATGTGTGGATGTGATGTGTCCTAAGGGCCCAGAACAAACCCCCCCCCCTCCCAAAAAAAAGTCCCATTCTGCTGACTAAGTCACTCTGACAGACTTTGGGCCACAGCCGGCGCTGTTGTCACTGTCCTCTGTCCTTCTGCAACTCTCACAAAGGCAAACAAAACGTACTTCTGTCCGGAATTACAGACACATTCCAGTGAAACAGACATTACAGACGTTCTCTGAAGATGTCTTTGGCACGTAAATATCACACTCTAGACCTATTTGACATAAAAACACTCTAGATAACCACTGTGAAAACCTCTGGCTGACAAACACTCATTGGACACTAAATATTCTAGACATCTCTGGTAGGTAAATGTAGCCTTTAGATGTCCGTCTAGAGGCTTCTTGTGAGGGTTCAGGGGATCTAAGGAGTCCTCGTGGTTCCTGCCTCTCTCATCTGATGCCGTTCTTTAATGTTCTATATTACTTTTAGTTAAATTAGGATTTGTATCATGGATGTTTTTCGGCCTGGGGCCCAAAAGAGAAATGAAACCTATTGCTTAGGGACCACAGCTAACGTCACTTTGTTTGTGAAAGTTACAATTCACTTCTGTTTTATTTGTGAGAGTTTCATTTCAGTTTAGCCTGTGAGCATTTTCAATTGAGGTTTAGTCATGAGAAGTATTTCTCTACAACTCCGAAACCCAAACAGTTTTGTTTCCGTTTCCGTTTTCCAACGTATTCATTTAAGTTCTGTCTCTCAGGCCTTTAGTGCTGCTATTGTTCTCGTTCTCTCAGCTCTTTCAAACAACACAAAACAACTGCTGATCCAGGCAGTAATCCTTTTTAAAAATCCAATGCAAGTCAGCCTTTTCCCCTCAATCTCAACACTCTACAAAGAACCCACAGCCCAACATGGAGACAGACTGTCAGGCGAGCGGTGAGCCAGATGGTTTGCTCACCAAATTCTTGAGTACTGATGGAACATTTTCCATCAGTAATTTTCGCTGCCTCACCAGCTACTGGTTTGGCAAGATAACTACACTTTCCATGTGGCGGATCCATTATTAGCCATGAGCATGTAGGACGGGCAGTGGGAGACATCTGCGACAGAAATGACGTTGTAGAAGTCAGTAGAGATGTCCCTCAAAGCACTGAGGGGCCTGGTTTGGATTGGATGAAGTATATTTTCTTTTTAGAAGCTTGTTTCAGTGTTTGGACCACTTGCGTGTATTCAGAGTAGGACGTATTAATGATTTATGAATTAGGTTGAAGTATATAGAATATGAATATGAACCATGACCAAGAATGTGACAAAATGTCTTATTTAAAGTCCCAAAATGGATGCAAATCTCCATTCACAGCACTGCAACATTTGATGCTATCTTATAGCCGGAACTGCAAAAGTGTAAATGTGGATTATTTGAGGCCGCGTGATGAATTTGCCCACCTCGAACCGTAAGTGGCTGTAATATCGCGTTCGTTCTCGCCCTTCCCTCCACCTCTTCACCTCTCTCTGCACCACACATCAGTGCAATCATAATACTCAAGGGAAGCCATTACCGGAGACTTATTCTTCCCCTCATTATAATTTAATGCAGGCCCAGACAGATGCTCATGTTCAAGCCACCCTTTTGTCCTTTAATTTCTCCTCTTGACTTGCTGATGAGAAATCACTGCTCTGTTTGTTATTTTCAAGTTCTTCACTTCACTTGTCCCTCCGCTGTTTGTGTCAAGATGTTCATAGCGTCTTTGATTCTGAATATTTAGGGTTATTTTTTGGGAGTCTGGCTCTCAACATCTGCAGATTAAAACATGACTTTGGTGATTATCTGATCTCTATTCTGTCACCATGTCCGCTTGTCCAGCGCTTCAGTTCATGATCACATCCCTGTAAACCTAGGTGGACTTTTATGGTAAACGCTGTGGGAAGATCTCCTGGAGGCTGTGTCATTGCTGCGTGTTAGTGAGCATTAGATTAGATCCTGATGAGCAGGCTTGTATGGCAGCCTCTGCCATCAGTGTATGAATGTCTGTGTGTGTGTGTGTGTGTGTGTGTGTGTGTGTGTGTGTGTGGAGGGAATGTTGGCATGTGGTGTAAAGCACTTTAAGTAGTCGGATGACTAGAGAGGTGCTTTATAAATGCATGTCCTCTTGCCAATACTGCCATGTTAACGTCATGCATGTTGACATTCCATCATGCTAAACGTGAAATGGTTAATGTTAGCATGCCCGACGCTAACGTGCACGTTAACTGAAATTATTTTTATTTACAGCATGGTGAAAAACATTCATAAAGAAACAAGAGCAAAAAAGTAAAACTAATCAAATGCCAACATTTGCTACAAATAAGCTGCTAAACTACAACATCAGGCTCCTTGAAGTCGTCAGAATACTTTTATTTTGTATTTTTAGGGCGTCAGTATCTGTGACGCCGATAATTCTTTGCAGCTCGACAGATGATACACTTTAAAAAAACCTGCTAGCATAGCAACATCAAGACTACAAGCAACCCATAATGCAACGTGTCGTTGTGAATATGTAAAGGTCTAGTCATCAAACATAATACAACCTCCTCTTTTCCAAACATATTTGTCTTATATTTGGGCTTAATACGATAAGAGATATTAAATCCCTGCACGATAACTGCACTTATGATAATATTTTATCTAGTTGGCAAAATTCCCCAAGAAAAACTCCCGCAAATCAATTAGCATGTAATCCACATAAACAATGAACCAGGAAGTGTGACGATATCAAAAAGAATTATTTCTCACGTAACTTCCGTACTTAAGTAACGCCACATTTTTTTTTTAACGCACACTGTGATCTTTATATGAACCTAGCTAAGTACTAGACCTAATGTTTTCTGTGAAGACGGATGTTTATGTTGGAAAGACTGCATGCATGTAACGAGCGGAAATTTACACATATTGCTGAAAATTTGTAGGAAAACATTCATATTTTTCCCCCCAAAATTTCTTCCTGGTCTGTGAATTGCGGTGTTGTGGCGGCGCTGGCGTAGCCGCAGCCTATCGGTCTTCCCGTCTCTTTCTTTCACACCACTCACACACGTGTCTTACTCATCGGATCGGCGTGCAGATTTCTGCATTCCCAGACCGACGGGAACAGGACTCACGGCTGTTCCCCAGTGCCCTCGTTCACACCCCCCCCCCCCTTGAAACATTACCCATGATTCCCGTCCTCATGTCTGTCTGCCTCATTTCTTTCGCATTAAGTCACCACGTAGGTTTTCTCGCTCTATAAATCAGGCTACGTTATCCGACCACAGGAATAACAGTCATTGCCAGCGTACTTAATCATCCCCCGTAGTTCTCTCCGTCCTATCCCACAATGCTCTCTGCCTGCCTGCTTCTGCCTTCACAGCTCTTTGTCTGTATTTACAGTCTCTCCGCTCTGCGTATCTCTTCAACCACACATATTTTTTTTTTTTTCCCTCCGGCCATTAAAAACCCGAGAGGGATCCATAACCCAGAGGATAAATATTGGATTTGTTTTGGGGAACAAAGCCTGCTTCTCTTTTGAAATTGGAGAAATGGCAGAAAGACACCACTGCACATGCTACTGTTGTGTCTGTATTTGATCACAGAGTCTTTTTCATACTTGACCGTTACTCATTGTATGCTACTAGATGCAGCTTGAGAATGTCCGGTGTTCTGGAACAACAGGAAAGGAAACTTTTTGCACCGTTTTTTTGCTGCATCTGTTATAATTAAATTGCACGTTATAGTTGCAAAACTGACATCTTTACTGAAATCTTTACCTTCCTCTCTCTCTCTCATTCACTTTGGTAATGTCTCTGTCCCGTAGGTAACTGCTGAGTCAGCTTTATCTGCTTTTTTCTTTTCCTAAATGAGCGGTCGGCTTCACTGAGTCAGTAGGAAAGCAGCCTGGTGACGCGTGTCCAACAGGCCTGAAAGTAGCCTTTTTTGGGGGGGGGGGGGGGGGGGTTGAACCTTTAACTCCGGCAGCTTTAATGCCTCGTTCTGTTCTTAGACCCTGGTGCTCTCAATATTACTAATTTCCATCGGGTTGCCGTGGCAACTGGTGCTTATTCATACACGCTCGGAGCTTTAAAAGCGCAAATCTGTTTTAATAAACACAAATTACTGAGTCTTTTAACGTTATTAAGATGGTGAAATCCACGACTCTCATTGAGGGCCCTTTTCAAAAGGCCTGCAAGTGTTGATCATGTTATTTTCAAAGATGGTCATTCATTTTTATTATATGTCACTACATTCAGTAACTGTTACCTTACCTTCAAAAGTCTCCCTGTCGCTGATGAAACGATAAATCCAAATCCAGCTGCATAAAATGTGATGCTGGCATGTTGGCCTACTTTATCGACTTACAAAACTTTGAGATATCCAAAATAATAACCTCCAAAATCCCCGTCCCCATTTAATAAAAGAGCTTTGAAGAACTGTATTAGCTCCCTTAGCTTGTTGGCGTGCTACCCCCGATGGGGCCGCGCAGCAAACCTCATTTTGGTTCTGCCTAAAATGTGTTTCAGCCTGTTCTCATCCGCTGTTTGTAGCTTTACCTGAAATGTGAAATGATAGCCTGTCCCAAACATAACCGGCCCAAAAGATACGTGCTGCCTGACTGCGTTTGAAGCACTGCAGCAGGCTGCTACTCAGGAACACGAGGTGCCTCAAACACACAGACACAAACTAATTTAAATGAACATTTTTGTATAATTATTTAGCTAAAATTAGAAGTGATTGCACGTTTAAACATATGTTGCATTTTATTTTATTACATGCTGTTTACTGCGGACGGAGCTCCGTACATCAGGTCTGCAGATCCTTTTGAAGTTGTGAAGTGAGTCCAGCTGGATCATCATCATCATCATCATCATACAACACACATACACACACATGTGCACTCTGCATGCTGTGTGCTCACCTGGTGTGTGTGTGTGTGTGTGTGTGTGTGTGTGTGTGTGTGTGTGTGTGTGTGTGTGTGTGTGTTTTGCCCTTCAGCTGTCCTACAGCCTCTTCCTTCCCTCCGTCACTACCTCCACATCGTTGCTCCCCTCAGGTCACAAACTGCTGTTGTCGAGATAACGATGGGGGATGCTGCCCGGTTGCCATGGTGACACTCCCTGCGGGGGTGTGTGTGTGTGTGTGTTGAGAGGGGTTATCTTGGCCACCTCTTTTTCTTTTTTTTTTAAACAGCCAATGCCATGCACTGACGATCCTTAATACAGGTCAGGAGGACAAAATAACAGAAACAGCAGAAATTCAAAAGATCTGCAGCTTTTTCCTTCCTTTCCTGAAGCAACTTGTCACACGATATGTCGCCACACGGTTTGAGGGTTTCAGGTCAGATTCCTCTCAGTTCAGACTTCTTTACCTTTTCTCCTCAGGCCTCCCAGATTTGGACTCCTGCATATTTTTTGCCTTTTTTAAAACATTTCTGAAAGGAATATGTTCGTCTTTAGAAACGTCGTCCTGTGTTTGTTGAGACTGTCGCTGAGGTGTTTATTCAGTCCGTCCTGTTCCTGTAAGTGAAGTCGCCACTCTTCCTACTCGCCGCTTCTCTGTTTATTCATCTTCTTGAAACATTCTAAAATCATCTCTGTCGGTTGCCTCTTGATCCTGAGAAGTCTGACACGAATCAGCTTCCAGCTTCAAATAGCTGAGGCTCTGCAGCTTTTTCTTGTTGAGACCCCCCCCTTGTTTTAATGGAAAAGATCCAGTCTGATTCATGTGTGTGTGTCATATTGTGTGCAACAGTATTAAATGTGATTTATGTTTTGTGAGCGTGTAATAGACTACATAGAAAGGAGAAAGACTGAGGAGGAAGAGGCAGGAAATAAAAGCACAAAAGAATTAAGGTCCATTTAAAGACACAATGAAACTGGTTCATTTCAGCTGCGATGAGTCGACAATGAGCTTGATTCAGTCCAGACACATTTAATGACACAAAATCATCTCTTTTTCTCCGAACGTTTCCATGATTATATCATTTACATTTTCCTCTCCGAGCTTTTCTTCCATCGCTCTCAGGCTGCATGTTCGCGCCGCTGAACTTTAATTTTGACACCATGTAGGTGACGGCGTACCCGAACAAGGATAATAAAATCTGTTATACGAAAGTCACTGTTAGTTCATAAGTACACACACACACACACACACACACACACACACACACACACACACACACACACACACACAACCTCCTACAGTAAAGAGCAGATTAGAGAGGAAAGCTGTTGTGCCGCCTCCAGTTTAAAGCACAGTGATTCTTCTGCACATCAAAGGCAGCGTGGGCACACACACACACACACACACACACACACACACACATATATGTATATAGTATATTTCCCAAAGGTGCTCAGTTGGTTCGACAGCCACAGCTTATGATTCGTATGATTTCCATACTCACTGAGCCATCCACAGAGCCCTTGTGACCTGCATGTAGAGATGTGTTTACTATATATGTGTGTATGCTTTAGGGCTGCCCCTTGTTATTCGAGATTCAAGTTTGTGTTTGAACATAAAATTATTATATATAGATAAATGTAATATTTGATTCGTAATGATTCAAATTCAAAAGTGCCTGATGCAAAATAGAGGAAACGATGTCAAACAATCTGGTAAAGTAAAGCGAGGAAGCATTTTGGATTTGGTTCAGGGAAAGATCATCTGCTTGGGTTAACATCACTTCTATGTTATGATAATGGTTTAGGTTGGAAACAGGAAATGTGTTCGTTGACCAACCACCACAACACCTTTATGACCTCCAGCTCTGAAAAGTGAAGCCAATGCGGAAGCATGATTTCAGGGGGCGACTGTTCTGGTGTTTTCAGTTCATGAAAGTTATGTGTGACATTTTGGTCAACAAACACAAGAGGGCGGAGCCCAAGTCTTCAGACTTAGGCTCCGCCCTCTTGTGTTTCTTCTGGTTGCCAAAAAAAGGCAAGATGGCGACTGCCAAAATGGCAAAATTGAGGCTTCAAAACCGTAGAAGTACAAACCAATGAGTGATGATGCAGCGACTACATCCACTATTTATGCACAGCCTAAGCTTTACACTGACTTTGTCGCTCTGTATTAATGTCACCTGATCGTTTTCTTTTCTTCCGTTGTACAGGAGTCTTTATAACAAGAACATGAATATGATATACTTTGGAGAACTTGATTACACCACTAATTCAACTGTCTTGTGTCATTAGCTTGTCGTGTAAGTGTGTCGGGTAGTTAATGACTGTGTGGGTTGTGTTCAAATTCAAATCAGCTCAAACTTGATCACGACAAAAAAAAAAAACAATTGTTCTAGATGTTATAAAATATTAAAGAACAGCCTGATGCCTCACACTTATAGGTATGAAAAGATGAAGCAAATGTTGGAGAGAAGAGGTTATTGACGATGACCTCCACACGTGTTTCATCCTTGTTTCTTCCTCTCTCCCTCCCCCCCTCCTACTCCTCTCTACTTTTAACCTCCCTGCCTTTTCGCTCCTCCCTTTCCTTCCACCTCATATCCTTATTTCCTTCTTTCCTTCTCCATCATTTTGCCTTCGTGCCTTCCTCATCTCCGTCTACTTCATGTTCCTCCTCATCCTCTTTCCATTTCTATTTCCTCTCCTTCTTCTTTCCCCTTCCCTTCTGCTCCCCTTTTCTCTCCTTTTCCTCCCTTGTATTGTTTCTTTTTTGTATTCGCCTCGTCCTCCTTCCTCTCTTCCTCCTCTCACGGGGCTGTTTCTAGGTCATGGGGCTTTATATGAATAATAAACAGCTGTCTGCTTTAAAGAGAATTATTTATAGAGCATCGAGTGAGTGAGTGAGATTCACATCTTTCTCTCTCTCTGTCTTAAACGCTTGCTCTTTTTCATTCTCATCCATCCCTTTTACACCCTGTTGTCTTCATTGTCTGTCATCTTTTTATTTCCTGACTGATGCTTTCTTTGTTTCTCGTCTATCATTCGTCCTCCAACCTTTCCTTTCCTGCCTCCAACAATTTGCTTCTCTACTGGTTTGTTGTGAAGCTGCTACTACTGCTACTATGACTACAGTAGTAGTAGTAGTAGTAGTAGTAGTAGTAGTAGTAGTAGTAGTAGTACTAGGCACGTCAACATCGTAGTCCTAGATATTTTTCTTATTGTGATCCTCAAAAGCCCAGAATCCTTTGGAAAAAGATGCATTTTAGATGATTTAGTAAGGTGATATGTCTCAATCTGCATTCTTGTCTGTGCTTTTGTTCTCAATGACGTCATCGTCGTCAGTCACAGCTCAAAAACTGTTCCAGTTCAAAATCTGCATATAAAACTAGTCTCTCACTCACCTCTGTTACCCAATCCCACAGTGTTTTTTTGAGGTTGCCACGTTTTTTTTAACGACCGAACGACTGCTAACGTTAGCTAAACCCAAACCAGGAACTGTGCGCTACCTTAGAGTTAACAGTACGGGTAAAATCTATGAAAACAACTTAATATCAAGTACCACACTGGAACATTTTCTCTGACTCTTTAGGAGACGTGAGGGCCGTCTAGAGCACCAGATCATGAGAGAGCCGTCGTTTCACATTGTAGTTTTGCAGATGAGTCTGTTTGAAACGATTTGGATTGTCTCCAGGTAAAGTGAGAACTCACTGATTGATTTTTGGCCATTTGGGGGCACAAACTGTAAACATTTACATTATCATGAGTCAGCAAACACTTTCTTATATACAGTTCCAACAGTAAAGCAACATTGTCATTCATTTGCAGTCGTGTTTCTGACCACCTGATGACCCAATAGTCCAATATTCACTCTCCTTTTAGCACCAGTTTGGTCTCCACTTGCTCCTGAGAAAAAGGCCGGGCTCTGCAGCTCCGCTTTGTTCACCACCTAGTCGCTAACTGCCAGTTGGTGCTGAGCAGATAGTGGACAGCAGTTTTTTTTGCTGATATCAGCTGCTTGTGGCTGAAATTGATCAGACAGTGAAAAAGAGAATGTATAAATGGAGCTGATTGGAGATGATGAGATGTTGGTGATGAAATACGCAGTCTGGCATGGACAGAGAGAAGGGGGGGGGGGGGTTGGATACAGAGAGTGACTCGGCAGAAACAGACAGGGTGGAGGGAGGTGAGGTCAGCAGAAAGTCAGACGGTGGCCAGACTAAAGCTTCAGGCTGAGACAGCATGAGGTCATCTGGACCGGTAATACCCGCCATACACAGTGGCACATGGTCGTGCAGCTGTGGAGAAAAAAATTAACTTCCCTTATTTAACAAGCAGCATCAAGTTAAATCCTCCCTCAAAGTTTGCAATCTATGCATTATTTAAAAAAAAGCACAAAGCTTACAATTCTATAGTTACACTATTTTAAGATCAGTGTTGCTGTCGTATTTGCGCTCATGCAGTAAAAGGGAGCTTATTAATGGTATCTAGGAAACCTTAATTTATTGTGCGAACTGAAGTTTGCAGATAATTCATAAGAAAAGTGTATATTCTCCTCCTCCAGTGGTGATCTGAGGGTGTCTTGGTGCCACATTAATCAGGACAAGATGAAAACACCATGTATCTAATAACACCACATGATGTAATAACGCATTCTGTAATAATATACTGTATTTTATAATAAATAATATAAATGCCCTGAGTTTATCTGATGACTATGTTCTTGTAGAAATATAAAGATCACTCAAACCTAAATGACAAGCAGAAAATCTAAACCAATATGAAGGCATTGAGCTTTTTATATTGCAGTTTTTCAAATAAATAATCTTTAATAATCGACAGTGCACTGCTCTCCAGTTTATAATCTCCTGTTTCAACCCCAATAGATGAAAGGGTTATTTCTCTAACCTCAATCCCTGCATGCATTTAATATGTTGGTTTTCAATTTCCATACCTTCTCCCGAGTTGATGGTGAGTCAGTCTGCATTAGAGTGAAAGCCATGAATACCTTTTTATTCATCCAGATCCAATATTTAATAGCTGGAAGCTAATCCTCTTTAACTCCACCTGACCCACCAGATGGTCCATCACTTAAACACATACTGTGTCAAATTACTGTATCAAACCCACAGTAATGTATCTGATACTTCCAGTGGTGGAAAATACATTTCTTTTCTTTTTTACTGTACTTGAGTGCAATTTTGAGGTACTTGTACTCAAGTATTTCTATTTTGCTACTTTACACCCCGTATTACAGAGGGAAATATTGAACTTTTTACCTTTTTTATTTTTTGGACATTTAGATTCTGGTAACAAACTTTTCATTTTTACCCCACTAGTGGTGTCCTACAATCCTCAGACAGCTTCACAAGACGTACGGTAGATAGTGTGGTTACAGGCTTGTTGTGTTGTTGGAATAAATTAATTCTGACCTGCAGGTTAATAGATTTGATGACAGGGTCACAAGAGGAGGTCAAACGGTTTTAATCTGGAGATGTCGGCTGAACTGTAATCTCTGCCGCCTTCGTTTAACCTCAGCCAAAGAGGTCAGAGGGGTACGAGTGTGTGAATGCATGAGGATGTGTGTGGGCATGCATGAAATTGATTTTACTGTATATAACGCACTGAGTATCTGTTATGCTGGGGGAAAAAAAGACATTGGTGGAGAGGGCAACAAAGGTGTGTTTTTGGTCTTGTTCTCTTATATTTGTGCACACGAAGGTTTTAGACCATAAAGTGAGGACATTCCTCACAGGGCTGTCTGAGGATTTAGACTTGGTAAATAGACTTAGGGCGAGGCTAAAGGGGCAACTAGGGAGTGTTTTATGTCGATGAATGTCCTGAATGGTAAGAAAGTATGTGTTTGTTAAGGATGCGTGACCTTTTCTAATCCAGGCAGACCACAATTCACACATTTGTCATTCATCAAACCAAGTAATCTGCTTTATACACACACACACACACACACACACACACACACACACACACACACACACACACACACACACACACACTTGACCAGATAAAGCATCCTGAAGAAGCTTGTAACACTTGCGTCTAGTGACGACGAGAGTTGTTCTGTCAACCTCGGGTACCTTTCTCAGCCGTCTTCATGTAGCACTGAGAGAGGTGAACGTACAGTTTTTCATAACTTCTACCTCTTGTTCATGTACCGTAGTGGTTGAATGCACTTACTGTAAGTCACTTTTGGTAGAGCTGTCTGCCAAGTATATGATGCATTGTGAAAACAAGGAGAGTCTAAAGTCATGCTAGCACTTGCGGTACAGTGGTGCGTTGAGCTAAATGCTAATATCAGCATACAAACATGCTCCCAATGACAATGTTAGCGGCGATGTTTAGCAGGTATAATGTTTACCGGGTTCACCATCTTAGTTGAGAACGTTAGCATGGCAGCATTAGCTAATTAGCATGTTAGCATTCTGGTATGGCTAGATGGAAATGTCTGTCGGTCACATTGAAATATCAGACATATTGTGACGATATTTTGTGCAGATATTTGTGGTTCCTAAAGGATGAATCCTACTGACTTTGGTGCTCCTCTGATTTTTCCTTTAACGCCACCATCAGGTCAAAATGTCAATGGGACCAATGCTTCGGGTGTAGGATCAAATACCTGCAAATCTTGTGATATTCTCGTCCGCCTCAGCTGTACTTTATGCTAAGTGTTTATTAGCTCATGTTAGCATGCTGACACGTCGCTATGGCTGTCGACTCCAAGTCTTGCTGCTCGAAACGTCTCTCAAATGATTAGTTGTTCAGCTAATTGTTTCAGGCCTATTTAAAGTTCATACAGAATCTGGATCATGTTTTATCTAAAGTCATCAGATTTTTGACTTGAGTCCAACCCGCGAACACAAGCCAAGCGATACTGTAACATTCATAAAGGTGAAACGTTGTCTTCTTTCTCTCCCTCTCTTTCTAACAGGGCCTTGTACACATATGAGGATGACAGCAATGATTTGAAACTGGCATCATCAGGCGGTAAGTCTGTTTTTTTTTTTTTTTGTCAGCAATCCAGTACATGAATTTAATCTCCCACACATGCTGTTCTCATTCTTTTTATGTCATAACGAACATGGCTGTGGAAGCATGTTCGCATCATGTGTGGAGATGGTTGTAATTTGCTGCTGTCGGCCATCTTTGATGAGCTCTGCAGGTTCCGATGTTGCTTTGGGGGGCGAATTATCATGTTCTTTGTCTCCTGATTGTTTCTGAGCCGGATTCATTATTGCCACAGTTAATGACGCGCTGCGCGATCATTACAGTTTAATGAGTCTCCTCCGTATTTGATGCACACACATGCAGTATAAAAGGGTCTTCCTCCTGCCTCCCTTTAATGACATCATTGCACCATGGTAGGTGTGAATCTACAAAAATTAACATATGAACATAACCCTTATACACTTTAAGGACTGTAGATTTTTCTCCGTTTCACCCATATTTGATTGTGTTTATCATGTGTGCAGAACTTAACTCGTATACCTAATGTAGTAACTCAGACTCGCATGATGATCATTTCTCTTTATCTTACAAAGATGGCTTTGGTCTGAGTGTTAATTTCTACCCTGGAGCACACACAGTGGAAGGAAATCTAATAAAGATATTTATCGGAGCAGTTAGAGTGTAAAAATGTAAGTAATGTATTTCAAAAGACAATGAGCTGATAAATATAACCAATGGAGGGATGTGTAACTAGATACATTCACAATAAAGTTAATAATTTATGCACAAACCGGAACCTATGCTTCCCTTCCTCATGTGAGTAGTCTTCTTTTAGTGATCTCCTTAAACAGGGTTCCCATGGGTTCTTAAAAACCTGAAAAACAGTTGACCAATATTCCAGATGTGGAAAATAAGAGGAAAAAGTCAAATGTTCTTGAAAATGAATCAAAAATTATCCCAATTTCCTATTTTCCAATGAACTACTAATCTTTCTATCAGAGCTCCCCAAAACTGATCGCATTGCCATCTGGAAGACCAAGTTATGTGCCGGATCATATTATCGTTCAAAAGATAGTTTATGAATGAGAGTGTTTCAAATGCTGTGATGGGAAAAGCTGCATCCCAAATCACGTCACATGGTAGCACAGGCAGGTTACACCTGAAAAGTCACTGCTGTCTGGTAAATGTGGTAGTTTTTGTTTTTCTATTATTCTGTTACCAATGTGTCGTAGTTTCTAAGCATGGAGGAGATGATTTGAAGTTATCCTGCACCTCTTTTAAATCAGCCCCATCCCTGTCTGTCAGAGCAGCTAGATCATCACTAAAAAAGTCCTGAAAATGACCTCTGGAAAAGAGCTGGAACCCTGTTAATGTTTTCCGGGACACACAAACACTGGAGTGAACCACACCGTAGGTTTTTGTTGGCATCAACATCCTTTGCATCACACATTAGCCTTAGCTGCTGTTGCTATGGAGGAAAAGCCGGTCGGAGGCACAAATTCAATTATCCCAGCTAAAATCAAAACACGTCGCCATAGTAACTGAGTTAATCCAATATGCACCAAGAATCTGAAAGTGAGCGAAATAGCTTTTTAAGTCAGAAAGTACTGAGAGGCAAACTAACACATTGTTAGAAAACTAACACATTTCAGATGTTGTTCAACTCGTGGTTTTACTTTGATGTACTTTTGATGAGAAGCACGTCTTGTTCTGTGAGTCTAATGTAATCATCTGCGCATAATTCCTGAATATAAAAAAAAAGCTGATCACATGAGAGGAGTAAACTACAGAGAAGTGTGTGCCTCACTAACGTCGGAGCGCTGCATCGATGAAGAGCCACTTCTGCCGACAGCGGTCTTAGTTTCCTTCATGTCGGCAGCTTCTCCTCAGAGAGAGGCGTGAATATTTCAGCAGCCACGGAGAGGAAACGCGGTTTGTTCATCCGCGCTGTAAACCTCGGAGGGACCTATCTGCCTCCTTCACATCTCCAGCGGAGCACAGTCATGTTTGTGTGTGTTTTGTATGCGAGGTGTTTACAAAATGCGTGCGGAGACGTCTCCGGAAGCTACGCTGAGATGCAGAAAGCAGGGTCATAATCTGAGGCTAGCAGCCTGGAACACAACACTGCTGCTCCTTTCCTTAAGTAAAAGTTAATTTACTTCATTTACTCCTTTGCAATTAACGGTCATGCATTCAAAACACTACTTAGAGGTGCGTAATTCAAAACTCTGAACATTAATATAGTAGCGAGCAACAATTTACTAGTGGTGCGTCTCTAGCTTCCTGGCAGAGTTGCATTATATGATCTCTGATTGCTTTCTTTCACGAGTTGATTCATTCGTTAATATTCTCCCAGTTTGTGTATTTCGACAACATGCTCCTTCCTGATGGAGGACAGTGTAGCAGAAGCTGGTGGAGTAATGCAGCCTCTTGTTCTGTGGTGCAGGAGGAGGTCTGGCAGAGATCACGCTGACCTTTGACAGTGCCAGGGTGATGTACGGCTTCTGCAGCCTGAAGGAGCCCGCCGCCACTCTGCCACGATACATCCTCATCAACTGGGTGAGTCGCAGGGCCGGGGGGGGAGGGGAGGGGTGGTGCATGACGCTACGCTAAACACTCCAGGCAACACACACACACACACACACACACACACACACACACACACACAATGAAATGTCCTCAAAGCTCAAAGGTATTAAAGAAGGATATCGGAGTCATTAAGGGTCACAGCACATTTTTTATGTAACTGTTTGTTTAACAAGGACACGCCGCGTCACCGACGGGAACGTCCTGAATCCACGTTCTGCTGCTGAGGCTGCAGCTCTGGGATCGGATGATATCACGTTTCTCACATGCAGTTGCTGCTGCAGCTGAGAGCTGCAGACGTGAAGCACTCAGCAGAACAAGAGGATTCATCCTAATGCCTAATGCAGAAAACACTGTCGAGTCTACTTTTAAACACTGTGATTGAGGTTTTAATTCAATTATTTGTTTTAGCATTGAGGTCATGTTGTACCCTCACAATGAAGAAAAACCATCAACACATAAAACTGAACATTATAAACTTTGTTATGGTATAATTTATGACAGAACTTCATTTAATTGCATTAGATTGCACAGGTGTACCTAATAAAGTGGCCCTTTAGTGTAAGATGCTGATGTCGCCACAAACAAGCAAAGAGAATAACAGCTCCTCCAATTTACACACTGGCTCCACTTGCAGGCCATGACAGTTACAACATCTTTATTTATTTTTTTTTACTTTCTGAGTTTATGAGTTTTTCAGGTTTTACATGAAACACATACAACTTCCTTTGTGTGTCCATTCTTTTAAAAGTGATGAGACAGTGTGGTGCAAACCTGAATCAAACCTGAAACTACTTCACTAGTGAAAAATAAATCCGAACAACCTTTTAAAAATGTAACTGTTGTTGGCTCAATTTGATTTCTTAAATTTGACAATTTTAAAACTTTGGCTGTTAAAGAGACTGAACTTCCAAACGGAGACGAGTCGCCACACATGTAACAGAGCCGGAGACGTTTATCCACCAATGAATTCATGATGTGAAGGAAATGTAACCTGAAGAAACTAATCACTTGTGATGCTGGAGCTCATTTAACCGAACTAAGAGTCTCCAACAGAGCATTTAAACACAGTCTGAGTTCATCAGAGAGCCGCGAGATGAATGTTTTACTGCCTCAACCTGACAACAGCAGCAGCGCCCTGAGCGAGTTCATCTGCATAATGAGAGGGCGCTGAGAGGAGGAGAGAGAAATGCAGAAAGAGAGCGGAGAGAAGAAGTGAAAAGA
>NW_027176373.1:737500-923992 GCF_023349555.1 Cebidichthys violaceus
AAAGACAATGTAAATACTAGGGCAGCAGTTTTTAGGAATCCTTCATTAAGAAACATTTATCAGGAGTTAATCCTCATTAGCTGAGTTTTAAAGTTTCATTTTTGGAAAAAAAAGCTTATTTGCTTTCTTGCAGAAACTGCAAGATGAGAAGATTGATATCACTCTCAGACACGGGTCTGTGTCAAAATGTCGAAGTGTCTGAGTAGTTTTGGATAAATAAAGCTATTTGAATAAAGCTATGTGAATCCCCGTTGTGTTCGGAGGAGCAGAGTGGAAGTGAAGAACGAAGTCAAACGCTGCCGCGTCCTCCAGCTGCGTTGCCTTCAGCGCGCTTCCAACTAAATGTGAAACGACAGCGTGCTTCTTCCCAGCATCAGAAACTGCAGATGTGAAACGAGTGACTCAATTTGTCGACCGGCAGACAGCGAATCGACGACGCCTTCTGAACATCTTTCCTTTTGCTGTGTTTGCTCTGCAGCGTGAAGAGGAGGTGAGGAAGGAGGAGGAGAAGAAGAAGGTGGCGGAGGAGCGGCAGCGCTTCGAGGAGGAGCGAATGGAGCTGGAGAGGAAAGAGCAGGAGAGCCGAGAGCAGAGGTACCGCGAGAGGGAGAGGCAGATCGAGGAGCACAGGTGAGGAACAGTCAGCGTCATGCTCTGAATTCTAGAAAATCTATTTCAGGATCAACATCTGCAGAACTGGTGTCCCGCTTCATAGAAGCAGCGCTGCGTCTCAATGATGCAAATGACGGATTGATTTAAATCATAATTTGCATATAAATGCAAGTATGAAGTGTTGTTTTGATCCAAATGATAATTTTTTTATTTTATTTTGTAGCACATAATCAATTTTAAATTATATTATTAGCTTTACTACCTTTACCATAAAAGGACAATTCCTCTGTTTGGTAGTGCATGTTTTTAGAAAATAATTTGCCCCTTATTAGACACTTGTTTTGTGTCAAGTTACATAATAATTAATTTAAAAAATAGTCTTAAAATTAGACCAAACAGAGTCCTCATAGAGGGATTTTTTATTGTTGCTAACTTGACTGAAACGGCCTGCTGTTAAAAGACTTCGACACATGTTTCAATAAGATATAGTGACTAATGTGCTCCACCAAACAGTCAAGCAGAACATTAAAGGGTTAAAAAGTCCTGCTCACGAGTCCCTCCTGCCGGCTCGTCGGGGGCTGACAGCATCTCCAGGAACCAGAACTTACATATGTTTTATTGTTTTTGTTTATTTTAAAATGTATACTTTTATCACAAAACACTGACGTTAAAAAGAGTCATCATTTTTAAATCCCAAAGTCAAACTAAGCAACTCACAACAAAACAATCTAGTTTGATGAATAGCACCGCAGGTAAGAGGAAAGATATGTATCTTTTGTTACTTTTTCGGGTGTGTAAAGTGAGGCCTAATCTCTGTGTTCATGTGTGTGAGAGCAGGAAGAAGTTCCTGGAGGAGGAAGAGTCCAAAGAGAGGTTGCGGAGCCAGACCACCATCGTAAGTTTCTGTAATCTCAAATCAGCACTTATGACTCTGCTTATATGGCTCTGATTCTACTTGAATCGTCTCGCTCCTGGAGACTTGCTTCATCCCGTTAGAAGCGTTCAGGCTCCTTGTATGCTTGTGTTTTCTTTCATAGGCTTTAGTTGTTTCTGTTTCTGCTCCCTCTTCCCAACAAAGCATCACTCTACTTCCCAAAAAGACTTGAACGCCTCTGGTTTTTGTCACGCGGTGACACAACAATGAAATCAGTTTGTCTGACAGTGGGGTTTGTATTTGAAGGCAGTGATTATACGCTGTGTGTGTGATTTACCAAAAATGTCAAGTCTGGCAGTGAGAGTGATTCAGTCCATCAGTGTGTGCGTGTGTGTGTGTGTGTGTGTGTGTGTGTGTGTGTGTGTGTGCGGTTTGTTTTTCTCGTCTTGCAATCAGCTGCCTGTTGCGTCGCAGCACAGCTGTGATATTTTCAGCTAATCTCCCGAACATCTTGATCTCCGTCCTTGTGGCGAGTTCACACATGCAGAGCGGTTACGTTGCCTTGTTTAAGAGACTTTAGGTGTCGTTTGTTACTCACCAGCATGTTGTCGATGACTTGTGTGTCCAACTGATGCACATGGAACTGTTCGTCCAAAGATTTAGATTCATGGGCAACTTTGTTTTCATCATCACATCGGTAACAGTTTGTAAAAAACGTTTGGAAAAGTCTTTAAACGCATTGAATGAGGTTTTTACTTTTTGAATTACAGTTTTGCAGCTAGTTCATTTGTTCATTCATTTGTATTCTTCCTCTCTGCAGGCAGCGGAGCCGAGCCTCGACGACCTCAACCTGGACAAGAAGGAGACTGAGGTGGAGGTGAGTGATGTTCCACCAGATATCATATATCAGACGTGTATTAAACCTATTTGTAGATTTTAAGAGTTATAGATTTGTTAGATTAGAATGTAATCTAGGACCTATTATACTGTAGATTCACTGAGCTATGAAGCCTTTTGTGTGAAACAAAGATTTTATATCACGGTAGTTTAAATGTTGAACATCAAAATGAATCTTTTTTTGAATGTATTCCCTTAGTAAACATATTGAGCTGTCCATGCTATATTAAGCTCAATGAATCATTTATGCATCTTCAGTTATTAGCTATATTTGCTCGACATAAACCGGATCCAGACAGTCTATGTTCCTCCGTGTGTTTCCAGGAGGCGAAGGCCATCATCGCTCAGCGGTCAGAAAACCCTCGAGAGTTTTTCAAGCTGAAGGAGAGAGCCATGACCATCAGCGTCGACACCTCACCCGTCTCCATCCACAGGACCGGTAAACTCTCTCAAACTCACCTCACACTCGTCCTCTACGTGGGTCCACTTAATCCTCATCCTCACGTAAACCTGGAACACCTCTGAACCACAAAGAGCGCTAGAAACAACATACAGGGTGTTTTGGAGACCAGACCGCAGAGTAGAGAGGACGTCTGAGGCTGTTATCCATTAATAAGAGGTTTATTCTAATACGTTTTTGTGAGAACATTCTTGTGTCTATGGAACAAAACTCATATAAATAAGGAAAGCTGTGCTCGTCTTAATCCAGGGCAGGAAACAACTGTTGCCTCCAACAAGTACATTTACTCAAGTTCTGTGCTTAAGAGTACAGGTATGTCACAATTGCACTTGAGTATTTCCATTTTATGGTACTTTATACTTGTACTTCATTATATTTCAGAGGAAAATATATTCTTTACTCCACTATATTTTTGATTTTACTAATTTTTTGATTTTTTTAGTTAGGAAACATTTGGTATTCTTACAGTATGCAGCACTAAACTACTAATCTACTCAGTAATAGACGATGTTTAATCAACATTGACAAAGTGCATTTTAAATGATTTTTTTTTTTAATTCTTTCTCATATTTGTTAGTGATAAAAACAGAATATTATTATATTCTAGAATAATATAACACTGTGAAAGGAACTATTCTGAGTACTTTTCTCTTCATACATTTTGCTGATAATACTTTGATAGTAATGATAGTAACATTTTTGAAACTTTTACTTGTAATGCAGTCTTTTTAGGTTGTGATATTTCTGGATCTGAGTACTTCTTCCATCGCTGAGTACAAGCTTCTTAAAATTGTACTTGTGGGTGTGAGGGTTCATGGCATCTGAATCATCACGCGTCAAGTTCCACATGTCATTTATCACGTTCGACATCTCCTCGGCTGCTGTTTCCTTCGAGTCAGACCTCGAAACTGTCGTTCGCAGAGATGCACATTTTTCCCCAAAAAACGTAGGAAAAAGCTTTAAGTTCACATCTGGAACCGCGGCACAAAAGGAGCCGGCACTGTAACAACCAGCAGACGATCTCTCTCCTATCACTGTCGGATGGGCTGCTGTTGAGCCTTGGGGCAAATTTGAACCCCTTACCTTTTTGTTTTTATGTCATTTTAATTTTAATTTGCATTGTTGAATGTTGTTTGTGTGCAGCCTTTGTGTTCGTGACCCTGCTTCACACACAGAGTCAAAATCTCAGTGGCAAGGCTGTAATATCACCTTTTCTTATATATTTACTGTTTCACAATGACTGTCTGGACTTCCTGAATGATCAGGAGATTCACGTCGTCTAAAAACAGTTATTCAGTTTTCAGTGACGTTCCTTCTCTGGGATTCATTATTGTGAAACATGAATCTGCTGCTTCAATGGAGCACAAATGGAAGTTTGACACCTGAGGATAAAACAAAGTGCGTCAGCATTTCATTTCTGCTTAACTGCATGCTTGCTACTGCCAGTTTGTTTAAAGTCACACTAACTACTTTTCTTTCTCTCTCTCTTCTCTCTTTCTGTTTTTTTTCATTGCGGGTTTTCTTCATCCACCTCTTCACTCATTTGACCTCACGTTTGTGTTCACCATCTCCATTCCTTCTTTCCCATTTCACTCACTCCTTCATGTATTTATTCACCCACTCCTCCACTCTGTGATTTCTCCTTTTTGTGGTATTTTTTGTGGAACGACCCTGCTCATTCCATCCTCTGGCACCTTTCTCTTTCTTCTTCATGGGTTTTCACGGGACTCTCTGCCTTTCCCACAATCCTCTCTGCTTCGTCCTTTTTCCTCCGGGGGGGGGGGGGGGGTGAACTTCTTGTGTCTTGACTCTGAGTTCTTCTGTCTTCCTTCTACTCTCTCTCCCTCTCCTACTTTTTGTCTGTCTTGTCTTACTGTCTCGTCCGTCTTCCCTCACACCTCTCTGTCCTGGTGCTTCGCTTCGTGTCCCTGTTACATGTTTGTGTGTGTTTGAATCTTCGTGTGTGTGTGTGTGGCTTTGTGTCGTCTCGACCGCCAGGCCGCTTGGACAGCCCGTTCTTGAAGCAGCAGCACAGTCCCAGCAGCCCCAGTCCGACTCCCCCATCCCGGGGCCTGTCGCCCCACCGCACCCCGCCACACAAACGGACGCAGCCCGCCGCTGCAGCCGGTAGGTACAGCACATAACCGATAAACAGCAGCAGCAGCAGAAGAAGAAGACAGATGGATCCCTCCCCAATCCCCTCCACAGATATGGAGGCTGAAGCGAAACTGCATGTGAATTAAAAATGCGAGAGCTTAAGAAGATAATGTCCAAATGATTAGTCTTCTTCTGGTTGGATGATGCCTCTCAGACCAACACGCTTTGTCTCATTTTTAAGTCCACATGCATTTTCATGATTTCAGTTGTAGCTCCTCATCTTCGTAGTCCACTCCATGTAGCACACACACACACTTCCACACCCCACACATCTGCCCACCAGCCCTTAAAACCACCTCCCGCTGAATTTCCCCTCTAACCCTGCCCTCCGTTCCCCAACACTGACTGAACACTCATCTCTAAATAACTTCTTTAGGTTACATTTTAAAGTAGCTCATTCTCATATTGTCTAGTTATCTATTTTGAAGGATAAGTCGGTTGATATTTTATATTTGTCTTCTTGTCAACAAATCCCATAAAAAAGACCCCAAACCAACAATGAATATACCTGCTAACACATATTGTGTGAGCCTGATATATCTCCTTCCTTTGTGCTATAGAGCTCCAAATTAAACCCAATCAGCCACACTGTTTCACAGGGTGACATGTTCCTTCATTACCATAAATAATACTCATCATAGCACCAAATATTGACTAATCTGCTGCTGAAAATAGTCCCTAACCAATGCACCGTTTCCTGCAAACTACTTCAAAATATAGCGACCAGCTGTTTTAGTCCGCTCTTTTTTAATTAAACTGTACTTTAGTGAGTTGTTTTTAAAGATTTGCGTCTTCAGTGGGAACCAAATTTTGGTCTTTTCATTATTGATGACAATAAGACAAATATAAAATAATGCCATGATTTTCCTTTAAGCGCAGATATTTTGACATCTAT
Organism: Cebidichthys violaceus; assembly: GCF_023349555.1. NCBI lineage: Eukaryota > Metazoa > Chordata > Actinopteri > Perciformes > Stichaeidae > Cebidichthys > Cebidichthys violaceus. The sequence goes on from NW_027176373.1 coordinate 743,396, forward strand.
CAATTTCACTTTTTGTAAGTACGGTCAATGGTAGCTTATAAACGTATCAAACTCAAAAAAAACAAATAGAGCAAAATTATCCTTAAAAGGAAAGTCAGAAAAGGCAACTAAAGTTGCTGTTTTTGTTAAAAACCAAAGACTGTGTTCGACCTCCTGGACATTAAAAACAAGCCCTTTATTGGCATGAAACCTTTATATATGAAATAAATAAGCTAATAGGCACACAAGCATTTCACTAACTGCTAGTAGATAATGAAATATCCTACTTCAACCTAAACTTTATGGCTGTAAACCATAAAGCTGTTTGTCGGTTTGTGTTATAGATGTTGAGTCTGTCGTCTTCATCCTTTAGATGTCGTCCAGTCAGCTGCTGATGTTGAATTATTTTTGTAAATGTTTGTTTTTTTTCTGTTGTTTTCTGATTCTAAATCAGCAACAAGGTCATTTTTACTTCTCACAGGGAGAATGAACTGTTACTTTAACTACAGAATCTCACTGGTTTTCTATCACCTCCCTTCTCTTCTGATCCTCAATCTCATGCCTCTTCTGATCCTGGATCTGCTTCACCGCTCTGCACACACACACACACACACACACACACACACACACACACACACACACACACACACACACACACTCAAACACACACTGCTCCTGCGGCTTTAAATCCCGACCGACTGACCAAACTGTGAGTGTTTGTGTGTGAATGTGACGCCGTCGAGCCGTCCGTCAGTCGCCACCGTTGTTTGTCGGCCTTTGACTGAATATGGATCTTTGCCCTCTGGCCTCTGTGAAGTTGATCTAGCCGTCATTCTGTTTAAGGATCATAATGGTGATGTGTGTTTCAGCCCATTAACTACAAGCACCAAACACCTGCCAATGTTTTCCTTTAAGAAACCTCCGACATCCAAGAATTCAATTTACAAAATATGCTGTTGAAAAGCCAGCAAGTTGTAAAAATGGGTCTTTAAGGGTCAGTTCACAAAATAGATTTTATATTCTCTCTGACCTTTTGTGGGATCCTACTGTGCAGATGGTTTTGGGTTTTATTTTTTGTCCAGGTTTTGAGATACCTTTCTGCCTTCGCACTAATACAATGGAAAGATGTTGCATTTGTCCTGGACAAAAAGAAAAAGAAACAAACTATCTGCATCAACTAAAGCTAAGTTGTGAAATGTGTTGCTTTGGGTGAATCAACACTTTAAAAAAAACATATGAAATGTTCTGGAACATGAACAGCAATAATGTAGCTACTGGGCAAAATCATGCAAGACCACCTTTGTTATCTGCAGTGTGTGTTATTGCATGTCTGTAATGGCAGATATTATGCTGGGTGGGCAAAGAACCGGTTCATCTGACAACAAAGAAGGTTCTCTGTAATCAATCCTTCTTTTAATATGAAAGGGTATTGACAATCTATCGGTAAAAGATCCATTTTTTTTTTCACCACTACTTCCAGCAATTAGCCTGGATCCCTCAGAGTCTTTTAACCACGAGGTGAACTGGAGAACCCACCAAGCTAGTCCTCGCTGAGCTGGATGTGTTTTGTCATTTTGACGGCGGTCACACATCTCAGTCAGCAGACACCGTTGTTTTCTCATCTGTGGCGTATTGTGCTCACGTCCTCTGGGAAATCCTGTTCTGGTTTCTGAACAGGACGTCTGACTCCGGCAAGCATGAAATCACCGAAAACATCTGAGAGAAAGTGACGTTTTCATCGTGGAAGTGATTCTCTAGACTCTCGCCGTGTTGATGTTTGTCATCATGAGTTGTGTGTTCCTCGATTGTGACTGTGACTCACCCGCAATGTGTCCGTATGCATCGATGGCTTAGCAATGAATGTTCAGAGGATATATGATGGCTGTTTTAATGACTTGCTGGATTGGTAGTGATTGTGTCTTGGGTTTTGGTGACAACTAACCTGGAATATGCCACTGTCCCATTTACCAGTACAGATTTGCGATACTTCCTCTGTCTGTGTGACATGTCCAATGTGTGCTCTAGGCGTCAATTGACAAGTGTCACATGGTAACTCACCCTGAGGTTGTTGCACTTGTCTTGCACTGCAATTCTGCTCAAGACGGCGTTGCCAAGTCTCAAGCGTTTTGCATGAGACGTTCGCTTTCTGGCACAAATATCACACACACTTAAGACAAAGCAACACAGCCATTTCTTGATGAACAAGTCTAGAAGTTTACGGTTATGCTAGTGGCTCTGCGAGACATTTTGGCACAGTGGTACTTTGTGCTAAATATGCTGATGTATAACAGGTTTAATGTCAGCACTCGCTAATTAGAACTAAACAGAAAGTACAGCTGAGGCCGATGGAAATGTCATTATTTTTACAGATATTTAGTCATAAACCAAGGTATGTGACATATTCAAATTGTGCTACATGAAGTCATGAGGATATATCCTGAGGGGAACATGCATGCCTGCACCGAATGTCACATGGCAATCCATCCAATAGTTCTCGAGACATTTCACTCAAGTCCACAAATAGGGACTACAGATGAGAATTAGCTTAAAGCTATAATCTGGTACGGTGCATCAAATGGTCCCTTTTAAATTGAAGCTCATAGTGGCACTAGAAGAAAAGTCAGGATCACCAAAGTGTTCAGTAAAAACATCCTCTGGGGACAATGAGTGTCTCTACCCAAATTTGTCACAATACGTTTTGTAGATTATGAAATAGTCAACTGGATATTTAAAATATAAAAATCGTCCTGCTGGTGGCACTAGATGAAAAGCCAGCGGATCAACAAAGGGATCAATCGTTAGGGTTCAACCTCTGGTCACCGTAACTTTCTGAACCAAATTTCATGGCAATCCATTGGATGGTTGTTGAAATATTTCAGTCTGGATCAACGAGTTCAACCAGCCGCCTGATCTGCAGACTGACGTCTCTAGAGCCAAGCTGCTAGAATAAAATGCTAAAAAATACAACTTTGAATGTGATTAAGGAGTCCTTCAGACAGTTTGGTGATGTCACCAACTCGAGTCACAACAAGTCTGGTTAGCTCAGTGACTGTGTCTGTTTGCTGTTCCTGTGATGGAAAAAGTGATGTGATTGCTGTGATTTTGTCCGCTGCTGGATGCGTTGAAGTAACACAGGATATGATTGGAGGTCAGATATCTGCCTCTGATCTTATCTAATCTGATTCTAGATAAATCAACAAAGAAACCGACTCAATCTGCCTTTCAGTAGACTTTCTAAAAACAGATTGATGTTCATTATTCCAAATCCAGGCATATTTTTGACAAAACAAACCACCAGTTGTGGTCTTTCAGTTCAGCATTCTGTGTTACAGATGTTCAACACATCTGGTTTATGAGTGTAATTATATTACTGAAGGACAATTTTTGGTGAATATGTTTTGCTCTGTGCCTTTTTTCGATGTCGTTGTGCCATTCTGTCCCTCTAGGGGACGATGACGATGAAGCAAGCACAGATCGCAACATGGCCGCCGTGTCGCCCATTCCTAAAATAGTCACCCCGTCCATCAAAGAGGACTTGTGCAGGGAGGAGGAGGAGGACTGCAGAGACGAGTGGGGTAAGAGTGAAAGAGAAATCAGTGTTGAAATAAAGTCACTGAGATGCTGCTGAAACAAAGGTTCGATGCATCCTTCTACTAAATGTCCTGTCAAGGTAGATGTTTACACATCTTTTGATCTGCAAATCAAATCAACGTGTGGCTGTGTTAAGACAAAATACAGGAATTTAATTGGTGTTCTGTTTGTTTTTTTTTCTCCACCAGATTCGGAACCAAAACAGGAGCAGAAACCGCCGGTGCAGGAGTCAGCACCCACCAAGCCCGTGCAGAGCGTCGCCCCGCAGGCCCGCGACTCCTCCGGCTTCTCTGTGTGGGAGTCCGGGACAGACAGCCTGGTCAACCTGTGGGACAGCAGCTCCGACCCTCCCCCCAGCCGCTCCCAGACCTCCCAGTCCTCCAATCTGGTGGACCTGATGGGTGACGTTGGTGTTCCACCGGGCACTAGCGGCAAGCCTCAGCCCCTCCTCAGCTTCGACGAGATGATGGACGGGACCTTCTGCTCGGCCACCGGCGCCGAGGACGACCCCGCCAGTCTTGTGGACGTGATGGGCTCCGACCAGATGACCCTCAGCTACCAGCATGCACTGCAGCATGCATCCGGGGAAAAGAAGGAGCTGGTCGATGGACAGCGGCTGATGACCAATGGGGAGACGCTGCTGAAAGAAGGGACTCAGGTCAGAACGTTTATTAATGATCATGCATATATTTTGAAAAGATGCTTTCTGTCTTTCTCTCTGTTAATAGTTTTCCTTCTCCTTCTATTTGTCTGATGCTTCTTATAGGCGAGTGAGGGCTACTTCAGCCAATCACAGGAGGAAGAATTTGGCCAATCAGAAGAGTCCTCGGCTAAACCTGCGCCTGTCTTTTATAACAAGCCACCAGGTGAGATACTTGATGATGAAATGACTTTAAATTCTTAAATATTATAAGGTAATAATCAACCCCAGGGATTTTTATTCGGAGCATATTCAGCAGTTCACTTGTTGTTCTGATAAAAAAAAAAGAGTAATGTACATTTTTCCACAGCACTAATTCCATCAGTCATGCCATATTCACCACTCCATACTCTCACTTTCGATTGCTTTTTAGTTACCGTCAATACTCAACACTTCCTGCACAAATGTTTCAAATTAAAAGCTCTATCAGCTCAACGGGCATAGTCTCTTACGTTCGTGGTAGGCTTTTATTGTGGAAAATGTGGAAGAAAAGGAAGGGATTGGCAATGATAAATTAATGAAAACAGTATGTTTGTGTTAAAAAGAGAAAGTGTGGAGCATGTCATGAATCTCTTGTTAAACTAATAATATTAGTGCTGTGGAAATGTATATTAAGCTGAATTCTCCAAGATAGATGGAAAAGATGTCCAATGATGCTTTTGGATCGCAGCGTTTCTATTATTGCGTCCACCCCACATATATCCACGAGGGTTGGCTGAATATAAGAAACACCTCTGTATAATGCAGTCGCGCCATATCAGCGCCATCACACCAGAAAATAACAACACAATAGTTGTATTTTAGAGAATAAACCAATAAACGGTGTTTTTGTGTGTTCAGAGATTGACATTACGTGCTGGGACACGGACCCCGTGGTCGACGACGATGATGACTAACCAGCCAATCAGACACCACCACAGGACCAAGAGGAAGTAGGAAGTGCGCTTCACGAAGAAACTGATTTTCTTTTTTTTTTCTAAAAAACAAAAACACAAACAAACAAAAAAAAAAAGTAACAATAATAACGAATCTTGCATCAAAATTACTTCTGTATTATCTTTTAGAGGAAAACAAAACAGTAGCCAACAGAAGAAGAAGAAAGACGGGGTTTGAGTTGTCTTTAAGGATGGTTTGAAGGCTCAGTTATGGGCTTTTTTCTGTGTTTGTTGTTTTATTTATTTGTTTTTTTTTTCTTCTTTTTTTTCTTTGCTATGCAGATGTAATAGCTTGGAATGGGGGGACTTTTACTTTTACGATTTATTACACCTTAACGTAGCGCACTGCTGCATATTAGAGACAATGAAGCCCAGTGTGTGACAGGCGGCCAACACACCTAGTCTGTAGAGCTTTAATAACACCCTATAAAACTAATACAGTGGATCATTACAGCATCTTCACTCTCTGATTCTTTTCTTACCTCTTTTTTCACCTCCCTCCTCCCTGCTGCCTTTCCTCCAGAAATATTCTCCCCTGCAAGTCAGTTAATCTTGTATTTAGCCCTCGCTTTAATCAGAGAAAGGTGAAACATTTTATTTATTGTGGTGTATCTGAACAGCTGATGGGACCCTGAAGAAATCTATTCAGTCAAATTGTGGCTCCGGTTTTTTTTTCCTTTTTTTTCGCTCCTTTTGTATGATTTTAAGACTGAATTCAAGATTAAATGGCTTGTACATCTGGTTGCTTTTTTTCAGTGCACTTTTACTTCTGTTTCTGCCTCCTCGTAGGTCAACTGCAGCTTCTCAATCAAACCCTCCCCTCTGGTTCTATAAAGTTCATCCTTTTTATCCCACTTATATATTTACACGGCAAAAGATAAAAAAAAAAGCTCTTCATCTAATCTAGATGAATATACTGTAGATATTTTTCCAGTTTTGTAGGAGAGTTTGGCTTTAAGATAATGAACATGAAGCCACATTCAGCTTGTGCACAGCACGGAAAAAACAAACAAACAATGAATCCTTTGTATGATTCTTCTGAACTTTCTCCAAAAGCTAAAAATAAGACTTTTTCACCAGGCCCTTCGTAATGTGGGCACTTTTGGACCGCAGTGAGCACAGCTCCTGTTCAGAGTAGAGGAGGTTTGGGAAGCAGGAAGCCTGCCTTTTCCTTATTTTTTCAAAAGAAAAAAATGTTTTAATGTTATTTTCTGTCAGTTCGGCCTTATTGTTCCACTCAGACTGAGGCTGAGTTAGCTGCTGGGTGACGGAGGGAGGGTGGGATGAAACAGCTGGAAGCAAACCTGGGCCACACGGTGTTTGCAAATATGATTTTTTTACGACTTTGTTTCAATCTGCATGGAGAACCAGATGTTCACGATTGATCACATTTGATCGTGTCAAGTAAGCTGTCAAAATCGAGTCAATCTAATTTATAGATACCAGTTTATCTGGGGATCTCTTCACAGCCAGCATCGACAGGAAGAACAATTACATCAGTCAATAACTCCTTTTAAATCTACATGAGGAATGTATGACAATATAAAAGATTTAACTTAACTCAGCCTCTTCTGCTTCCACTCTTAAGTTCCTCAGTTTTATAGAAAGTGCAATAATCAGCAGAACACCCCCTTTAAGGGCTCAGTAAAGTTAGTCGGAACGCCACCATCAAAAGGGAGACTTTATCATTTTTGTAGCACCTAAACAGGATAAAGTCATCTGTGGAAGTATTTCTGCAGAGTGAGGCTCTGTTTGGTAGAAACGCAGAGATCCAGAGGGCAGAGGAGACCGAGCTGATGAGCCGAAGTATAAGAAGAAGTAGCCTGTGGGGGAAAAAAAAAAGACGAAAGTTGCTCGGCCAACATGTCTGCAATGTGCGACAATGAGATTTCAAAACGTTTCTGACATCTGTCACTCCAAGCAGCGTCAAACAAAAGCTAAACTTCTCAATTCCTCTCTGACCCCACGTCTGCTGCCTGACTGCTTTTGTTCTGTGCCATGCAAAAAAACAGTACCATATGTATTTTATTTTTATTTTTTATTGATGCAATATTTAGTTGCCCTGAAAACTGGAGTGCGAGGTGTGGGCGGGGCTGAGACGGGAGGAGGTGTGTGTGTTTTTAATACCTGTCAAAAAGTGTGCTAGAATTGATTTTCAGGACCTTTTTGAATATTAGCAACAACATTGTTAGTTTTTTGTTTTTTTTGCTGTAAATTCCTGTAGAAAATAAAAACTCCTAGGCAATAATAACACGTGTATGTGTGTGTAGAGCACCTGGATACTTTGTGTGTGTGTGTGTGTGTGTGTGTGTGTTCACCAGACAGGAAGAGTTCATCTGCAGATTATTTGGGGCGTTCGCTCGGGCGTTACGATGCTTTTGGGGACCTGGTTTGATTTATACCTCTGCATCCTAAATGATCAGGTGACAGGAGGAGAACGCGCTCACATCCAACATCCGCCTCAATTTATTAAATCCTGTAAAATTAGTGAATAAATACGCAACCCTTGAATTCATTTCTGTACCATCATTCATATCTGTGTTGCCCGGGAAGCATTCATTTCGTCGTTTGCAGATTAAAATAAATCTAGAAATAGTAAAAAAACTGTTTGCACTCTATATAGATAATAGGCAGGAATAAACATTATTGTAGTATATAATGGAATATCCAATAAATACAGAGAAAACAGCTACCACAATAATGTAAAAATATTATTAGTAATGACAAATCGTATCACTTAGGATGATGCAGTCCCATACATCGTTACACGGTTGGAAGGTTCTTTATATCAACAGCAAGTATTTTAACTAATTAATGAATATCTTTTCCCCAGATTTAAGCTAGACTTCTAGATGGAACCCATGAATGTGGAAAGAGAGAAAAGGTAAAATTAAAAAAAGGAAGCATGGAAACAGCTTGAGCTCCTGGTAAGTTTTGAAATTGATGATCGTGAGAGTGGCATTTGTGCACCAATTAAAGAAGGAAAGTCAGCTGAACAGAGGACCGTGAAACATGTCTGTGATTGGAGATATTGTTGATCAGCTGTTTTCAGGGTCTCACAATTTCTAGCACTGTAAAAATGTGGACAGCAAAAAAAAAAAAAGGTAAATATGCTCCAAAACACATGGAACAACCTTCCTTTTGTTTAGTGACATAGTGGTTGTCGAAGGAACTTGAGTTTATGTCACGTCCGTCGTAGTTTGCACTGTTACAACCATGAGCTGCCAGCCCCCCCCCCCCCCCGTCGACATGTTGAGAGCCGTTGAGAGGCAATCAAGATGCTCACACTCTGGGATTGTTCCTCTCTTTAATTGGTGTATAAGCCCGACTGACCCCTGTGGCATAGTTACAAAAAGTTGCAATCAAAGACGGGCTATTTATGGAGAGATATGCATGTTGTGCGCATGTATACTTCAGCTTTCAGAATCAGTAACCAACCGTTTGTTGTCCAAACTATGTCTTATAAACAAAGTATTTTAACAATAAATTTGTACAAATATACACCCTCTGTAAATATACAAGTGAGTTGGGTTCAATAGATCCAGGATCATTTCCTCGTCAGTCTACAGTAACATGATTGTGATCCCTGGACACAAGAAATCCAGAGCTTTCTAAAACCTCTAAATGCACCTTGACTCGAAAGACACGGCGCCGTCTATGGGTGGTGAGACAAAGCAATCGAACTTCACATTTTACTGTCACACCGGCACAAATCTATCTTCTTGCCAAAACATTTCTTCGCGGCGTATGTTATATTCGTTAAAAAAAAATAGCAGATTTGTGTTACATGCAAGTGCTAGAGTAAAGTAGGGGCTGCTGGGAAGTGAGATTGGGCCTTAGGGAGGAGTAAGCAGCCATCTAAGTCAAGTATGACTGCCTAGTGCTGGTGTGAGCTCTGGATGTTCGTGGCCACCTGGTGGCCATATTGAAGTAATTACATCAACAAGCCTTATATCATTTTATTCAACTTGCTTAGACAAATCCGTGGATATCTTATTGATTGTGGACCGCAGCATTTATCCAATTATCTGCCTGTATAGCATGGAGCTCTTCAGTCATATGAATATTGATTAATCCTATTTGTGTTCTATTACTATTTCAATGTGTTTTGGGAAAATTGTGTTGTTTGTAACATAGCGATATGGAAATGAATAAATGTTTTGAAGTAAAACTCCCTGTTAACAGTCAATATGTAAACGTAGCCAAAACATGGAGGCCGCCTTAAATCTTATAATGGTAATATTGCCTTTGAAATTTAGATTACGTACTAGGCGGAGATACAAATCTTATTTTTAATTTATTGCTTCTCCATTTTCTCTGGAATGGTAATATAAATAGCTTTACCAGATATACTCATGTAAGCCTTTTGGTTCCTGATTCACTTTCGGTACATTATTTTAGGCTCTGGTTTAACAGGTTAAGGATTTTGTCCGAAGAAAAAGGGCAGCATAAGATGTCAGCAAATGCCCCAAAAACAGCACATTTTTACATTCAAGTGACAAAACCCTCTAGCGGACGAAGGAATTATGACTCTTGTCCACTCGGAACAAAGGAGGAAGTTGTGAGGAATGTGCCAGCAGCGGGGAAAGTATACGTGCCGGCTGTGAGAGGTGTTTGACCAGAACAATGGGTTAGCAGCCAAGGGGGAGCTTATTGGATTTCAGCCAATCGCGGAGCTGATCGATAGGCTGAGGAATGTAACTTTAGGGGGACAAGAGACCTTTAAATCCGAGGAGAGAATCAGACCTCCTCCTGACCATGGGGCAGACATAGTGTCTGTCGCGTGGCCCGGACGGGGCCTCACTTTCATGAAATTTATATGTTTGTTTTGTTATTAATAGTGTATTCGGTTTGTAACTGTTTTGCTTCAGTAGTTATTAAATATCTTTTGATTTTGATTTTAACTCGAACCAGCAGATTTTTTTGTGGGAGACATGCGGCCTTCCTTTTTGTCTAGGAGAGTTGAGACCCTAACAGAGTCAGGTGACGTTGTTATAGAGCCAAAAAGGAGGTCAAGGTCACTGGATGGAACAACAAAACAACTTCAACATGACACCGCTCTTCATTTCATGTTTCCCAACCAACAATCAACATTGATTTCTTTTAACCACGACCACGAACATTCACTAACATTAACCACACGGTTATTATTGTAAGCGTGGAGATTAGGGTCTTCATTTTAAACCACAACGTTTCCCTAATCATGATGTTTTTGTGTCTAATTCTGACCAAACCTTATCCATAGCTGCCCAAGATGAGAAAACACGGTTCATTTTTGCAGCTGAGGTTTGTAGCCATTGTCCTGTTGATGAGGGCTTCAGATGAGAACATACTGGAGTGTGTCGTTCTGAAGGGCAGATATGAATGATGCATTCAGTCGTTTCATTTCGAGGACTTGATTGGAGGACACTTATTGGAAACATCACGACTCCAAGAAGAAATCTGGCAGCATGGCCGGAAACTAATTTCTAGTTGAGATCCAAAACATGTTCTCATTAAAGTGTGTCCAGATTGTAGAGCCCTCTGAGGCTATACAAAATAAATTGATTAAAGGCATCGTTACTCAAAGAAAGAATGAGCTCATTTAGAGCTACACATGTTCACTGCAGCCACAATGAAAACGTTTGGCTCAGAGGTATTCAGCAGAACTTCCTAACTAACATTACATAAAAAAATAGATTGAAAGTTAAATGATCTGAATAGTTATTGTAGTTCACAGGTCGACCACTAGATGGCCCCGTTGTCTTTCCTTTCCACTGCTGGACTACCTCTGAGCTGTAGCTCTCTGAGAGGATGTTTGTCCGTTTTCTGTTCTCCTCTTCTACCGTTTCACCCCCATCTTAATGAACAAATAACAGTTTTGTCATAATAATCTGTAATCTCTGTGGCACTTTTCCCTTCTGTTGATGTTTGGAATAGATTTCCCAGGATGCAATTCTCCCAAACATGACTTCAGACGGACAGTTTTACCCGCCAGGAAGGTCAAAATCCAATCAGACAGATGGGGAAGTAAAGTATTTTCCTCTAAGCACATAGCTGCAGCACTTATGTCTCCCAGTTTTGCATGAAGAGGGTCGTCTTTAAATTACTTCAGTTAGCTGAACTCTCCCTCCGTTAACCAAGGTACCATGGCAACGACCGTGAGGTCTATTAAATCTGATCATTTTGTACTTGTCATTCATCATCATGGCATGATTAACAGGTTCAGGAGCAGCCTGATTCCCAGCTGCAGCCCTTCAATTTAAGCTTTAAGGTCCCACATTATTCAGGTTTCATGATTTTGAAGCCATAGTTCAAAATGGGTTTCTTAAATTGAATGATTTTACACATTATAGCTGCTCACGTCGTCACTGCTGCTCACGTAAACCTGCAGATTGGAGGTTTTCCAGGTCAGAAGCTCTAAACTGGGCAGACTGGAGGTGATAAAGGAACCAGTAGGCCTTTGTCACAGCAGACATTTTGACTCGTCATAGCAGGAAAAGCACATAACGATGGCTCTGCTCTAATTAATGCACTTATTGTAAGTCGCTTTGGATAAAAGCGTCTGCTAAATGACTGTAATGTAATGTAATGTAATGTAATTAAGTGTTCCAGTGAGTGTGACAGTGAACCTGCGTGCACAATACAACCCTGCATTCAAAGCAGCTATATTAAATTCAGCCAACATTACTTTGATTATTTACACCTGTGCTTTTATTCAACTATTGTCTAAAAACACCTGTACTGATTTAACATATTTGATCAGGTATCAGTACTTGATTTTAAACATTTCTCCTCATGTCTCTTCTTTGAGTAAAAGACAGGAGCAATGAAGGTAAAAATCAGTCCAGTATTTGCATGTAAAATAGCTTATTTTATTCATCCGTGTACTGAGCTAAATCTTTTTCAGGCTTTCGTCCCTATGTATTCTGATTTATGAGAGGGAAAGGGTTTTTTTCCTCTTGTTGCAGTGATGTTATGGTTGAGAGGGAAGACTGTAATTTGGCTGACGGATATGAATACTCCAGAGGTTGTCCAATCAATTGGTCCGGCCACTTGTTGAGCGGCCTCGATCACTTATTAATCAGTGGAAATGAGCTGTGATTACGTTCTGTGGCTGCGACTCTCACCCAATCGAGGCTGCGGGTTTTCTTCCACCTCGTTTCCTTCAGCACGACTTCAGAGAAACGAGCTGCTGTGGGGTTTGACAGGAAAAAACAGGATTGTGGAAAAACATGGATGTTGGCTCTGACCAGCAGGTTCCCAAAAGGCTCGAATGAAAGAAGGCTGTGCACCCGTTCTGCTGCCTTGTATCTGAGAATCATCAAACTCTGCATCTTTAACAGTGATTGAGCCCTTTTTAAAAAACCCTACCTTCTTAAACTGGTATCCGTTATTCTCTGATATTGCACCACTAAGGAGAAATATTACAACCCTACTATTACAGCTGCAACAAGTACAAAAACTCCCCTCTTTCACCCCACTAAAACAAGAACAACATATCCCCTATCAACCGCTACAAGGTCTCCTAATCACCCCCTTACACAAGAACTACATCTCCCCATCCATCCCCCATTAAAACAGGGACAACTTGTTCCCCATCACCCGGGTCCTCTTGTCTATTCATACTTCTTTCTTTTCATTTTCTGACTGCTTCTTACATGCTCTTTTCTTCAATAAGTGCAGGATCTTTTGTGACATGCTGAAGTGCTGATGTACTGTACGTCTTTACTTCAAAGTCCTTCAAACCTGCCCGTATGTTCTGTTCCGTTTCATTTTTTTGTGAGATTTGATTTGTGGGATTCTCATATCACGCTTAAAGAAAAACACTCAATGCCACAAAGTTAACGTCGTGAAACGATGGATACAAAACGACCTGGTTATGGTTAGAAATGAGATCACGGTTTCTGTTGTAATAACGTCACAACTACTGTAAATGGATAAGAACCGTCCTTAGTGGGCTTCAGTAACGGCAGCACTGAATGAGTGAAGGAGGACAGAAGGAGAACGTTCACCTTCACAGGTGTGTTTCTTTCTCTGCTGCTGCTGCTGTGTGAGCGACTGTCAGCTCATAACGAGATGAAACGAGGCAGCAGCTGTGTTCTTCTGTGCGTTTGTGTGAAGCTGCAGTCAGTTTTCAACCTTGAGACTGAGGACATTTTGTCTCAACTGGTAGCCATTCTGGAATTCCAGTATGATTATGAAACGGACATGTTAATTTCTGTTTAGCTTGTGAGTAATAACTGATTCTTAAAACTTAAGATAATGTATTTGAAATACCTAAATACCAGATCATATTTTTGGAACATGAAGTGGAGCCTTGCTGAGGCTGAGGGGGCCCAAAGGACTGAGACACTTGACTAGTCTGAAAGGCAGCAAAACCTGACTAAAGGTGCATTATATGTTCATATTGCCTCGCAACGGCTCTCAAAATGCAAAGCTAACGGTGCTAACAGTGCTAACAACTTCAAAAGCGCTGAGAGAGAGCTAATCGTGATTACTGGAGGGAGGATGCTACGCGTCTGCGGCGACACCGTCGGTTGGGACGGTTTTCACCTCTGTAGCCGCCGTTTGAGCGCTGTGCGGTGCGGCGGCCATTAGCTAGCCAATGGGGGGGGCGCGCTCACAAACGCTCACATGCACTAAAAGCGTGGCGTGGCTGGCGTGGCTATGGCAACAAAGCAAGTCTCTCAACAGCTCTCAACATGGCGACTGCTGAACCGGCGGCTAGCTGATAACGGTGCTAACAGTGTTGACCCTCGAGGGGGAATCGGAGGCTGTGTGCTTCGCTTCAGTGACGAGTGCAGAATGGTAGCTGGATTATTTTCAGTTCTCCTGTGGACCTGCTGCATGTTTGCATCAGTCGTGGCTGCGACTTGAAGGCCCATTTTAGCTCACTTCCTGCTGTGAAAGCGGTGATGTAACAGTGTCAGAGGGACGTCATGGTCTCCAGCAGTGAGGGGGACAGAGAGGGGTGGGCTGATGTTCTCTCTTTACAGGCAACACGTCCTCTCACAGCTGCCGTCCCGGGCTCGATATTTGACGGTTGACTCTGAAGGAAATCTCAGCGGTGTGTTGTTCTTCTGTTAAAATGTCTTCCAGTGCCAGCAGGAGGAGTCACGCTGGGTGTCAAACTCTCGGATTGTTGCCAAGGAAACTTCATAAGTCTTTGTCATCAATGTCGGGACCTTTTTTGAATAAATAAATGTCCCTCTGTCAGCGACGAGGACGAGACGTCACACCTCGCACTTTTTAATCTTTTACTCCCACAGGCATGAATAGAAACTTTTAATGAATTACAAAACACTGCATGTGATTGAGGCCTTTAATGTCACGCTCATGACACCGCTGCTTAGTAGAAAACTTGTTATATATAATTGCACTACTGCTGTCAGTACAAACTTTTCTGACAAAAAAATTGACAGATTTAACAGTAAAATATAGTACTCTGCATATCAAAAGAGTAGATGAAGCAAAAAGACTTTCCTCTGCCCGTTTTCCTTCAGCTGGAAAAGTCCAATTTAAACCCTGACCTGTCAGTGTGGGCATTGTGTCCTTTGTGCTGGCTGCTTGTTAAAACCCCAATTTATTTTTCTACACGTGTTAAATACAGAAGATGTGACGTCTGTGCCTGTGGAGGCTTTGCAGTTGTTTAAAGGCACATTTGACACAGAAAGTAACAAGTACTTTTTCTGATAAAGTAACTTTCCCAACGTCTGTCGGTTTCACGTAGGCTAACTTCATGCCCTGCGTTAGTAAATACGTCCTTTTCACAGCAGCCATTGTGACGCGTCGTAGCAGAGTAAACACAGGTGTAACTGATCCCATTGATTATGGTCCGTTGTGTTCGGTCACAGCGTTCCAGTGAGCCAGCATGCACAACACCCGGGGCCATAATTAATGTTATTAATGACACCTGTGTTTACTCTGCTACGGCACGTCCAAATGGCTGCTGTGAAAAGAGGCCTATTAATCATTTTTATTGTACATCTTTCATCAACATTTTTGGAAAGAATTCACAGCCATCGAAGTCCATTTAACAGAATTATAAATGGAATCATGTCAGAAACTTAATTTGTGTAAATGTTTTGATAATCTGAGTTGCACGATGAATAACAAAAGTACATGCTCGACTGATGGGGTGTTTATCAAATCGTGGTTTTGTAAGAATCCCGGCACGTCGGTCTTTGATACAAAAATATCTCAAAATTTAAAATCTATACAGAGACAAAAAGAAAACCACAAAATGAACAACGCCGACATGAAGACGTCACTCTGTGTGACTGAAAAGCGTCGAGGAGTTTGTCTCTTTCTCTCTGCGCGGATCTTTTATTACTGGAGAGCACATCTGTAGCTGTGGCAGCAGTATTGAACGGCCGCTCTCTCTTTCTCTCTTTATATAACCTCGCAGGCTGAATCATCATCATCATCATCATCATCATCATCATCATCAAGCTTTTTGTCTCATGCACGTCTTAAGGATGAGACGCTCATCTTCAGTTGCGCAATCCATTTCTCAGTTTACTCGAGGCCAAGAAATATTTAGTCTGAAGGTGTGAACATGTAATGTTTGATCATCTGTGAATCATCAGCCTGAAGGGACTGGTTTGATGGCCGAGATTGACAGCTTCTTGCAGCTCCTGTCATGTATTTTTAATATCTTTTTTTTTATATATATATATATATATATATATATATATATATATATATATATATATATATATATATATATATATATATCAGGCAGATCTGAGTACATAACCCAATCTGAAATGGGTTTCCATAATACATGTGATTTAACTCAACAGGACACAAGAATTGTCTGACACTGTGACTGTTAATGAGAGCAGCTTGAGTTTGCAGCCCAGTGTTCGTAGGATTTATGTTCCCATTGGACGCCCAATGCCAACGTTCAGTGCCAGTGCAAGAAGTAGTGTGGCCCCCTTTGCAGCACAGTGAAGGATAAAACCTTACTTTTAAAAAAAAAAAAAAAAATTGTATTCAATAAACAGATACGTCAAAACAAACGTAAGATGAGAAAAAACACGTTCCTTCGAAACATAATTGAAAATGCAGTTTCGTAATGTGGTCATTTTTAG
Source organism: Cebidichthys violaceus (assembly GCF_023349555.1). NCBI lineage: Eukaryota > Metazoa > Chordata > Actinopteri > Perciformes > Stichaeidae > Cebidichthys > Cebidichthys violaceus. The sequence goes on from NW_027176373.1 coordinate 759,679, forward strand.
GAGACCAGGCTGCTTTTCTCATAGTTTTTCAAAGATAAAAATAATAATTTGTATATACATGTATAGATTACCCAGACGCAAATGCCAAAGCATATAAATACACAGAATAGAAGATAGAAGGATAAAAATGCTTAAAAGAACAACAAATGCTTAAGAAAATGACTTTGCATTTTATGATCATAATGGGCCGCAGCATTATTATTGAGGCTCTCCACCTTGATGGAAGTCAGAGTTGGAAATGATTATGATAATTTAAAACCATTATTGACATTATTTTGTGGCGGCGGGGGAATCGGGGAGACGATGATGACATTTAAACAAATTGCTGCAGTTGTCGCTCTCTGACTCTCGCTCTCAGTCGAACACGGCTTTGGTTTTGAAAATGTGATGATCGTAGTTGTAGATCTGTTTAAAAGGGTGAATCAACACCGATTCAGCTGCTGTAGGTTAAAGAGGCCGCTGCTGTACTATACTCGTTTCACGTGTTTCACCTCGTGTTTCACCTCAGGCCACATAATTAAGTGAAGCAGGTGTAATTAGTCAAATCCATTGAGCCTGTCAATGTTTCCTACTGGCTCACCTGTAAAATCCAGAACGCTCTTGCCTTAAAAGCGGATCCTGTAGCTCTGACTTCTTCCTATCACCTTGTGTAAAGAGCAAAGTTGTTTGAAACGCCTGAATCAGTGACGTCCATCAGCTGTGAAAAGTTAACTCCTGACTATTTGATACAGAATGTAGAGCCACACACAAAAACCCACAACTCCACAATGTTAGATGTAAAACTAAAGTACCTGATATCATGGCATGGTTGAAATGTAGAACCGTAAAATAAAAATTTAGTCAAATTTCCAGAGTGCCTACAAACAGCAGGGCGACGTTGAGTATTTGATTTTCCATTAGACATTAACTGCATGGTACCTTTGTGAGGCACTACTGCAGGTTTAATCAAATGTGTTAGGAGGAAGAGGAAATCTAATAATATATCATATATAATATAACAATATATAATAAATTATCCTTTTTTATTGAGCTTGATTTTTCTAAACCTCTATCACGTGAAAAAAGTCTGTTTAAGTTGAAGTCGTTTTGAGCACATTAAGAGGCAGAGAAACGGTTTGAAAACATGGAAACGTTTGCCAGAGATGAGTGGCGGCGATGATGGCTTGAAAGCAGCAGCATTGGAACAAATTAGGTGAATACCACAGACCACGATAAAGGGGGAATTTAAAAAAAACTGCAGTGGAAACAGAAAGTAAGGAGATAAAGGAGAGAATCTAGGGAGGAGAAAGGGTACGAGTGACTCACAGGCTAACTGAGGAAGCCAGAATAGGACTGAAATTCACATTGTGATTGGCAGATGCAGACGTTCAGAATCAAGATATAGCTGAGAGAACAGATACAATCTGGTGAATAACATATGTGTAAACTTCAGAGGTCAGAGGAGGACTCCACAGGAGCAGAAGGCTGGAGAACATCTCCTCCGTCTCGTTTGATTATAAATAAAGCAAATTACAATATGAAGATGATGAAGATGATGAAGATGATGGCGATTTCTGCAACCCAGTCGCCAGAAAAACTGTTGGCATCGTACGTTTCTGCAAACCACGAATACGTTGAATCTCAACATTTCTTAATCAATCAGATGTTTTAACATTTCTACATTTATGCACATCAAAGTTTAAGGCTTTCTCAATTACTTTTAGGATTAGACGACAAGACTAGCTGCTTCTGTTTCATTAAAGATCATGGTTTGGGTTAAAAGAAGTATTATTTTCATTTCACGCAGGACACAAACACCAGTGTCCTGGTTAAAAGTCCCATGTTTGACCAATCCATTCAGGATTAATGGTTAAAGACAAAAGAGTCATAAAACACACACCAAACATCCATCCTGGGGATCAATAAAGTGTTATCCTGTCTTATAGGTGCAGGGGAAGAAGGAAGCCTCCCGCACACTTTCCATCACTTGTACTCAACTTTATCGACTTCATCTCTGACCTCAGACCTGCAGGATCATTTATTTTTCTTTCCAATCCAAGAGTCTTTGATCCTGCGCTCCTGCACACCTGGTTCATGAGTCTGTGCTGAACCGTCATCTCTCAAAAAAACAAAACGGAAGTAAAAAATGTATAGTATTATTTGACACTATAAAGGAGATGTTAATGCAAATGAATCCAGAACACATCTAGTGATGTTAATGGCTTTAATTTCAATTTAAAATTACTCCAGAGAGAGGAATCCAATACTTTATGGTATTTTTTTTCTACTCCTTAAATTATTGGAAGAAGCCTAGCTGGTGAAGATGTTTTTATTTCACAAGAGAAAAGGCATTTGTCACAAAGCTTAGAAGAATGATGGATAAATTTGTACATTAAAAAAAAATTGTTTTTCACTCAAATGTCCCAGCTGACGCCATTCTGTGAACACCAAAAACCCGAGCTTCCAGATTGAAGACAAGCGGCAACAGTTTGTAGTAAAGACATTGCAAACAACGAAGCAGCATGATACAAAATGCAACCCAAGCACACTTGGTTCTCTGGAGAGCTTCTTGTACTCTACCTTTTTTGTTTAGGCTGTCCGTGTGAAAACTGGCCTTCGGGCACTAACGTCACGGACACGGTGGCCCGAGTCCCAGCGAAGCGTCGCCACGTGTTCTTTTGAAACTGTAAATACTCAGACAGACGAGCTGTGAGCAGACTCTCCGAAAGAATCGGAGCGCATAAAAGAGGAGAGGTCGTCGTGGGCAACAGACAGTTCCCGGGAGCCATGGCAACGGCAGACTGGTACAATAGGTTGCTCCGGCACAGAGAGACGAGATGGGTTGAACAGAATGAGAGGGCGACACATGAGGGAGGGGGGGAGCGGAGATGAAAATGAAGGGAGTCTGGATGAAAGGTAGAGAGACGCAGCTGTGCCTGTTGATCGTCCTTTCACCGCGTTACTGGTCCTTTTCTCTTCTCCTCTGTTGTTCAAAAGGACCTTGACTCAATTAGCGTCAATATGACACCGGGATGCCTCTCTGTGACCTAACGACGCTGTGAAACGCAGTCTAATTTCCTCTTTTACTCACACACATGCTCGAAAGCCAACGATCCCAGCAGAGTAAGTGGCGCCCTTCGCCTACAGAGCTGCGCGGGGAATTGATCTCCTGACGCCGGTCGCAGCTCTTTAACCCTCCTTTTAGCTCTTTCAGGGAATTTAATCTCTACTACTAGCGGTGTTAGTGCTGCAAACACGGAGGCGCGAAGGAGGCATACAGACAGGAAGTCTGTCTTTGTAGATCTCCTCCTTGAAGGCTCTTCAGAGATGGACCAACTTATTGGTTGGTTAGGCTTCTCCAGTAAGCGTCCAGGTCTAGACAGCGGTGCTACGACCCAGCAGGGGGAAGGCTGTTGGCAGGCCACAGCTGGGCTCCAGACCCCTCAGACTATGGACCCCCTGAAGCCCCTGTAACCCTCCTTGGAAACCCTGGATCCCCCCTTGGAGTCCTTGTATCCCTCCTCGAAGACCTTGTATGCCTCCTTGGAGTCCTTGTATGCTTCCTTGGAGTCCGTGTATGCTTCCTTGAAGTCCTTGTATTCCACCTCTGAGCCCAAGTCCATCATGGTGAGTCCTGGGCTCTCGGCGGGGCATGGTAGCCATCGCGGCGGCGGCCTGGATGGAGCGGGCCCCCGGCGGGGTGAGGTTGTTGTGGTTCAGGTCCATGTTGGACAGGAGATGACCCAGGGAGTCCCAGCGCTGGGACGAAGGCAGGCGTATCAGGGAGGAGTAACCTCGCTCGGGGAACACAGCCGTCACGGGAGGCTTGCTGGTCTCGGATGTGAACACCGGAGCAGGATCCTGGTGTTCCCTCAGAGGCGGAGGTGGTGCGGCTCGGACCGAGGCTGGCTTCAAGTAGGTGCCACCCCGCGGGTCGGCCAAGACCTCACTGTAGGGCGGAGGAGGATCTTCCATCAGAACCGCCTCCTCATAGCAGGGTGGTTTCCCAAATAGGTCTGTATCTGAAAAAAAGAAGAAGACTAGGATTAATCACAACGGCTTAGGACACAAAACCACTTAGTTTGATTTAGGAAGAAATCTTCATTTGGCTCAAAATAACCATGAACGTGCCCGTAACTACATTATGCAAGTCACGTGAGAAATAAATCGCTGACTTCTCGTTTCACATGGGGGACACACCGGTCCTCCTGGCTGAAAGGTTGTTGGACCCATTCACCTCCCATCCTGCCCACTCTGCATGTGCTTTTTCTGTCTCTATACTTCCTAATGCATTATTAAAACCTATATACAAATTACAGTGCACAATGTTTTGTAGGTACGAATGCTGGTTGAGACCAGCCTGTCACAACATACACCAACATTTCTGCGAGTCAGCTTTGCTGCCAAATTGTCCCAGAGGCCGACTGCGGTACTGCAGCCTAAAATAAACCATTTCCCCCATAGACCACCATCATAATGGGACACCTGTAAAACTGTTGGAAAGACATATCAAACTGCATATAAGGTCAAAAATGACTTTTTCTGGTCGAGGCTAGAAAAGCTGACAATAGACACTATACTGAGAATGTGCACTGGGCTGCTGACGCTGAAGCAATATGCATACAAATACATGAAAACATGAATATAGACGTGTGTGTCAGTGTGCAACACAAAACGCACTTCATCTTCAGGACACAAACGGAACGCTTTGCAATACACAACGTCCTGCTGTGATGCATGTGACAGTGTGTTCAGCTGTTGGAACGAAAACCATCACAGCACATTTGGTCTTCTCTCTCTCTCTCTCTCTCTCTCTCTCTCTCTCTCTCTCTCTCTCTCTCATTTTCCTTTATCACTCGTTCTTATTTCAGGCGCACTTGTTTCCCACTTGAAGACTGAAGCATCGTTGCTAATGGAGGAACTGCAATGCAGCACTTTGAGCAACAAGATAGATAATCACATTGTGAACAGGGTGCCATTCTCCCTTTTCACTGAGCCCTGTTGTTCCCCAACCTTAACAGGGCTGTTGTGTCTCCTTAATTGTTTCAGGGCATTTGATAGATTGTCAATAGAGGGGTATTAATGACACGAAGCTTGTTTGAATTTTGTTATGGGTTAATAGGATTTAAATTAGTTTTTGTGCCTGGGACGCTGCGGTAGATCAGCAGCTCAATCGAGGAGAGTGTAAACAGCTTTGCCTAATGATGTCCTTTTAGCAGGGAGGGGCTGGGCACTGTTAAGACGTAGGAAGATAGGTGACATACTTCTGCAGTAAATGACATTCTGTTATATTTAGTTGTGTTCACTGGTATGCAATACGTGCACATAGATAAACTGTCAACAGCGGCCATTTTGAAACCTTTTATTAATGGCGATTTCATTATTTTGTACGATTTGGATGTCTGCTTGGTTTCGTTCCCCCTGTGCTCTCTGGGCAGGTGGTATGTTCCAGTTAGACGAGAAGCTGAGAAGTTTAAACCTCATTCATTGGAGTCGCGGTAGAGAGGAGTCTGCAGACTTCCTTTGTTTGGTGTTCTTTTTTCTTTAGTTTGCACTACTGCTTATGGACTGGGTTCTGCCCCTTTTAAAGTTTTTCCAGTGCCACCTCAGCTGGCCTTTATATGTGGTGGCGGCGCTACGCACATAAAAGCACCATCATATTGTATTCCTGTTTGTTCACATCTGACCAATAAGACAGTTTACATTTACACAATCTGAATGGTTTTGTGATGCAACATCACAGGTGTCATTACGACACAAACCTTCATGTCTGAATCTACTTCTGCAGTAGTGAATGTGCATTTTAAGGAGTGCTGAGAATCTTAGTCCTCTGTGTTAGTTGACATAAGTAAAGGAGCGATGTTTTTTTTTCTTTTTATTTATTCTATTGTATCAGATACAATTTCCCATCATGTGTTTGAAACAACAAAAAACAAGGCGTTACATTTTGCAAAAAAAAACATTGGTTTGACATTTTCTTCTGGCTGATATTAAAGAAAAAAAAACCCTGAATGTTAGATTCAGTGTAGAGATATACAAGCACAAAAATAAGATTTTGAAGGAAATGGCATCTATGCTGCAAAACAAAAGTTCGCACCTGCAACATTTTTCTAAAATGCCTCTGACCTTTCAGAGAGCCTGTGGGCATACTGTAAGACGGAGTCTATATTCTAACGTATTGTCAATATGAAGGAAAATATTTTTGGCCCTGGGTAACACACATCAGTCTTACAGCTTTTCTTTTTGGAACAACTGGAAGCCGTTTCTGTGTCCAGGCCCAGATCCTGATCAATATTTGTCGAAATGTTGCACAAGCTCTCTGCTTCAACAGTAACTCGGCTTATGAATTTCTTGCAGAGGCTCTTTTGGGAAAAAAAAGAAAAGGTGTGCGCCCTACAATGCAACTTTTACTTTTTTCTACGCAACAACGATACATTCATTTTTATTTTTCGAAGTGACTAACATCTGGACTCCTTTCCTGATGCTGTGAGACTAGCAACAGTTTTCTGTGTGAAATAGTAAAAGTGTGTTTTGGTAGCTGCTACCTGAATGTTTTGACTGCTCGTCTTTGCTAATAAGCGAGGAGAGATTATAGTGTCTGATCTTTGCCAATCCATATCATTGGTCGTGACTCGTGACCGTTGAAACCCGGGACATTTTAGTGTTCTACAGATATTTGTCAGGACTCGGGGAAACCCAGCTTGAAAAGTGGGACAACCCTGCACACAAGTTTGCTGGTGGAAAATATGAATAACTATTTGATGTAAATGATCCTGAGTTCCAAGTGTCCCTGATGATCACAACCAATCCTTGCTTGAACCTGTTTACATCCTCAATAGCAAACGTCTCAGTGGTGAATCAACAGCTGTTTTGTTGTACTGTTGCCATGGAGCCGGATGTATTTATAGATGCAAATGTGCGTGTTCTTGTGTATGTGTGAGTGTACCTGACCCAAAGTCCGTCCCTTCTACAGGATCAGACTTTCATTGTTAACTCCCCCGTCCATCTCTCTCTGCTGTCACAAACACCAGCTGCCAGGACGGCTTTAAATAAACATCAGCAGAAACACATGGGACTGATGTTCTGAGGATCAGAGCGGCTTCGTTTGCAGCAGCAGCAGCAGCAGCCAGCTCTGTGAGGATAAAGTGTGTGTGACTGTGTGATACAGTGATCTGTGACAGCTACTGTATTAAATCCCGGTGATCATATTGGTCATGGTGAGTGGATTACACTGAAACATGACTTACAGTACGTGTGGTTGAATCTGCACTACATCCTTTTATTCATTGTAGGTGCAGTTTTAAGCCTTGTGTCAAGAAAGCAGGTTTTAACAAACTGAGCCTAAACCTGGACTCTGAGTTGACTGAGTTTGTTCACTCTGCTCATGTGTGCTGAATAGAAACTGGCATCAGCAATGGAAAGTCATGGTGAATTGATGGATTCAAAAACAGTGGACTTTCACCCGGGTGTCCACTGTTCATGTCAAACCAGTTGTCAACGTTGGTTTATTTGCCACATAACTTCCGTGCTTCAGCAATGCCACCCGTTAAACCCAAACGCCGATCTTTTTCATGATTTGTCCAGTTCAGAACTCTGTGGCTGCAGAGGAGGAATCATCACCCACCACTGGTCTGAACTGAGCGTCTTATGAGAGCTGCTCCCAGTGTGAACATCCTGTCAGAGCGAGACATGCTGGCTGTGTGGGGTGACAGCTGAGCGATGCATGAAATCGGTGTTTTTGGAGCCAAACTCGTACGTTGTTTTTACCGTCTCTTTAGCATATCGTCTTTGCCGTAAGCATTCAACGCTCTCGACTCCAAGACTGCTTCTGCTGCCAGTTCAGTTTTTGTTTCAGATTTAACCGTATGATCATTTTTGGAGAATTTAATTATGTTTTACTGGAAGGTGTTCCTATTATTTTGTGCATTTATATCCATGAGCGTACGCTAAATAATAGAAACACTCCGTAAAACTGTCAAAACAAAAGCTTTACGTTACAACCTTCATGAAGTTATTTTTTAGTGCAGGATTTTTGTATTGGATTCAGTTTTAGCTAGGTGTGCCTAATAAACTGGCACCTGAGTGGCATTGGGTTAAACAAACAAGATACATGTTCATTCGTAAGCTTTGAGTGATCAAATTTCTCCGCCTCTTGGGTGCATTTACACTTGGCTTTTTTGATACTGCGTAGCTATCTGAAGAAAATGGGGTGGAAGTGAAATGAGTGTGAGAGCTGATGTGATTCTGCTGGTGATCCCACCACTCTCACCACCTCCACGCCCCTCTCTCCCCTCTGGTAAATAGGACTGAAGCAGCTCCTGGCTCCTCTCTCAGTCCTCTGTTGTGCTCAGCTGTTCGGCACCTGCTTCTCTTTTAGCTCTGCGGCTGCCTGGATACTAAACCTCTTCATCAGTCTGCTTTGTGACCGAGACTCCAGCAACCTTTTGTTTTATCTGTTGCTGTCTGTCTGTGCTCATTAACCATCTTTGACAGCAGCTGATGCTCTTTTACTCACTCCAGCTTTCCTTCCACTCTCCAAAAATCCCTCTTTCCCACGTCTTTACTCTCTTCAGATATTTGGAGGCTCTTCTTCCTCCTTCATTGCTTTCTAATTCTTCTTTCATTGCTTTTTGATTTGGTTTTTTTTCTTCCTGTAAATCATTTTAGGATTCATTCTTCCTCTCCATATTGTTATGGAAGAGATAAAAGCATCTTTTAATCTTTGCGAAGTTCGTATTTGATGAAACACTGATGCACATCTGCTGTACATGTTGCTCTATAGTCACTTAGCGCTCCTAAGATTTCCATTGGGTCCTTCACTTCCATATATGACATACCTGCACTTTTCTTGGACAACATGTTCTCACTCCCAACTCCTCAAATTACAGCACTTGGGCAGCGCCCGTTGGCATTTGTACCGACGCACCGAGGCAATCTTCAGCGCCTGTATGAGACGCACCAGGCTTTCAGCTAACTCCAACGTAAACCCATCATCACAAGACGGGCTGAGCAACAGACGTAGTATAATGAGTGAGGAATCCACAGGACATGCTGTTCGTGTCCCATGTGAAACGCTGACTTACTTTACTGGAGTTTGTTGCGTAACTTCCGTACTTTACTAACGACAGTGACTTAAGAAGTATACTTATTTTAACCCCAGCCACGATCTTTTCCTAAACCTAACCTAAGTACTTTTGTTGTGTAAATAAGTCAAAAAACGAAATAAACCTACTTAGAAAATAAACTGTATTCATGGATCTAGCAAAAACTGTACATTTCCTGTGAACATGGAGGTTTATTTTGAAAAGAGACAAAGCCCGGAAAACCCACACCGTCCCTGAAGCGTCCAAAACTGAAGCTAACGGGGGACAGAGTGTCATAGTTTGAAGCGTAGGGCAACTGACAAAAAGTCAGTATTTGAAGTGAGAATGTGTTGACCATGGTGGAGCAGAATGTTCATTACTGCATTTCCATAAACATTGCTTTACACATCGACTTTTGGCTTAGCAACAATTGGCAAGTTTTGGGTGGGGATAGGAAGGAAGGCTCATGGCTGCAAACTCCCTCTCTGTATTTGAAGAGTTGAGTTGCCCTTGAATAAAACACTTAACCGCCAAAAGCACAAGTGGAGCAGCTCAGTGACCTGCAGCGTCAGTCTGTGTTTGTAGCTGGCAGCTGGGACTGTGTGAACGAGGCAGGGTGTTGATTAAAGAGAGCTTTTTATACCCGATGGATCTGGTTCCAGGTGTCAGAATCATTATCCAAATCTTGTTGATTGATTGATCCAGAGTTTCTGTTTTACCAGCTGGATCAACGACTGAACAAACTATTGATTTTGCAGGTGGGAACGTCGTCTATCGGGTGGCTGTGGCTCAGGAGGAAGCGCGAGTCACGCACTAATTAGAAGATCAGCGGTTCGATCCCCGGCTCTCGGATCCTCCTCCAGTCCGGACGTCAACGTGTCCGGGGGCAAGATACTGAACCCAAAACCCCAAAATTGCTCTATCGGTGTGTGAATGTGCTTTACATTGAGCTTGATGAGCAGTTTGTCTGCCAACAGCATATGAATGTGTGATCGGGTTAAATGTTGGCATTTAAAGTAATGTACAGCTTTGTACATTACAAAGTGGTCGGGAGACTAGAAAGGCACTATTTAATTGCAAGTCTAAGTCTGACCTATTTTCAGCCACGTTGGCGGCGTGGCTCTACGTCTAGCAAAGTTGGTTTTAATTGGTTAAAATATCTCTATCTATGTTGATTGACATTCAATTTTGAATAAACATTTGGGGTCCTGAGACAGTGAATCCCACCAAACTCCTGACTTTTCGTCATGAAACTTTGTTCAGAAATTCTGCGTCATTTTGAAGAATACCTTCAATGTATTGAGGACCAATACCAACACATTCTAACAGTGATCAATAAATCTTTCTCCATACATATGGGATAAAACCGATCCTTTAAGATGGAGACCTCTCTCTCTCTCTCTCTCTCTCTCTCTCTCTCTCTCTCTCTCTCTCTCTCTCTCTCTCTCTCTCTCTCTCGTCGTCGTTTTGTTTCTCTCCGAGTTTAGCCCGGTCGTGTTGCTACTCGCTCCGTCACCACTGGGCCTCCACAGTCACCACCCACGCCTCAGCGGCAGCTGTCACCATGACGCCCCTGCGGGGGAACACTGCCCGGCAGGCAGGGAGGTGGAAACTGGGAAGCGAAGTGTCTAAAAAAAATATCTGACAGTGAAACATTAAATCCCCCTCCTGTCCTCTGCCTCTCTGTCTGCATCTGAATTCCTCACATGGATGTTATGAATTTATTCCATGTTTTTTTTTTCTTCAAGAGTACATATTTTGCGTCTTTTGAGTGAAATACGCATTCGGCCTGTAAATAAAGGGAAAGAGGTTTGATATTTGTCAGTAATTTTTCCCGCAGCAGGAGAGAAAAGATGAATGTTCTGCTTCAGAGAAGACCTGCAGTGAGTTTAGTGTTGAGACTAATGGATGCAGTGGGTAATATTTAGACTGCTAGTGTTGAAATACAGCTTGGGAGAGATGAGGAAAGAAAAAAGGCTCCGCGTGCTGGTATTGATTCATACACTACTGAGGCGGAATATCTTGAACAAAAAGCAGCTGGAATTGCTGGTGAGCAGCTATGAACAATTTGAATTTGTACGGTCGGTCACGTGTCGACCTGAAGGTTGTTCAAATTGTTAGAGTTTGACAGCAGATTGAACAAACACTACATAATCATTGACCAACAGCACATAACTGTCACTTGATACCAGTTCTTCCTGTTAGCATGCTTTGTGCTCTTGAGATCTGAAAGGTGCATGATACCAAATGTTGATATATGTTGAGGTTTGATAGATTGCACATTGAACACTTGAACTAAAAGGCACTTTGTGTCACCTTTTTAAAAAAATTTGCCCCATGTTCTTCCATTACATCCTTCCCCTTCCGTCCACTACATTTCCCAGTAAAACCGTTTAAAGAACCGTTCAGCAACAGCTTAAAACAAAGTACAAAAACAGAGTACTATAACAATTCCTTTGCGTTACCTGGCATGCTGACCCAGTTTGCCTGTGGCATGAGATGAGGGACCTGCAGAGGAAGAGGCGGCGACAGGGTTTGAGGAGGGCAAAACTGCGGCGGCTCCCTGGGCAGCTGTAAAGGCGGTGGCGGAGGCTGGGGGGGAGGAGGAAGAGGCGGGTATCCCCCGGGGTGACAGCTGAGTGGCTCCATCTCCACGGTCCGCAGACATTGCTCCCTCAGCCGCTCCTCGTGGCGACGCTTCAGCCTGCGCTGCAGGAAGCTGCAGAAACAGCAGAGCATGACGATGACGGCCCAGACCAACCAGAAGCCGGCGAAACAGGCCAGGAAGGTGTAGGTGCCCTGCGACATCACCATGGCGGTGACGGGACGGGCTGAGCGTTCCCCTGGCAAGGCGATTTCAGACGCACAGGATGGGATGAACGCGAGGTCCTGTTTTCCTCTGGACGCTGTTAAACTTGGCGAGCTTGTGGCTCGTCTCTCTGGCGTCAATAAAACAAATTCTGGCACTTTTATCACATTCTGTGATTAAAAAAGATATCGCTGATTAAAATGCTGCTATCCTATGGCCTGTAATCCAAAGTGGAAACTACCTAAATAAAAGCAGGTGAGGAAAGCTGTTAGCGGCAGCTTGCTTCTCAGGCGATGACGGATAAACTGCTTCCCTTGAAAACTGATGCATTGAAGTCAGTTACGGTTACAACATCCTTCAAAATCATCACAATGACAGGTTTGTTTCAAGATGGCCGCTCGTCCACTCAATACTTCACAAAATGTAAACAGACTTCAAAATGGCTTCTGCTTTCTTGTTGAAATGATCTTCAGAATTTCCAAAAGAAGTTCAAAATGATGATAAAGTGGATTAAAAACGGTTCAAAATCCAGAAACATTCAGTCAGTAAGACGTAGTTGTGTTTATGACGGGCTGTCCGGCAGTAAAAAGCCTTTTAAAAAGTGTTATTGCGTATATAATAGCATTTATATTTAATGAAATGTCATTAAAATGTTTTCCGAGAAGAAGTTGCACGAAGGCCCTGGATGCCAAAAGTTGATGATGTGGTTAATTGGCTTTAAAACATCGACGTCCACCTCGTTTAGGGATTAATGAATGTAAATCACAGGATGTTACACTTCTGAGGCGTGACAGCAGAAGCTGGGTGGTGATGCGTCTCTAAAAGACAAACTTCCTGCACCACCACCAGATTCATCAGAAAACTCAAAGGAAAGCTTGTGCTGTTTGGAAACATTACAGTTCAATTTGTTTTAGCTTCAGTAAAATCAGAGTCTCTATATTTTCTAAAGCTACTAAAAGGTCTAGAATATCATAATTGGATCAGAAAGCTGCAGGAAATAGTCAGTCTTCTGTATCCGTCCAGATGTTTGAGAAATCAGGTGCCCTGCAGCACTCATTTACATGGAAATGTGTCTGAGTCTCAGGATAAACACACACAGATGAACTCTGCAGCTTCGCAGGTGTTTCAACAGCAGCAAACATCCATTTCAATTCTCCAAAAAGCTCCACCAGGCTCCTTTCAACAACCCGCCCACTCAATGGTGGTGGCTGATAACTTTTCCATCTTTTCTGATGGAACATAAAGTTGCAACGGCATCATCACCTGATTTTTCCAAGTATACAAACAAAATATAGTTGAAGCTGGAAGAAAACAAAAGCCTGTGGGCCGGATTGAACTGAGGCAACGTCCAATCAGAAGCGTCAAAACCGCTGAGGTGATGCGTGAATCCCCGTCGCCCACGAGAAGTCAAAAAGCTGGTCCCTTGCGAGCTGCGGGGGTTTGGAGTCTGGGGTCCGTCTGCACCGCTGGGGAGCCGAATTCCTCCCTCTCAGATCCCAGCGGGACTCCTCCGCCTCACGCTGCTCTACAAAGACACACAGGGAGGAGACGAGACAGTCGTCGGCGATTAGCAGAGGACAAATTCAGACAATATTTTCCACACAGTGAGAACTCTGAGCAGTAAAAACAGCGCAGCGTAGAGGCCGTGAGTTTATGAATCTCAGCTGTTCAGGCAGGATTATGACGCCAACCTCGGGGGGGAGTATCAGTTTCACACTTCAGAGAGAAGCTCGCACAGAAAATATTCACAGCGATGTAGTGAAAGAGCCTCTGAAACCAAAAACTAAAAAAACACATTATTCCTTATTTTTCGTTAAAACTAATGAATTACTTTGTTAACTTCTCCCAAACTGCACTGCTCAAAACAAGCTCTATGAAAAGATATCGATGGTTGAGAACAAGTCTTAACATGCTATGTCAGGATATATCGTTGTAATAAAGATATGAAATGATTGATTTTGTGATGGAAGATTTTGACCATATCGTCCAGCCCTGCAAGATGCACCAAATGCACTGCGGTAAAGGAAAGGCGTGCACCGGATTTATATTACAAGAGAAAACGGAGAGCGGCACAATTATCATTCAATCTTGTTGTAATAATATTTGGAAGCCAACGTTGTAATTAATCATCCAGCCCTGTATGTCACATTATTGACTCTTTTGCTTTGTCACTTGTCATTATTTATTATAACGACAAATACAATCACTCTTGTTGGAGGACAGTCTGCTGTGAATCTCGTCCACGAGTGTCCAGGGTTGTCCAAATCCACAATTCATGATGACCATGAAGTAGACAAAAACAGAAAAATGGGACCACCTATGATATGACTATCCACAGTCGAGGGTTTGATTTGAATATAATATCTAATATCCACCCCTAGTCTGAAGGGAGAATATTAAATATTAGCCTCAGCCAAAGAAGAAGGAGTAAAGAGAAGACAAATAAAAAGAAGTAGAAGGAGGAGAAAACACAAGAAGAAAAGGAACAAAAAGGCCACTTTAACGCTTTAAATGTTCTTGTATAATTATTTGCTTTAACAATAGAATAAAGTTAGTAATTTATTCTGGCAAAGGCAGATGCTGTTCCTCGTCTTCAAACAAGCCCCCATGTTTATATTTCTGATAAATGTGTGTTTTCCTAAAAAGGTGGCCTCTAAATGGTAGAAAACATGAATACATGAATAATTTTGTGCCAAACCCCAGAAGAATAATCACAAACAGCAGGTCCTTTTTTGTTTCTTAATTTCTTCCGATCTGAGAAACATTTCTGCATCTTGATTAGCAGCTGATGTCTGCAAAATGTTTGCTGGAACAAAACTGAAAACTTTGTGAAACGACTGTATTTTTGGCGTTTTTGTGGCGTTTTTGTTTTATTGCAAATGATGGTGCAGACATTGGTCCGTCAGAGTTTCAGTAAATCAGACCGGAGCTGGAGGACTGACGGTCCTGCAGGTTATTCCATGTCAGCGACCCCAGACAGACGAGCTGCAGAACCTCCATCTGGTGAGATCTGACACCCAGAAAGATTTCTGCCGACAGATCATTTTGTGTTGAACTGTCTGGTGGTGAGGAGTTTAACGAGAACGTTTCAGTGTAGCCTTGTTTACATTCTCCAAGGGAACTTTGCCAGACTTCATGATAAGTTTTCAGTGAAATGAGACTAGGAGTCTATATAGTCTCTGTCAGGTAGTGGTGCTTTGAGCTAAATGCTAACATGCAGATGATTAGCAGGTTTATAATAATGTTGGACATTAAGATTCTCTTCGCTGACTTAACTGAATTTAAACAAAAAAAGATTCAAAACACACCTTGTTGAGTTGAATTGACAAGTACATTTCAAGCAAACTTTTGAAATGTTGCAAAAAAATGATGGTAATTAGGTGCGTTTCCATGAACTTGTTTGGACCGAATAAACTCGGCTACATTGTAGTTTGGTCAGAAATTGGCGCCATAGGCTACGCATGGCTGCAAAGTTATTACGATTTATCCTGAGGAGGACACGGATCCACCTGTTAGATGTTGAGATGACCTCTTTCCACTACTTAAGGACAGCTTTACTTCCTCATCTTAAATCAACCTGTTTGTGCAATTCATTTGTGCATTCTTTCAATCAAGCTGATGACAAACTGCATTACTTGCTCTTCGTGCTGATAACTGATTTATTATCCGGGTCGCTGTCTTTTGATTTCTTGTACAATGGCTGAGGGAGTAGGTGGGAGAGGGTGAGCGAGCTTGTACTGTATGTTATGTTATGTAATGCTATTTTTGTCTGTATGTGTGTTATAATTTAGTTTTTGTGTCGATAGGAAAACGGGATGCTACATTTCTAGGGCCTATCCTGTAAATGAATTCACATTTTGTTTATCGTCTGCATTTGGATGATGAATCATCAGCGGCTGTCAGACAGTGACCCTCCAGATGCTCTAATGAGGTGGAAATGTCTAAAACAGACTGTTTATTATACATTTCATAGATCATCTCCACAGCGACTCTGGGAGTCAGCCTCGGCTTTTTTTCTGGTCGTGGTTCTTCCAGCTGTCAGCAAAAATGACAAGAGACGAGAAGCAATTCTGTTTTTTGCAAATTGCTGATGAGCTTATCAACCTAATATTTCTTCCGTCCTGTCTGAACGGATCCTGAGGGAATCTTCCCCACCGTGAAATACTCTCAACAGTTTTGACTCATCCCATCAGCTGCAACATTTAATGCTGCCACGACTCAAATTAAGCTGAAGAACGTTCAAACATTATGAATGAAGATATCTGTCTTCTTGAGAGACGGACACCTTTAATGCAGAGTTGAAACAAGATGTGAGTTTCTCAAACGCTAGCTGACGATCTCTGATGACTGTTTTCTTTTCTTTTTTTTGTACACAATTAACACTTTGGGCAACATGGCAAAAATCATTATTTTTATTTTTACATAACAGGCGCTAATAATTTGTGGGAGGAAACGCTGGAGCCGTAGCACTGCGAGCACGATACTCGATCGCTCTGTAAAAGCAGGTCGTGGAAACGTTTTACTCACCCACCATATGGCACGCTCGTAACTTCCACTGTATTACAGTTACATTGGGAGCCGCAGTGCTCATGTCATGTCTTTCTTTCCCATCTGCCACCTCCATGTCACCTTTGGGAAATCACACTCCTGTGTCTATTGCAATTTTGAAATTGTTCAGCAGAGGTGATTCATCAGGAGAGGGCCTTCGCGAGGTCGCACAGCCGCTGATATTTCAATCTGCGAGCGCTGATACGGAACAGAGCTTTTGTTTATCTCCCCACGCTTCCTGCCCGTCCCATCCAGTCATCACAGAGGAGCGTTATATACTCAGGCCTCGACCTCCACGCCCACTGGCAACACACATGTACAGTACACACTTGCACTATTTATATCCCTCTTTTGTCTTTTATCTCTCATGCGGAGTACAATCGGAAATATAAAAGTGATCTCGCTCTGATTTAAAGGACCGGATGATTCAGATTGAATGTGAATAGGAAAAATACAAAAGGCAATAACAGTGGAGGATGTTACTTGATTAGCCATTTAATGCAGTATAATACAAGCCTCTTTTATCCATGGAGACTGATGCAACTCTAAAGGGTACGACAAGTCCTTATTCGGAAAGGAAAAGCTTAAGTTCTTGTTTCTTTGTAGAGATGATCCTCGCGTTTAAGAAGCTGGAACCATCAAATGTTTGGCGTTTTTTTGCTATAAAGATAATCTATTATCAAACTAGTTGTAGATGAATTTTCTATCGATCGCCTAATTGTTCACTCAGCTCTGAAAATCATCATATACAGTACATTTGTAAGAAGTTATAAAATACGAAAATGTAATCTGGGTCTGAATTTTGGACCTGGTACATTTTGTGCTGCACATTTTTCGTGATTAGTAAAACAATAAACTTGAAAAAGCTGAATCTTCTAATGTCCATGTAAAAGTCCCTCATAGGGACATAGAACCTGTGAGTCTCCAGTTTCAGGCTGATCTCTTCCTTCAGCCGTTGAACACGTGAGGATGCAGTGTTTTGCTTCAAGGACACTCTCCAGGCCTCAGCAGGACCACTTCATCTCCTCTGCGGATTTCAGAACGTCTGTCGTCACATTTCACTCAAAAACACACACGATCACCGAGGGGGGGGGGGGGGGGGGGTAATGAGTTCTCCTACTCGTGTCCTTGCATTCTTTTAAACTCTACATGTTTTATTAACACAATAAAAGGGGCACAACTGAAACCGTGACTGAGGGTAAACTTCGGACTTTTCAGCAACAGTATTCTTAACAAGGTTTTTACATCCATGTTTTATAAAGAGTGTGTTTTTATACATCATTCCCCAATTTTAGAACAATACAGCAGGGTGCAACTTGTGCGTACGAACAAATTCTCAATTTTTGTCCGATTCTACAATGTTTTCTTAATTACAAAATGTTACGTCGTGAGTGACATTAACTGATATTCAGGCTCTTATCATTGATTGTATTGCAGTGAGTTTTAAAACAGGAAACAGCAAATACTACTTCTGATGAATACAAATATTCCAACAAGTTTTACAAAGAAATTTACCATATAAAAATAAGAAAACATTTGTAAATGACGCTCATTGATCCTAAATGTATGGACCAACGCACGACAGTCCAATGTAGCATATGTTTCACTACTGAGGATTAGACTGAAGGTAAAAAGAACCCAAAACGAGCAGGACGTCAGTCTGCAGTTCAGGCCTGACACCTGCTGAGTTCTGAGTCAATCACTTCCCACAGTAACCGACAACAAAATGTGATGTCCTCAAGTTAACACTACTTCCTGTCCCCTGTCCCCCTGCTGGTCCTTTGTTGCATTTCTCCTAACCGCGTTGTCACTTCAGGTGTTCCTAATCTGGCCTAATTGTGCAAGTCCTTATAAAGGGGGGCAGGAAAGCAACGCTCTCTGCAGATTGATGCAACTCAGTTGACTGGTGTGTCTCTTCGCAGCCACTTAGTTTTGAGAAAATGGGTCATGTCGTCATGTTTTGCTACGTTTTTACTTGTTGGTTGCACAAAATGTCACGGTTATCCATCAAATAGTTCTTGAGATCTTTCAGTCCGGAACGAAGTTGGTCCTTGATTTGTTTTAGTCATACTTGTAGGTGTTAACTGCATGCTAGGCTAACATCGCTATCACATCAGGCCTGAAGCGCTACTCGACTCCAAACGTCACCTGTCTCTTTGACTCCGCGGCTTTCAGTGTCGAGTAATAGCTCGTCTTTGACGGAGACCTGCGTCGTGCTGCTGAAGTGTCCACTGGCCGGCTCACACACTGAGTCACATTAGCATAACATTAATGTCCTTTTTCATTTTCTAATTCAATATCAAAATAAATACAAAAAGAAAGGAATGAATGAATGAAATAATGAGGACATGAAGTTGGTGGATGTACTTAAAACATGTTTTTTAGGTACATTTCTTTAAGGTTAAATTTAAGTCCAAAATTATGGAAATTTTACCCTTTTTATGTCAGCTATATGTTTTAGATATAATCTATTGACTGATTTCTCTGAGACAACATAAAGTCAATTCATTAATATTAATCTCACCAATTTCAGCTGTAAGTTATGTACATGGGCCCTTCTTCAGGGACCCTAGGGGGCCCCAGCATGTCCTCTATCAGGGTGTGTTGCTACAGAGAATTAAACGGCTCACAGCTGCCAACAAAACCAAAAAGTCTTCATCGTGTGTCTCAGCAGCTCTGAATGAACCTCAATCATGTCTGTGTCAAGTCATCCAAAACACAGGCTGCTGATGCTTCCTACATTACGCAACAGACGCACTGCTGTGTTTTTTGTTGTTTTTTTTTTTTTAAATGTCGCTTTTTAAAATTTCCTCCATGAGGGAAACAGCAGGAGGGTTTATCATCCTGGGACTGAGAATAACGATATTTGGGGGGAAACGGCGTCAACAAGCCAATAAACGAGTGTTTTGAAGAGAAACACATCCTCTCTATGGAGATCGTGAGATAAGGTGACAGCGCAGGTAATAACATACCTTAAACGACAACAACGTCGCTGTAAACTCACAGCTTCTTTCCACACACACACACACACACACACACACACACACACACACACACACACACACACACACACACACACGCACGCACGCACTACAGGGCACTACAGGACACCACAGGTCCCTGTTTGAATCATATTTTGCTTTTAAAAAACACAACTCACCTTTAATTCGTTTGGCGTGTCCGACGAGATGACGCACTCAGCTCGCTCCGTGCCATTTAAGTTTGGCGTCCAAAATTTTGTAAAAAAAAAAAAAAAGGACAAAACAAACGATTGTAAAAAAGGGAGAAAAAAAACACTTGCCTAGTCCGTTCCTTGTCTGTGTATGATTACTGTCCACCGGCGCCGGTCAGATCATCGCCCGTTAAATGATGTGAGCACCTTCGCTCGCTCTCTCCTCCCTGCCGGGAGAAGCGCGTCGTGTTTTGGACGTCTAGGGTAATAAAGAGAGGTTCATCGGTTCACCTTGACAGCCTGGCTCCTCCCTCTCCCCCCCCTCTCTCTCTCTCTCTCTCTCTCTCTCTCTCTCTCTCTCTCTCTCCTCTTTTTTATTCCCTCCCTCCCTCCCTCATGACTGGAACAGCAGAAGGAAGCGTTTCGTGACACTCAGCCTGTCTGCCTGTCTGAATGATGGGAATACAAATCATCGGCAGGGGGTTTCTAAGGACGCACGACTTGGCAAAGGGGGGGGGGGGGGAGACGCTGTGGAGGGCGTAAATATGGAGAGTTGAAGGTGTCAAATATAAGAATATTTGCACATGTATGCACATCATGTAGATGATGCACTGCTGTATTGTGCTGTTATGGCTTCTCCATGCATGTCTGTGTTCAAACACGTTCCACCGCCAAGCAGCTGTGTGAGGTTGTTCCTACTTAAGTAGAGGTGATGGGTCATTTGGGGGCAAAGCTGGCAGCAGAATAAAGAGTGGTTGTAGTGGTACTGTGAGTCATTTAGAAAGTAATATAATTCTGGATTAATGCATGAAAAATCCTCAATTGCTGCTGTTATTTATCATTATTCTACAATTTAAGGTCATTGGCAATTGTGCTTTGCTTGAGAGGCTGCTATGTGGGGAAACAAGGTGCACATGCCCCAAGTGTTTGGCAATGAAAGTGGATGATACATATCTGATGTGGGGCTGATTGTCTGATGCCCCGCTGCCATTCGATTGGCTATTTGCCGAGTACTGTTGTCATCATCTGCTCATAGTTGGTAGTTGGCAAAGCGTTCATCTACAGAACAAAGTTGAAAGTCTGCCTTTTGAAGAAAAACCTGAGATATCTGTCTAAAGAACTTGTTGCATCACTTTTCCCGCCTAAAAGCACAATCTAAGGCCAGTTCCACGTCCGACATGACAACTCGTTCAATAGTTGTTTGTCACTAAAAAAGTGTCAGTTGATTTAATGTATTAACACCAACTCCCCAAAGGGTACTGTTGTTGAACAGGATGTCTTTAAAACTAATGACAGACTTCCTGTCAGCCTCAGCAGCACTCTGACATTTAGGCTAACTGTAAAAATCAACATTGCTAACAAGCTTGCATGCTAAACATTGAACTTGTTGGCATGCTAACGTTAGCATTCAGCTGAACGAGATAAAGTCCATCTTAGACTGATGCATGACGAATCACATCTAATGTAGAGCTGAGTTTAACGTGTTGAATCTGAGATGTCCTCAAATGGCCACCATACAGAGATTAAATTGATTTAAGTGACACCGTGACCTTTCATCAGACGCCACCCTCGGCACAAAGCATGGCTAGATTTTTAATTTCTACTGCAGCACATATTAAGCGCTGGGACGCGGAGTCCTGCTGGGTTTCATTCCTGCCGTCTGTTGATCGGGGACTGAATTTTTACCCGGCGAAAGAAATGAAAAGCAGCAGGATTGTTCGGAGCACTTCAGGAGAGTGAATTGATGCCTGAGATCAAAGGAACACTCAGGAAAGGACAAACACCCAAATCCTCCATGTGTCTCTGGTAGATCAGGGGATCAATGCTCTATTGGTTTTCAGTCCTCAGGGCTCTGAGTCTTGCTGCGTCTCTAGCTCCTGGCTATAATCACAGTTATTACAATTCACCAGCAGCCTGAGGTGTAAATTAATTCCTGAGTAGATGTAGGGATTAGGGAATGAGGGGCAGCAGGGCTCTGAGAGCTATGGAAGACCATTTCTGCCACCGTGGTGGAAAAAAAAAGATCCCGTGAGTCGAGAAGTATCTCAAATAATGACTTCTAATCTCCAAATAATGAGTTGGTTTCACAAACTAACAAGAAACTCTCTCTCAATGTTTTGATACCTGTGGTGGCACAGCGGGAAGCTCTTGATTTGACAAACCAGAGCAGGTAGTCTGATCACAAAGCATCAATATCGCAGCTGTTGAGGTTCTATTAATTGATGAAGCGAAGACCTGAGTGAATCAATAATCTAAGTATCTTAAATCTGTACGCGTTGGTCCTAAAGCCAGATAATCTCATTCTCAGATGTGTTTGACAGCTCTGGGGGAAAGTATTGCCTCTTCTGGCTCTGGAGGGGTCAAGTTTAGGAAAATGACTCTGACGATCTAAAAAAAAAAGCTGCATCATGGGAAATGTAGTATCCAGTGTTTTTTGGAACTAGATTCAGACTTAAAGTCGGGATACCTCGGTCTCTGCTATTTTGATTCAATTGCTATGAATTTAGACCACCTGCATGTCATGCATATTCAATATTTATATCCTCATTATAGTAATGACACTACACACGCACATGAACACACACCTTTTGAGAGGTGCATGCCATCTTGAATTAGAGAAGAAAATGTCCGTGTTCCAGGCGTGTTTGAAGGTAGCGTGACTCTGCATCCGTCATGTGTGTTACATGAGAGAGAGAGAGATCGTGGTTTCCTTACCAACCGTCAGAGTTCAGGGTCTGAGCTCTCTCTACCTGCAGCTGATTTGACTGCCAAACAGCGTCGCTCCTTCATTAGGTTGAATTCAAATCGCGGTGAGCAGCCGGCCTCTGGAAGCAGAGTGAAAGTCCCCGAATGCCTCTGAATCAGTGTGTGTACAGGGAAATACATTTCTGTAAATTCTGCAAAGAAAATGTGTTGAAATGTCCAGCAGTCTGGCACAGTGATTTGGATTATCCCAGACGTACGGGTTCAAATATTCTAAGCAATTTGAAGATATTTTTAAAAAATTGTATGAAATGTAATTTGTACTCAGGCTTGTGATAATTACATGCACAGGTTGTTCTCATAAAGCGTTTGTAGCTATTCCTACATAAATGAATGCGCTGTAACTCGTAGATAACAGGGCGTGTGGGAGTGGAGGTGGGTGGGTCAAATGAAAACCTTTTCACCCAGGAGACTGTTGGTGCCCCGTGTGAAATAAATAGCCGACGTCGATTTATTAATCACGTCACTTCTGTAGGTAATTTAACCCAAACCTCTGAATAAACCTTAGTATGTTTGTTGCCTAAACCTAACTAAGTTGTTTCCCGTGACGACGGTAGTTTATTTTGAAAAGACAGTCTGCATGTAGCAAGCGGAAATTGACGTGTGTTGCTGGACTGAGGAAAACACAGGAAGAGTGAGGAGTCACCTTACGTAAGATATCATACGAGCCGTTGTATGAGAATACGCTCACTTCCACATGTCAACCCATTCTCACTTTCGGTCAGTGCCCATATAGGCGTCTAATACCGACGCCCTGAGGCACCCTTTAGCCTCTGTATGGGAGGGACCGGGCTTTTTTAACTCCAACGCAAACCCATACATGTCATTACAAGACGCCTAAAGGAGTTAGTCCTGATGCGCAAACATCATAAACATCATAGTTTGGCATAAAATCACTGAGCGTGTTACGTTTTTTAAGTCACAGATGTAAATTTGAATAAGTAAACGACATGAACAGCAGGTCTCCTGAGTGAAAGTCCCGTGTTTGTTTGAGCCACCCATCCACCCCGACCTCCTCCTTACTAGGACTTCTGCAGACTATAATTAGAAACGTATTTGTGATACGTCAAAAAACAAATGTCAATCCGGGGAAAAAAATATGAAACCCAAGCCTGTTGCTTAGTCAGTTATATCAACCACTGCTCTACTTCTTATAATAGAGCACAAAAGAAAAGAAGCTGATTCATTTTCGTCACGAGTCACTGACATCAAAAACAACCTTTTGTAAAGTGTACTTGTGTGAAATCAGCCAATCAGCACTGACTTAATTCTCCTCCAATCAGAGTTGTGATAGAACCTGCAGTGGTGATGGTGATGATGATGATGATGATGATGATGATGATGATGATACATACTGCTGTCAACTCACACAGCGTTTGATCAGTTACTATCCAGAGTCTGTTGAGATGAACACTGAGTCTGTTGTCTTCATCAGTTCCTCCGTCATAAAGATCAGTCTGTTAGTCACACACACACACACGCACGCACGCACACACACACACACACACACACACACACACACACACACACACACACACACACACACACACACACACACACAAAAGGTCTTAGCCTTTTGTGCCGTTATTGCCTCTTAGACGCCAGCAGTTTGGTCCCTTGGAATGTAGGAAGGGAGCTGCTGAAGTATCTCCATTGCCTTACAATAATCTTGTGAAATTTTGTTATCCAGAAAAGGGTTTCAAATTGAATTTGAATGAATGACAAAAATAAGGTACCTTAAGTACAACGCCACCCTCAATCAGGACTTTTTAATACATTATTGGTAAAGTAGCTAAGCTACATTTGCACATTTTTGATCTGAATATGTGCAGATATTATTAAATATTCAGGCATTATACTTACTAATGTTTGTACGCTAAGTATATGCTGCAGGCAGGTGATGGTTTGGTTTGCTTAGCTTAGCTTAGCTTAGCTTAGCTTAGCTCATCTTAGCCTATAGCATAAAGACTGGAAACGGGGGAAAGCTATCTGGATGCAGTGATTTCCCAAATTGTTGTTATCACACTGAGGTTGTCAGGCAACTTGAAGATCGGCTCCACCAAAGTACTGGGCAGATGAAAAACTGTTGTCAAGAATAACTAAGCGAGTAACTAAGCGCCACGAGTTGTCTCTTGGGGCTGGTAGCGTTTTTAAATACTACTGTAGGGCCAATATGATACGATAGTCTCGTAGAGTGTTGAATGTTATCTAAACCAGTAGTTCAAGAATTTTGTCTAAATAAAATATAGTCATAAATTGGATGCCAGCATTCAGTCGGTGTAATGGACTTGGTTGGATATCCAGCACAAGTTAACACATTTTTTTACAATATGCTAATTTGGGATTTGAAAAAGCACAGGGAAAAAAAGACAAGTACAAAAAGTGTTTTGAAGATTTATTAAACAATAGCATGAAAATTCACAGTGGGCATCAAAGCCATGCGAGCTGTGCCACTTGTTGGCCGTGAAGCATGTACTAATACCCCATTAAGATTGTGTTTTTAAATTAAAATGGACTTCTCCTCACTGGCAGACCCAAAGCATAATTTGTCCCTCTTTAAAATGATAACTGGGAAAGATGCTAACAATGTATGTGTCTGCGCGATAATAACTGTTGGATAATTTCCAGCAACCTTCAACACCACCGAGTGGCTAAACAAACACATTATTGCTGAATGAATAGAGCTGTGATATGTGATGTTAAAAAAAAGTGTTACACACTAAGGAATCTGTGAAACATTTGTCAAGTGTGTGCCCGATACATTTGCTCGTTTATTTTGAAATATGATTTGGCAAAGGAGCCGAGCTGTTTGGGTGTGTTTTTGTTCTCAGAACTTTGTCACCCAGCAGTGATGAGAAGACAGAGACGTCGTACGGTTCAAACTGGCGTCCTCCTGCAACATGACGGCAATAAAACAATACAGCTATGAGCCCGGGACCATCGCATCGCTATGACAACAGCTCTCTGTGGGAGCAAAAGAAATAACAAAAGCTATTACATAAAGAGAGCCGTGAACTCTGCTGTCTTTGTGCAGAGAGCAGTTTAATTAAAAGGCTTTCCACTGGAACTTACTGTTTCATATATGTTTGAAATTCTTCAGCAGGGTCTGTGAATGTGAGTTGTTTGGTAATTTGACACTACTAGAGGCTCTGTATTCACCACACACTGCATATGAGAAGTGTCACCGGGACGTCACCCATTGGTTTATGGACTACGGTTCTGAAGCCTTGAGTTCTGCATTTTGGCCGTTGCCATCTTGTTGTTTTTGCAACCAGAAGTGACACGAGAGGGCGGAGCTAAGTACAACCAAAATGCAGAACAAGACATTTTTAGGTGACCAAAATGTTACAATTATGACCTGAAAACACAAAGGTGTGCAAGGGTTGAAGTTGTAAGACGAAAACACGGATAACCCCCAGACCGGACAACGCCGTGGTAGGGACCTGTCAATCAAAAGGTAGCCCCGCCCTAAAGCATACCCTGCTTTATGGTCTATCTGACTCTAAATGGATCATCATTTACTAAATGAACATCATGCCGTAATGAAGAAGACTTGAAACTAGAGATTGAGACCATAAACTCATGTTTACAATGTTTACTGAGGTAATAAATCAAATGACAAGTCGGGTCATTTTCTCATAGACTTCTATACAATCCGACTTCTTTTTTGCATCCAGAGGAGTCGCCCCCTGCTGGCCACTAGAAGGAATGCAAGTTTAAGGCACTTCCTCATTGGCTTCACTTTTCAGAACCAAAGGAACAATTTATTCATCCAATCTTTATTCCATGAACTTTTTTAGTTCTGTGCTGTTTTTCAAGCAAACAAATGGAGGGAGGGCCGGAGCACCTTGTCTACACTGGTAATGAAACAAAAACAAAGACAGTCCTCCCAAACAGAATGACAGCAGCACCCGTCATTTCAGCGAGTGCAATAAAGGTGAGCTTTTCTGAAGAGATAGGAAAATAGGATCTATTGTGTCCGTCTTTGTTTGGCCTCTTAACTGAGGGAATTCTTCGTCTTTGTCTTACTTATTCCTGTTTCTTGAAAGTCGACATTTTAGAAATCTGATCGTGGCTCATTGGGATGCTGATGAGATGCCAAAGTGCTGATTGCTTGTTTTTTCAAGTCTGTTTCCTGTTTCCTGCCCTCAGCAGGGAAACCTGACTGCTCAGTATGGAGGAGGAAAGAGGCATTTTAAGGTCACGAGTCTCCTTCAAGTTCTTTTCTCAACTCTCAAACAAAAGCTTGATTCTTCTCCGTCGTCACAGCGTTTAGTAAAAGAATGAGTGGGCATAGCAAAGTTATAAAAAAGCCCTTTACTGAAGTCTTATGAAGGATGTGCTTTTGATGCACTTACAGGTTTCACGTGTCGACAAACAATACCAAAAACATGAAAAAGATATTACACCTCTCTGATTATTATAACCTTCATGAAGGCAGCAGGATGTATTGCAGGGCTGTTGTATTAGACGGCATTAGCTAATAAACTGGCTGTGCATGTTCTTTCTGTTAAACACAAAAGGAAAAATAGGAATGCATAATTTAGTAATAAAATATAAGACACTGGAAAGAAATATCAATATATACAACAATATAACTGGTAATACATTTCTGACTACGATCTTTGCTTTTGATGAGTAAGAGGAGGAACTACTTCCTTGTTTTTCAATCTTCATTTTCTTTTAAGGGTTCAAAAAATGTATTCGCACGATAATACATTTTTTCATACTGTTGTTTTTGTCATAAGTACTTTAAAAAAATCTGCATTATTTTTTTATGCACACATAGGACTTTTTATTTTTGCTTTCCCAGGGCCAACAAAGACATCGACCAATCATATGCGGACATATTCAAAACCTACACCATAGTGTACAACAACACGGAACTAAGATGGCAAACTTTATTACTCCTTTCAACCTTGAGGTACAGTACCAGATCCACGACTTCTGTTCTTAGCTTTCACAATAAAAGCCCCAGATGTAGGGTTATACACTGTTTAGCTGAGCAATTTCAAGTTTCACGTTTTTTATTCGTCTTTACTATTAAGGTTTAGTCATTGTTAAATCCCTTTTTTACGTATTGCCAATAAAATGAGTTTATTAAATCTCAACTGACTGTCAATTAGCAACTATTGAAGAGTGATGAAAAGTATTTTTTTTAAGAATCCCTTGGAGATGATTACATTAATGCAGCTCGTCAGAATAACGAGTCACACTTTCCTCCTGAGTAATCACGACCAACAGGCTTTTCTCACTTCCCATGAGGCTTTGCTGCAACTGCTGGGGGGGGGTCATTAGTGCTGGCACCAGGGGAGCATACGTATTGAACAAATCTCTCACTTAAAAACACACAAACATACTCGTCTCATCAAAATTCTATATCTAGTATTTTGGCTCTAATGGATGTTTGGAGACGTGACTGAACAACTGGCAGCCTTTTCAACAAATTTGTCACATTTTGGCATCGCAACCAAAACGCTGAGCATCAAGGGGGACACTTTGTTTTAATGGAGTCTATTTTATGGATGCTTCCGAGAGCAGACCTAGATGATTTAGTGTCGGAGGAATCATTGTAGGTTAAATGTTTAAACCTCCTTAAATGAAATGGAACTTAATGTCTTTTAATCATGTCTGTAATCTAATGACGCATTTGGTTTTGTTACAGTTTAGAATCTTTAAGGCTGCAGACATAAACATAACATCTAAGTTATTGTAGTGAACATTGTCATTCATTGTCATTATGTGTTGTTTTTTTACTGATCATTTCCTTTTTATTGTTTTTTAAATCTAATGACAAAAGAGGCAACCAAATTAAGGCCCTGTTCAGAAAACAGCAGTGCATAAAAACACACAGGCCGCTCATTATTTTCAATGTATGGAGTTCGGCAGGTGCCATTGAGAGAAAGAAATACAACTTCACCTCCAGGCTCCGTATCTGGAAGAATCCCTTTTCGGACTGAAGTCGCCAAAGGTACATTCGTGATGACGCTTGTGTTTGTATGACATGTAACAGAGTTGTTTATCTATTAGACTAAAAACTTCTGTTGATCATGAAAAGTCAGACTTTTGGCATCCAAACAACTCAAATGTTTGGGCTCTCGATGTCGATCCCCCAACAAACACAGAATGGTTGTTTCCCCTCCAACTGAGATGATGAACGATGTAGTAACAGTTTATTCTTAGATTGTCTGAGGATCTAAAAATGGAGCCGGTACTGAGCCGTTCGTGGATCCCAGTGGGTGGAAACTCCTCTAAAAATGGTTTACAGCTGACGCGGTTTCCACTGTTGGAGTCCACCCACGCCGAGTGTGAGCGTGAGCGAGAGCAAGTTGTGGGTTATATGTGATGATCTGAGATGGCGAGAATCAAGTTACAAACTGTCTGACTCACTCTCAGACCAACCAGAGGAGCTTCAGAAGCCATGCTAGCAGCATGTCGGTCAGCATGTCGGTCACTTTGGTCCATACTGAAATATCTCAACGAGGATTGGATGGATTGGCATCAACACAGATGAATTCTACTGACTGTGGTGATCCCCTGACTTGTTCTCTTTATCCACTCAACAGCGATGCCCGTGTCTTTGCTTTCCAAAATGTCTATATCCTTAACCGATACCTGATCTGTTCATTTACTTTTCACCTGTTGCCTGTTTCTGACCTTTTTTTGGGGTATTTCTTTGACTGTGTGGAACGCTTTCCCATTGTCAACTTGTAAGTCCATTACCTCAAGTACATTTCCTTTCATCTGCTGGCGTTGTGTGTGTTTGCCTGCATTTGGGTCATATTTGATGCTCTTTCTGCCAAGAAAATGTCAGACGATCACCAAAGTCATTAGAATACATCATCTCGGAAACGGGAATTTGGTGCCAATCTGTCAAGTACATGTTTTGATATTCCACAGCACGATTGAAAACGTTGGTATTGCCAAAGTCAGTAAAGTACATCATATGTGGATAATGAACGTGTGTACAAAATATCATTACAATCAATAAAATAGATATTGAGACATTTCAGTCCAGGGCAAAAGCGGTGGACCACGCCAACGCTAGAGTTGTGTTAAATAAAAAGGGGCCTTTATTGAGAGGAGCATTGTTGCTTTAAGTCATACAAAGCTGAACTTGAACCCAAAGTGATTAGCCAAAATGTGAACTGGTCGACTCATCCGGTCAGATGTGAGTGACTCAGTGAAACAAGAACCAAATAACAGAACAACGATACAACGATCAGCCAGAGTTGGAGCCGAGCGTGGGACATGGCACAGAGGAAGAGCTGGTGTGACGGAGAGAGAGAGAGAGCTCAATGAGCTGAAAAGAGGATCAAACAAAAACCACGGTCTGAGTGGGATCAGGGGGACGTCACAGCTCCAAGTCAGCGTCCGTGTGAGAGAGAGTGTGTTTAATTTGACACAGAATGGTGACAAATGTGTGTGTGTGGGCGAGCACTGTGTGAGAGAAAGAAAAGTGTGACTGCATGACGTCTGATCCAGAAGTGACACAGCGCCACACACACACACACACACACACACACACACACACACACACACACACACACACACACACACACTGTACACACAGTGGAGGTCTTTGTGCTGGGACGTCCGTTCAAAACTGTCGACAGTGACGCTTTTTTTTTTTGTTCTTGTCATTTAAATTTGCTTTATTGGCATGTACACAATAAATTACAGAATTTTGAAAGCAGATTGTACGAGGTTTATGATGCATATATATATATATATATATATATATATATACATATATATATTTCAGAAAGTAAAGGAAAATCAGGCATTGCAAATACACTATACAGTATACAGCATACAACTACATTCATGTACTACATGGTATACTAAAAAGGTATTGACCGACTACATCGATTACACGACTGAGCACATTTTAGCATGATAGCATGAATGTGGCCATCATGTGGAAGTTTAAGACCCTTTGTGCAGAGTCGTCTTTACAAGTCACACGAGTTCAGGTCATCTGAAATCAGAGGCAGATTTAGATACATATTGATGGGATGACAGCCGCTTGAAAAATTATAGCTAATAACGAAGCTTAGAGTTAAGTTTTTTTTTTTTTTCAATTTTCATTGTTTAAAATTGTACACGTGTAAATAGTTTCATAATGACATCAGAGATTTGCAAATTGTCACTTTATTTAATCTAGCAACATCGAATTCGTGAAGTCGTGCAGGCTTTAGCTACTTTCCATCATAAATAGTTGGCGACACTTTATTAGCAGCTGATGAGATCTGCCAGCGACAGGTGAAAAAAGCTTTTCTCTACCTAGTGAAATAAAGAAACAATTGTTAAAAAAAAATACTGTGATTCTTTGTTTTGTGGTAAATCTGCCACTGTTTCATGAGGTTGGATGGAGGGTGATTTAGACAAACCTTTAAAAAGCAGCAGGTGATGGAATAAATTTAACAATGTTGACCTTTTTTTTTTGAAGCTTGAGAACCTGTTGTCTTTTGTTTTGTGATGAGCCAAAAGGACCAGGGTCGGATCAAATAAATGGATATTGTTTTGAATTCACAAAATGATGGAGTCACTAGTGTTAAAAGCCTTTTAAATAATGTTGGCTCTAAATTTATTCAGCTTTTCAGCGCCGGCACAGGCTGTCACAGTGAAATGAATCATGACATTTCGTTTTGTTTGGAAAGGATGAAAAAAAAAGAAAAGGTGTGAAGTAGAGGAAAGATGAGTAGTTCAGAGAGAAAAGTGCTCCGTTCAATGGATCGGGGAGGTAGAGAATAAAAAAATAGCCTAATTACAGAAAGGAGAAGAGCAAAGAATTATTAGAGATTAAATATTAGAAAGCAACAGGATATTGGACTGACACAAAAGCACAGATGAGCTCTAACACTGAAATAAAAGTGACTCCTTTGCTCCTTTTTTAAACATTTTTTTCATTCCCACTCTGGCACAGCTACACACATTAAGTGCAGAGTTCTGTTCTCCATACAATCAGTTGATTACAGTTAATTATATTCACCTGGTGTGAGTCTGTCCTTAATTAAATGGTGAGACAAAAACCCAGCAAGACCCCTTGTCCCAACTAGAAATCTAACCCTGCAAACCTAAAATGATTCACATTCATTCATTCGTCATTATTTCCAAAAGGACAAGATGTTTGTATTTGAATTGGTCGTCCCTGTTTGGCAGAGATCGGCGTGTTTTGTAGCATGGATGTCACAGAGGCTGGATAACAAGTATGAATCATGAGGTTAGGTGGCTGCTGAGTAATGCTGCCTGATTTGTGACACCTGGGTCTGAATTTATCAATCGTCACCGAGTCGGAAATCAGTCCAACCTGACCAGAAGTTCTCAGCGATGCTTTTTGTGTGCGCTAATTTTTAAGACTAGGAGTAAAATAATTTTATTTTTACTTAGGAAACGCCTCCTCTCTCTGCTGATACTTAGGAGAGTTCCAGAAGTGTGAGAAACCCAACAAGACATCTAAATTGAAAGACAACATGCACTCAATAAAAACACATCTGTCTGCGCCTCTCCAAACTTTCAGATTTTACCCCTCTGTGGTGGAGGCTTGGTTGGGTTAAGGCACAAAACAACCCTGCAGACAACCGAGTTAGGGAAGGATTATAGTTTGGGAAAGAGGGAATATCAGCTGTCCAACGCTCTGTTGATCCATCCAACCTGCATGTGGGATGAAATTGCACCATTTACAATAAGAACAAATCCTGTCTTTGCAAAAACAAAAGGTCCTCACCGCCTCATGTGTTTCGGCAACCACGTGTTTCAGTCATGATTTGGGTCCGTCACACTCAACAGTTTTGGCAATAATAAATACAACGTTATGTTGCTCCTAACAGCACCTCAGCTCGGACAATGCACAAAATTCATTAACGTTCCCACTTCTCAGCATGAAAGTTCCAAGTGTGGACGCCACCTGAATGAAGCGGTGCATTTCCCAAGACTGGGTGACATTACCTAAATGAATCCAACATACCAGAAAATATCTAAAATATTTCAGACTGATAACACCAACACAACCTAGATATCCAGGAAACTTGTTTCTAACTTGAGAAATATTGAGGATGCCATTAAAAAATCTTTCCACTTTGCAAATATCTTGTGTTTATTGTTATATGTTTTGCCAGTGAAATTTTCCAGCCGGATTCTTCAAACAACGGCACTGACGACTTTCAATGAAAAATATGTTTTTGTCTCTTCTCCCGACTTCCTTCGATACGATTTTGATTGACAGATGGTTCATCCAATCACCTGCCAAGGAATTTTTGAAAGTGCCCGCCCCTTTTTCAAACAATTTCCAATGAGGGCTTCTCAGATTGTTCTACGAGACAAAGCATCTGGTGCGTCAGGTTGTATCTAATCTTCCTGAGAAGCATAGTAAACAGTAAACAGGACATATTGGAGTGGAACAAAGCAGTGTTTGGAGCTATGTGAGAATTGTACCACTGAACTAAAACTGAAGGCTGCCTGAAAAAACATAATGCAACAGCTGAGAACACAGGTTATATCACATCTGATGTTACTGTCAATCATCTCTTTTTTTTCCAGTCTGGTCTCAGCTGCGAGCTCAAGTATCATCAAAGTGGCATTTAGTTTGAGCCCGAATACATACGAGGTTAGAAAGGTGTGGCAGCAGGCTGGGGGTCGTCGATGCACTCAGCTGTATCATCAGCACAGGATGTATGAAACATGGACAACGTCTCTGTGACGTCTCTTTCAGTGGGTGTGGAGTCAGCAGGCAGTCAATGGCGGCATAAAGCGGGCAATAAAAGGTGTTTTGAGAAAGTGTGAGTCACCGCGAACCAAGAGGTCCTTGAGCATGCAGCCGTAACTGGTCACCCAAAAATATTATGAAGCAGTTTGCTGCGGCAGAATGTGAGATTAGCCGCGGACAGACACAGAGGAGCGACTTCAGGATTCTCGAGATGACTAATCACATTCCCATGAGCCTCAGCTGTACTTAAGAATATCTCAGAGTGACACAAATGCTATTTACATCACATTTTATATAAAAAAAAAAAGCATTACAGGGAATCATGGCCCATGTTTGTTATCATGAGAATTAATAAGAAATCTGTGAACGTCACAAATTCACACTTTGGATTAAGTGGATTGAAAATGAATGACATGCAGTCTGTTTATTATAATAGGTTGTTTAAGGCTCGTTGGATTAATACATGAATGATGTTATTTCTATGGATTTTAAGTTTTCTCATGGATCAACTATCATGGACACAGTGTCCAAATTCAGCCTGATTATCAGTCTATAACGAGGTTAACGTCTTATCATGACCAGCCATAAGCAGCCCTTCGACCAGGTGAGGACCAGACAAAATATCCTAACTATCCCAATATGTCCTCACTTCTCAGGTCTAAAACGCAAATCGGACCAAGGCACGCACACACACACACACACACACACACACACACACACACACACACACACACACACACACACACACACACACACACACACACACACACACAGACACACATGCATCCACACGAGAAGGTTTATGTTTTAAACAGAGGTCTTTCCTCTGGCGTTTAGACCAGAATGAACTCAGTGAATTTAACATTAATACTACAGATAAGAACGATGAGACCCAACAAACAAGAATGAGACCCAAGTTGTAATGAAGTGGAATTATCCTTTAAGGCAGATTACAGTGCATCCTCAACACAAAGGACAGAGACTATCTGATAGCAGAGACACACACAGCAGTTGAGCCCTGATTTAAACGTCCATGGAGGCGTGTTGGCGAGCTCTTCCGACTCTCAAAGTTCCTCTTTGACCTCTCAGTCTTTTATTAAATCTCATCAGAGACTCCAGAGTTCGGAGAGTCGGGGCCGACAGCAGTCTTTCAGTGCAGGGACTCTTTCGGTCTCATCGTCCTCGTTCTCACAAAGAGACTTTGCGTCCAGGGTGGCGGTTTCTCAGACAAACACACGAGGTACCACAGACAGGAAGTGGACCGGCGCTGACGCAGCAGCAAGTTTGCACGAACACATGGAGAGACACATACAGAATGTATAGAAAGAGGAAACTACGGGCTGCAGGAGTACCTTCAGAACAGAAGGACTTTCATCTTTGATCTGCTCTGCAGAACTGGTTTGGTTTCAATAAAAAAAAAAATGAATCAGAACTCTGTGTCTGAAACAAAAAAAGCAGATAACAAGAGGCAAAGTTTGACAGGTTTAAAGACTGATTTATACAAAGAGACTTGAATCCATTTCTGCATCTAAAGATCCTTTTTGACATCAGAATTAATAAAAAAAAACAGCTGATTATCTTTAAAAACAAATCTATACGGGTAAATTCTGTTTTTTAAAGAGCTGCAACGCTTTGTTCATTAATCAATTAATCGTCAAACAAAACAAGACATTTGAGGATGACAAAACAAGAAATAATAATTCTGTTAATGAAAATAATCATGAGTTGCAGCCAGGCTTTATTAAAGGATGAGCTCATTTACGTTACAACAAAACAAACTTTTCTTGTTTAACTCTACCGGCATCTGGCCGTGTAGACAGTTTTGGTTTCATTTGGTCATTTTGGTTGATACAAAATGCATGCTGGGATACCTGTTTACCTCGAGTTTACACATAAGTCAGCTCCAGGATAAATAGACAGACAATCGTCACACTCGTCTATATTTCAAAACCTGAGCAAATAAAAAAAATTCTGCATGGATAAAACGAGAGGCAGGTGAGAAAATATGTAGTTTTCTAGTAAAGTGGTTGAACTGACCCTTTACAATTGTTGCTCGCCATCATTTATGATACATAACTCGACCTCACTGACACGCGTAGCTGAAACTCGACTATTTGGTTTATTTTGGAGAGCAGAGAGATGTTGACATTCAGGAATTCATGGTTGTGGTTCATATTCAACAGCAAGAAAAAAGAAAGAAAAAAAAAACGTGATGTCTGGTTTTTGTCGTCCGTCTTCTCAAATATCAGGAATAACATAACAGCCGTTTGTACATTCAGAGGTATTTCATTTTAATAGCTTAAAATCAGAAGCCATTTTCTTTGAGGAAGCCATCGACTGCAACAACAGTACCAGCTGAGGCATCTCACTGCAGTGACGAACAGACCGGCTTCAGTTACTCTCGTGTTGTTGTTCAGTGTGACTTTTATCACGTGATCAGCTCAGGATGCAGCCTGCGACGCATCAGGACGAATCAAACGTTTGACTGTTTCTCTCGCATTGTCACGACCTCACATGAAGTTGTCCACCGGCAGGGCGAACGCACGTAAACCTGCACGGCCCGGAAATCATCCGACCCCCCCCCCCCAAAGCAAAGCAAAGCAAAAAGAGAGGAAGAGGAGGTGATGAAATGGTGAAAAAAGGAATAAATTCTATAGAAACCCTGAGAAACAAGTTTAAAAACCAAACCTGTGTGATTCACTTACAGACTTTGTCAAATTGTGTCTAATAAGTAAGCGTAAATAAATGCAAGTTGCTACTGAATACTCAATACTTCATTTCTAATTTAAACTTTGAGTTCAATAAGTTGTGCAGGTGATCTGACCATGCAAAGGTGTAACATTTTACAGACAAGCCTACAACTTGATATGAAAGACAAATAAAGTTTCTAACAATAAGGAGACTATTGATTGACGTCTCCGAGAGTTTAAATGGAGCATCCTTTTAATAAAAGTCATCTGAAATTCAACAACTGTTTATCAACTGAACAAAACTAACTACACTCACGAAAGTGTCTTAGAACTTTGACTCGATTTTCTCAGTAATTAAATAACGGCTCCTGTAAAACTGTAAAATTGTGACCATGATGTTTGCTGAATATTATTTCCGTTCAAGCTCTGCAGTGTTAACATAATGTGTTTATTGTGGATCAAAAATGGTAAAGCTCTGACACAACCAGTCGATTGTCTCAAGAAATTGAAAAATAAAAATACGATTGATATAAAAATATCTTCGGATGTAGACAACTTCATGGCTCTAGCATCAACGTTTCGAAACCATAATGTCCAAGCACAAATAAAAAAAAAAATCACAGTTTTAAAATAATTAAATAGAAGAAAAATAAGAGGTCAGAAGAGCAGTGTCAGCAGAATGGACGGCGGAGGAAGAAAAGCGGTCACAGTTCACGAGCTGAAAGTCACTGGTTTGATTCCCTCGACAAAGTGGGGAAAAAAGTAAAGAGGTTCAAGGAATGCTCAGTCCTCCCTTAGTAACCACTGTCACAGTGCCCTCCAGCAAGGCACTTTTACAGCAGGCAATTGTTCCAGTGGAGCTGCTCAGCGGTCAGCAGCAGCCCCCAGATCTGATACATGGACATGTGTTGAGTGGATGAATGAGTGAGAAAGCAAAGCCTTCCCTGGACAATTTTTTTTTTTACAAAGTTCCCATCTCCTCGTTTGGAACGCGTCGACAGCCAATATTTCACAACTTTTTAAATAACATTAAACGTTATGGCTATGCTGAAAATATACATTCTGACATTTAGAGATAGTACTATGTTAAAAATACAAATGTGCAAAAGTTGTAAACAAATGAGATCGAGTGTGTGTGTGTGTGTGTGTCACAGCCTTGTAGGCTCCTCGTCACTGTCACTGCAGTTACCACAGCAGTCCTGCAGAGGGAAGCAGAGAGCAGAGGGTCACCTTAAGATGTAATTAAACTGAACGTTTTAAGACATCTATAAATATTCTGTGTGGAATTATAACAAAATATGAATAACATGAATTAAAAAAACACTTAAAAAGTTGAATTACTTTGTTGAAAATTCTTAAATTAAATTAAATTCTACTACTTCTGCCTCATTGAAAAATGCAGAATGTTAAAATTTTTGTCATTTCGAAAGTTTAACTGCTGGACACAAAATGTCTCCTCCTTCACTGATCCTGCTTTAGTTGAGCACAGAGAACCCTCCCCCCCCCCTCCAGCAGATGAATATGAAAACAAACATTCTGCACATTTTTTAATGGAGGGGAACTTTTAAGTGTTTTTTAAAAAGTATAATCATGTTCATGAGATGAGATGAGGTGATGGAGTCTGCTAACGGACCTGTCGGCCGAACAGCCGCTGCAGGAGTCCCTGTTTGGGCGGAGGAGACGGCTGTCCTCTCCAGTCCAGGTCAGGTGGGACAGTCCCGTCCTGGTGGAACACATTCAGCTCTGTGAAACACTCCGTCTCGATCATCTGCAGGAGAAAAGACCAAACTTCTTTGTATCACAAGCACAGAGAGACATATACTGTGTATACACATTTGTAAAGAGGTAACAGACAATTCAGTGAGGTCACATTTTTGTCCGCTTAAACTCTAAAGCGTCCCCCTGCTCAGATATCGGCTAAAAAACGTAAACGATCGACAGGTCAATTAACTTAATTATCTCAGTGTTGGACTTGTAGCATAATAATTGTGTCTCTCTACTGCTTTGTCCCATTTCAGGTGGCAATAAAAAGTTTATGAAAGGATAAAGTCAAACTAAACCAAATAAATTAATCAGTGCCGAAAAACAGAACTCGGGATTACAGAGCAGGATTTGACGAGCAATACGAGTTTGAAATCTGATATTGCAGCAGTGTAAATATACACTATATTAACAGACGGATAAAAAGATAAAATATATCTGAATCATATGTCTGTGGTTGGTGTGTGAGTGTTTTGTGTCAATGGATTTTGGTGTTAGCTAAGGCCTTAGTAATGGATTACGTGGATGAAAGCATCTTCCCAGTATGTGTTGCTTTACGAAGGCATGTCTCTCACCTCATCCTGCCAGGGAATGGAGACGCAGCCTGTGGACACTTTGCTGTAGAAAGACTCGTCTTTTGGCTCCAGCTCCACTCCTTTCACTGTGGAGAACTGCTCGATGTCCAGCACGTCTTTACAGTAGATCGCCTGCGGCTGCAAACACACAAAGCCACAAACTTCAACACATTTTCATCTCAGCCGCTGGGCTACCAATCAGAGAGGACTGAAGAAGAGAAGAACCATAAGAACCACAACTGATGACTTCCCCAAGTCTTTGCTAGAGATTGAGATTTGAACTCCTTCAGTTCTTCCGTTACATGAAATCTGCTGCAAATCAACAGTGTGCTCTCTGTGGGGAATCCTTCCTGTTACAGACACTGTGCAGGTTAATTATGCACGCTCCATATAATAAGCCTCAGTGATATTCTTATTAATCAGATTCATTAATTACACTTCCTGTGCTGTAAATTGTAGATTGTATTTCCAGCTCTCTATACTTTCCACATTTTGAAAAATACTTGCTTTCTCCAAAATTTGGACATGGTTTCATTAATGTTATTTACATCTACCCTGATATTTATGTTGTTAGTCACACATATATTACCATTCATATAACTAGTTACACCTATACCTACCTATGATTAATGTTACTAGTTATACTTGTGATGTCACATTAATGTCATTAATTAAACCTATGCTATAGTATAGATGTTATTAGTTAAAAACAGTTTTATCATAATTAATGCTACTAGCTACACCTGTTATCATTCATTTTATGAGCTACACCAGTGCTATAATTAATTAGCTTTACTTGTGCTCTTATAAATGATACTAGCTACACTTTTGCTATCGTTAATGCTACTAGCTACACCTGCACTATCATTAATAAAGCGTATTAGCTACATCTGTGCTATATCACTTCACCTGTGCTATCATAAATGCTACAAGCTACATTTTGCTATCATCAATGCTACCTGTACTTGTAATATCATTTATTGATACTATTATCTACACCTGTGCTATTTCGATACACCTGTACTATCACATAGTAATGCTTCATCTGTGCTATTGTTAATGCTTCTAGCTACACCTGTACTATCATTAATACATGTTCTTAGCTATACTTGTGCTATATCACTTCAGCTGTGCTATCATTAATGCTACTAGCTAAATCTGTGATATTGTTAATGCTACTAGCTACACCTGTGTTATCATTAATGCTACTAGCTAAATATGTGCCATCATTAATGCTACTAGCTACACCTGTGTTATCATTAATGCTACTAGCTACACCTGTGCTATCATTAATGCTACTAGCTAAATATGTGCCATCATTAATGCTACTAGCTACACCTGTGCTATTATTAATGCTACTAGCTACACCTGTGTTATCATTAATGCTACTAGCTAAATATGTGCCATCATTAATGCTACTAGCTACACCTGTGTTATCATCAATGCTACTAGCTAAATCTGTGATATTGTTAATGCTACTAGCTACACCTGTGTTATCATTAAAGCTACTAGCTAAATATGTGCCATCATTAATGCTACTAGCTACACCTGTGTTATCATTAATGCTACTAGCTACACCTGTGCTATCATTAATGCTACTAGCTAAATATGTGCCATCATTAATGCTACTAGCTACACCTGTGCTATTATTAATGCTACTAGCTACACCTGTGTTATCATTAATGCTACTAGCTAAATATGTGCCATCATTAATGCTACTAGCTACACCTGTGTTATCATCAATGCTACTAGCTAAATCTGTGATATTGTTAATGCTACTAGCTACACCTGTGTTATCATTAATGCTACTAGCTAAATATGTGCCATCATTAATGCTACTAGCTACACCTGTGCTATTATTAATGCTACTAGCTACACCTGTGTTATCATTAATGCTACTAGTTAAATATGTGCCATCATTAATGCTACTAAATACACCTGTGCTATCATTAATGCTACTAGCTACACCTGTGCTATCATTAATACTACTAGCTAAATATGTGCCATCATTAATGCTACTAGCTACACCTGTGTTATCATTAATGCTACTAGCTACACCTGTGCTATCATTAATGCTACTAGCTAAATATGTGCCATCATTAATGCTACTAGCTACACCTGTGCTATTATTAATGCTACTAGCTACACCTGTGTTATCATTAATGCTACTAGCTAAATATGTGCCATCATTAATGCTACTAGCTACACCTGTGTTATCATCAATGCTACTAGCTAAATCTGTGATATTGTTAATGCTACTAGCTACACCTGTGTTATCATTAAAGCTACTAGCTAAATATGTGCCATCATTAATGCTACTAGCTACACCTGTGTTATCATTAATGCTACTAGCTACACCTGTGCTATCATTAATGCTACTAGCTAAATATGTGCCATCATTAATGCTACTAGCTACACCTGTGCTATTATTAATGCTACTAGCTACACCTGTGTTATCATTAATGCTACTAGCTAAATATGTGCCATCATTAATGCTACTAGCTACACCTGTGTTATCATCAATGCTACTAGCTAAATCTGTGATATTGTTAATGCTACTAGCTACACCTGTGTTATCATTAATGCTACTAGCTAAATATGTGCCATCATTAATGCTACTAGCTACACCTGTGCTATTATTAATGCTACTAGCTACACCTGTGTTATCATTAATGCTACTAGTTAAATATGTGCCATCATTAATGCTACTAAATACACCTGTGCTATCATTAATGCTACTAGCTACACCTGTGCTATCATTAATACTACTAGCTAAATATGTGCCATCATTAATGCTACTAGCTACACCTGTGTTATCATTAATGCTACTAGCTGAAAACTGAAAAACACACTAAAAGCAGTAACATATTTATATCATAATATATATTTTCTGTACTATATTCCTAAAATTGTGGAGTCAATGCTCAGTAAGATTCCAGTTTTTGTAGCACAAACCCTCCTGAGGTTCAGTGAACTTGGTGTCTGAGATGATATACTGTGGACTTACATCAGGAATGAAGGGCGCCTGCAGCATGCCGGCTTCCAGGCGTTTGAAGTTGATGGAGCGGAAGATGGTATGGGCTTTGACCTCAGAGGCTCCACCTCCCTGGCAGCCCATCCTCTCTGTTGTATCTTTGGCCAGAAGCTAAAAGATTTAAAAAAAACAGTTACAAACAACTAGAAAAGACAGAAACATGGACTAACTAGGCAGAGATATGTGTCATAATTTTGTAAACAAGCATGTCTTCTCAGGAAGTCTTTTGAAACAACGAGGTAAACCACTAGAATGTAGTAAAATATGGAGCTTGAGCAGATGGGAGCTGCAGAACGGAGCGAATAAGAGACAAGTGGATTTGGCCGCTCGAACATCCACCCACCATTTTACAGAGGGACTTGGCGTCCTCTGAGAACTTGCTGGAATATTCCTCCTCCACTTCCCTAACCAGCCGCTCCACTTCCTCCCTCTTGATCTTCTTCTTCCTCTGCTGGAAGGGAGACTGGCCCTCGATCATCTCGTACATCAGGCAGCCCAACGCCCACCAGTCGGGGCTGAAGGTGTAGCGCTCGTTTTTCACCACCTCCGGAGCTTGGAGGAGAGAAGAGACGCAGCAGAGTGAGCATTTCTTTGAGCTGAGCTTGATTCAAAAACACGCACTACATTGCAAATGTCTCCACTAGTGGAGATTGTTGAAGGTGAGAGGTTACTTACCCATGTATCCCACTGTTCCCACCCGTCCCTTGATGGTCTGTCCCTCTGGTACATGAACCGCTAAACCAAGGTCTGATATCCTGATGTGGCCTAAGGACATACACACAAACACATACATACAAACGTCTATAAGATGTAAGAAAAGGCATGGAATAGATATTGTATCTTTATGCTTATTAGTCGCAGTAGTTTGTCTCGATAAGCTGACATTCTGCTGGAGTCAGAGCGCCCTCTGGTGATTCTTAGCAGAAGTGTTATTGGATTATTTATATATACACAATGCTTTTCAAAAAGATAATGCATGAAATGTACAATATCATCAGAATAGGAAGGAAGTTTACGCCACATTATACAATGTACAGTTGCACTCAAAATTATTCAACCCCCATTGCAAATTAGGTTTATTGGCAAAATTTACAAACTTTCAGCTGTTTTCAATGAACAACTCAAACAAGGACAATTTAAATAGCTCAACACAACTATTACTACAAGTGGTTTCTCCTAATTCAACACAAAGTGCCACTTTTAATGACTACTGCAGTCTCAAAATGATTCAACCCCTTCATGACGAGCATCTTTCGTACTTAGAGCAGCTAATGATGCATGGGTGACGGGGAGATCACACGGTTTTTACCGCAGGCAAGACACACCAGAGGGAGACCAGGAAGATAAGTTACATCATATCGTATCATCATCTGTAAACTGAAATTCTAATTAAACGGGAACCTCACCCAAAAGTGAAAGAGCCTGGAATCTCTAAAGAACACGGTCTTCTCCTGCACCCAGCCGAGTGGCTAGTTGCTGGAATTAGTCACTATAGTTCCATTGCAACTGAGCAAAGACTCCGGAACAAAAGAGGAAGTGGACTTGGAGATGAGATTGTGTTGTAAGGGGGCTTTTAAATATCAATTTCTTACAAATCCCATAATTAGTTTGTCTCCTGCTTTAACATTCACATGCGGATCTATGGAAGTTTACTCACAATGGACGTCAGAAATAATTACACCCTTAAAAAGTGCAAGTCACACTAAATCTAAAAAATGTGTATCATGTCTGTGTATTTAGATTTGACTTTTTTATGTTTGTACCTTTGCTGTTGTGTTAATAAGCAGGAAAAACAACAATAACTAACAAAAAAAACCCAGCATGCACCTGTTCTTTACTCAAATGAGCCAACGACCCACAGAGAGGTCACAGAAGTTTTGAATTGGTTGAATTTTGACTCTTTTATTTCTTTTCCTTTAACTACTCACCGTGGTCGTCCAGCAGGATGTTCTCTGGCTTTAGGTCTCTGTGGGACGGAGAACGGGAGAGCAGAGTGAGAACAAAGACGAGAGACAATGAGACCAGGGAGGGGAGGAAGGGACAGGAAGGACAATGAGTCAAAGGTCTCAGAGGTTGGACCTGTAGACGATGCGTTCTCGGTGCAGGTCCTCCAGCCCGCAGCAGATCTCCGCAGAGTAGAAGATGGCTCTCTTCTCGTCGAAACCCGCATCGCCCATGTGATAGATGTGGAACTTCAGGTCTCCTCCGTTCATGAGGGTCAACACGAGGCACAGAGCGTCCTTCGTCTCGTAGGCGTACGCTAAGCTCACCTGGAGACAGAGGAGTGTCGCCTGTTAATGATGCTGAATGCACAACTAAATGTTTAGATAAATCAAGCTAAAATATTAAACATTGTCTAGTTCCAGCTTCACAGTAAACTGAATATCTTTGGGTTTTGGACAAAATAAGACATTTACAGACATCATATTGTGCTTTTTGTTTGTTGTTTTTATAGACTTTATAGAACGATAAATGTATTCATTGTATAAAAAAATCAACAGAATAATTTATCACAAATACAGTCCTCAATTGAGTCAGACTTAAACTTTATTTATACTTGTTTACACAAAGAGGACGCCATTTTCGCAGGTGTATATTGAACACAGGAGATAATTAAAATAATAATAATCATCATCATAGTGTAACGTGTCCTATTCAGCAGATTTTAAGATCATTCAAGCTGCATTCAAAAGCTGCAAAATTGCTTGTTTACACGTTCAGCAGATACAGAGCAACATTAGCATTCATTTGGAGTCGTGTTTCTGGACACCCAACCAATGCAAGTCCAATGCTCTGTCTCTGTTTTGCTCTGGTTTAGAGGAAAATATGTGTCTCTTTAGCTGCTAAATGCTCCTCTGTGTTCACCAGCTAGTCTCTAACTGTGTCTGTCTGCTGTTTTCTGTGAAGCAGGTAGCGTACGGCGGCTTTTGAGGGGTTAGTTTGCTTAAAAACATCTGCCTGCTGCTTCTGGAAATTATGTGGATGAGAACTGAGAGAGCAAACAGGGGAGAGCTAAAAGAAGCTAAAGCTCTGTAAAGATGAGGGGGAATACAGAGTATTGTGATAATTCTCTGTAGTTGATCCATTGTCAATATAAGATTTGAATTGGAGCATTACATCATAACATCATCATCATGGTAAAACAATGACATTTCCATCTGATATAGGATTTGGGGTGAATTTGTCCTTTAGTGTGAGGTATTCAGGAAGCTGACAACGCCGTTGACTGCACGTCCCCACAACTGCAAACACAAACTTCTTTAATTAAGTTGTTTGTGTGTTTTTACATTGAAGCCTTGTTGAACCCTGAGGGACTCCTCAGCCCTGGGAGACCGGGCCAGCCAACTGACTGGAGTCCAAATCAAATAAGCTGAATCGGAGGTCGTCTGGCTGAGAATCAAACCAAACCAGAGACAAAACAAACCTCCTCATGTTGTCTTTTAATTACTGCAGTTGTTAATGTTGCAGAGATCTCGGGCGATCGACGCACACAGAGAGCAAACTCAGGTGGAAACGTGTGCACAGTTTCGCTCTATAAATGTGTTATTATAGAAGAGAGAAATGTCAACGGATGGTTACTGTTGAACGTGTTGAAAGGAAAGACACAATTACACCCTCTGAAACGTCAATGTTAAAGAATAAGTCTGGTGATATTCTATATTTCAACTTTAGGTTTCTTTCCATATGCAAAGTGAAAATCTGCA
This sequence comes from Cebidichthys violaceus, assembly GCF_023349555.1. Taxonomy (NCBI): domain Eukaryota; kingdom Metazoa; phylum Chordata; class Actinopteri; order Perciformes; family Stichaeidae; genus Cebidichthys; species Cebidichthys violaceus. The sequence goes on from NW_027176373.1 coordinate 804,505, forward strand.
TTAAAAAAGAGGTGAATGAAAAAATGTTGCAGAGAAGATGAGACGCTTACCACAAATCTGCTGTTGACTTTCTCCAGGATCTGTTTCTCATTGAGCGCCATGGACTCCCCTTTCCTCTTCTTTATCCTCTTCTTCTCTAGTTTTTTACAGGCGTACATTTTCCCTGTGGCCCGTACCTGACACGCACACACCTGCAGGGTAGAGGAAGAGGAGGAAGGGGGGGGGGGGGGACAGAAGACAAGATCATTTTATTCCCATTTATACATACACAAATAAAGATACAGTTCACTCTTAATAAAACAGAGAAGACTTCACTGCCGTCCATCTTGTGACTTCACATATCTTGGAGCCCCAGAACACCACACAAGACTGTGATTGTCAATGATCGAATCATAAGCTAAACCAGGATGGCAGCTTAGGACATGAAAAGAAGCGAACACACGGAGGGCTGTGTTCATAGGAAAACTCCTTTTGTGGAGGATGTGGTGAAAATGAACTTTTCTATTCTACTGCTGCATTTGGCTGTAAGAACATAGCTGTACATATGAACGTGATAAGTGAGGCTATAAACGAAAGAAGGAACTCAAAACAACACTCACTACAGATTGAATTGATTGTAGCTGAGATGACAATCTGAAATTAAATTAGTTTTTGTCGCCGAAACTATTTTTACAAACTGCCAAATTTCCCCAAAATGTTAATGCTTGAAGCCAAGTTCCTGTGTTCTAAACTTATTGCGCACACTGACATTTAAAGGGCCACTCCAGCAAGTTGCTACTGAACCTCCGAGACCCGATGAGTGAAGGCGAGTTCATGGACGCAGCTGAACCGCGGGATTTCTATGAGCTCACTACTCAGAAAAGAGATGCAATGTTGATTACAAAACATATACTGTGGAAAACTGATACCATTGCTCTAAATATTCCTCCTTATATTGGAGATGTTGTTGATATGGATGTTAATACTGAGATAAATGCAGCCAAACGTTCACTTAAATGTCTTAACACAAGAAAGGCGTTTAGTTGCAGTCTGTAGTGATTTTGAAGTTCATTAGTGGTCAAAATGTTCACTGTTTGTGTTCCAAAGAGCAGATTTTGTACTGATTAAGAAAAGTCTAATTGCTGTTTTTAATAATAGTTTTTTTTTTGCTTCTTATAAATCTATATGTCATGCACATTTACTGTCATCAACACCTCCTTCCTTATGTGGCTCTGATAACTCACAAATAGCGAGCTCAAATAAATAGAGAGAAGCTGGATACCAAGTCTCCTGATTTAATGAAAACTGCTTTAACCTTTTGTTTGATCAACTTCATCCTCGATTAATAAACACTTCTCTCTAGCTTCTCTGTCAGCCTCTGATGTCTCTGTCCAGTGTGAGGTGCTATAAACCCAGCTGAACATGGAAACAATATCAGACTGTCCTCCGTCCTTAAAGGTCAGGATTGTGGCTCTAAATGGCCATAATGAATCTAATCAAGCAACTTGTTACTGACTGGACCGGAGGGAGCCTGCATCATTAACTGAGGATGAAATGTTCATGTGTTTCTACACTTCCTATGAATCGTGTATTCAACTGGCCTGCCAAAGACTAGTAGGAGAGTAAGAGAACGTGTGTAAAAGTACCATCTGAACTACTGAACACTGTATATTGAGAGAGTAAATTAAGTTATTATATCAAAGATGTCCGACAACATGAATCCCCTTGAACAATTTGGATGAAAAGGGCAACTGGTTATTTTGTCCAGATGATCATTTAAATTATCCGTTAAAGATGTCGCTTTTAAGAGCAGTGATTCACCAATATCTTCTTTTTCTTTTTAAATTTGGAGTTGAGAAAATTCCTCAACAGCAGAATTGTTCGTACCTTTGTTTTTACAACAACGAATCCCATTGTTCTGGTAAATTGCAGGCGTGTGACAGTTGATCCTAATCAGCAAAGGAAAACGCCCTGCCAACCCCAGTTCTTCCATTTATTTAATTATTTATTTCAACTTGTCAATAAGATAACTTCTTCTGAGTTTCTGAGTTTGTGTTGGACTGTTGTATGTTGAGTAACTTAAAATAGAGTTTATAAAAAACAAACAAACTGAATGTACTCACCTCTCCAAAGCCTCCTTTCCCTAAAACTCTGTACTGTCGAAATGTGTTTTTCGTCACTGGTTGCCTGTTGGACACAAAGAGAAATGCGTTTAATGACACTATCTGACTGTCCTGGAGATTGATGAAAAAAAACACATGCATATATATATATATATATATATATATATATATATATATATATATATATATACACATATACACACACACACACACACACACACACACACATGTATATACAGGTCAGTTAGATAGAACACATTCGAAGCGGGTGATAAGTCAGATGTATAATAGTTTGTCTGGTAAAATATGGATACATCTTGGAGCATCATTAATTTAACACAAGTTATGGTGAAAAAGATGAAAATGCACGTGCAGATGTGAAAAAAAGATGCCTGCTGATGAGTTCAAATTGTATACAAAACTTTGTGTGTCTGCTTACTGTGTTTCAAAAGTGCAGAGATCTTAAACCCTGTTTTTGAGTCCACAGTCAGTCAGCAGTGGATGGATTTATGACCAGCACAAACAGAGCTGCTATAATGATCGAAAGCACCAATTAACTGTTCCCTCTTGGTATCAGCCCTTATCTCCCTGTGGACAGTCTGGTCATTCAAGCAGGTCAATTTAATAGACTCATTAAAACAGGATGAGTCATTTGCTGCTTAATTAACCCTGTGATGGTGCGTCTCATGTTTGTATTTTTATTACCAATACTTGTTATTGGTTTTGTGGCATTCTTTAATTTAGGCCCACGTTGATCCTCTGACATCAGACTAAACTCATGCTGTGACGTTTAAGGTGAGCAGTGGAGACTAAATGTCAGGGCTATAGCTACGCTAGCAGCTTTGAAGGCCTCAATGCTTGTTACAAAAACAAGAAAACTAAACTGTTGGACGGATGAAGAAAGAAAATGTAATCTTTGGGCTCATATTCTAATAAGTTAACTACATAGCTGACCAGTACTTTTTGCAGACTTTTGGTCGGTAACACAAAAGTATTGAGGTTTGATAATGAGCTGATTTTTTTGTGTATGTGTGTGTGTGTGTGTGTGTGTGTGTGTGTGTGTGTGTGTGTGTGTGTGTGTGTGCGCGCGCGTCAGATTCAACTTTTTTTTGCAGCACATTAATGGCATTACAGAGCAAATAGCTACCAACAGCATAGTTAAAAGCGAAACTGCCAAGTTCAGAGCCGCAGTGATTCAAAGCATTCACAATAAGTGATTGAGATCACATGACAGAGCCTTGTTTGCGCCCGTCGGACGCACACAGTTGAACTGATTGAGATTAAATCAACAAAACAATGACGTTGGACTGGAAGCTAACACAATGAAGAAAAGTCTTGTTTAAGCCTTGGCTCATCTGCGAAACAAGTCTTTCAACACTTCCTCCTCTTTTCGATCACGTGAAGCCCTGTTCTGACCTCCACAGGTCCCGAACTCCTGCAGGTGCAGCTGCCTCTCATCAGCCATTACTCAGCCCTCTTCAATCAGCCCATTAGTCTGTGGGTATATAAATCCCTTCTGTTGGTCAGTCGATGCTTTAGTGTAGAGACTATTCTAGTGCTGGGCTTGCAGCCTTAATGTGTTTTGTTCCTGTTTGCAAGAAGCTTTCAGTGACGTGCTGAAGTGTTAGTCCTGCCTGGTTATAGTCGATGGCTCTTCATTCTCTGCTCACTCTAAATTTAAATAAAAGGGTTTGTTTTTCGTCATATGTCATGAAAGGGGTTACATTTGTCAGTTAGGCTTTTTATTGTATCCTCCGTCTCTCTACGTTACAGTATCTATTATTAGCCAAAGTGCAGCTACGTTTTACTCATAACTGTATTAAAAAAATAATGACCTGGCATTTCGTAAAACACAGTTGTTTGCCGTGAAGCTCGGCGTGTCAAAAGAAGCCGCTGCTTCTCTGCAAAACCACCAGTTGGCCCGAGCCCAGGGTCAGGACAGGACAGAGTTCTCCTTTTTAGGTGTCGTGTTTCATGATGTTGCGCTCTAAGAATAATTTGTGAACTTGAAGTTTGGCTACATCAATGAACAGCTGGTGATAACGGCTAGCTAGCTGACAAACTAACTCAAACACATGAATTAATTATATTTATGCAGTAAGAGCAATGCAAACGTTGTATTGCCTGCAAACTCATCAATGTTTAGTGTTTGATTTTAGAGCAGCAGTCCCAGGCTAACTGCCCCTGCTGCCAGTTTTCATGCTAAGCTAAGCTAACCGCCTATAGCTTCATATTTTACAAACAGATATGAGATGCAGTAACACTCAGCAACAAAGCGAATAAGCATATTTCTCCGCGTTACAAATTATTCCTTTAAATGGGGTTGAACAGTGATAGGAAAAAATATATTTCACTTATTTGTTTGTTGGTTTATTTGCTGTAATTGCGATAACATAAGCAGCTCACAGCTCTACTCTGCAGTCGTTTCCTCTTCTTCCTGACATGTCTTGCAACATCTCATGACTGAACAACCGCTGCTGCAGGAAAACATTTTCACTCCAACTATGGTGGTGTTTCTTTTTGTTTTCACTGCGGTTGAAGGATTAGAAATTCTCCTCGGTGGAGGGAATTCAGTGACCCTGTGGTTCTTGAAAACTTGTCAAAGCCCCACTGGAAGAACAGACAGATTCAAGGTTGTCAACTGTACACAGTTCCTGGAAAGCCTACATGCCAGACATGCAGTGTTTTTTTTAATTATCTGATAAGCAGCTTGTGTGGCTGGAATAAACAGTCCTCATTCTGTCTCCCCCTTCTCTTTGTTTTTTGTTTTGTCTCCATCATCGTCTTGATGTTCTCTTGTCTTTAGGAATCTTGTTCTTCTCCATGTCTTCCTCTCTGCTCTCGTCACCTTGTGGGTTCAGGCCTGATCTTTTGTATTCATACGTCACTAATGCCTGGGGATGGTTTGGCCTCCCATGTGGGCTGTTTCAGCTGATTCTTAAAGAACGCCAGATTTAACCACTGAACCTAAACACTCAGAACACTGTGGGATAGCCTGCGTGTTTACAGCGTCACCGAAGTTTTCAAAGTGGAGTCTGGGAACCATCAGTACTCAGTGATGGGACAGGGACCCAGACAAACTCTCTCTGTCTGTAAACAAACCTGATAAAACTCATAATAAACATCATTGTGATGACAGATTTATTTTTCCAGCAACAAATTAACACTTATGTGATTCTGTAAGGAATTACCTCAGACAATACAAGAGAATTGAGATCTGGGTATTTTCCATGTGCCACTGATGTAAATAGATCAACTTTTCGGCTGCTGCAGCAACTGTAGCGTCGCTCACGTACGCTGTTCATAGTCTGTGATCACCGTGATCAATATCTATTCATTCCGTTATTCCGTTAAATGGAAATCTAATGTGAGTGTGCCTTTAATTAAGCCATATTTATGCGTGATGCATGGGGTGACTGGGATTCATTGATATCACCCCCGCAAAACTATGTCTATTATGACTCATGTATTGTACATTTAATTATATTATTTCCCCACATTAACTGTGTTTACATTGTTTTCATTTGTTTGAGAGCTACAGTTACGTCCAGGTAACTTCTGACACCGTTTTGCTTCGTCTCATCTTTGAGAAGGAGACTAGCTGATGTGCAGTCGTTGTGTTTACGTTAACTCCTGCATAGAGCAGCAGTGAGCGGAAGGTTTCCAGGGGACATGGTCTTATATATGATCTTTAATAGTAACCACCAGCCTGAATGGCTCTTCTCTGTTCCTTGATGTTAATTAAGTTACAAATACCCTCTATGTAAATGTATTTAATGTGTGAACAGCTTTGCTTTTAGTTGCCAACACTCATTTTTATTGAAAGTTAGTAAAGTCTGCACTGAACCAGGTAAAGGAGCTTATATATACTGTATGCTGTACTGTTGCTTTGAGGTTTTTGGGGGTTGTTTTTAAGGTGCAAATAATCCTGATTTTGTGACACATTTTCTGTTGTCATGCTGTCTGTAACTCATTGCTATTAGTGTCTATCTTGGCCAGAACACTCTTGAAAAATATATATATTTATTTATCTTAATGAGGGTTTCAAGGTAAAACTAAATAAATTAACATATATTACAGGAAAAAGTAAGTAAGTTTCTACCTTAATAAATGATCTATATTGTGATTATTAGACCTGGATAGACACCAGAATTACCTGCTGCATCTCCTGCACCACTCTTCCCATAATTACAATAAACAAAACCTTCTCAAGTATTATCGGTAAGGATACAATCAGGTGCATCCAGCCTTTAAAACAACAGCCTGCTCTAAGTCTACTCACTGCTGAAACTGAACTGTGAAACTTTACAGTTGAGCAATTTCAAACTCCTGTCTTGAAATATGTGACCGTGATATCACTCTGATATTGCATTTGTTCTCACCCCAGGAAACTCGAGGACATGAGGACACTGGGGAGAGGAAGGAATGAGGCAACTCGCTAAGCATGTTGTTACTGGTACTGTGGTGGAGCTTAAGGCTAATGTGGCCTCTAAATGAGCTCGAGTGAGCTCCTAAGTGGTACGTGTGTAATGAAAGTATGCATTATGTATCATCATGTACATAATAGGGAGAAACAGCAGTGGAAAGACGGACAAAGACGGAGAAGAAAAGTTCGAGAAAGACACAGATATGAGAAGGGGACGTTGATTTCACTCGTTCAACAAACTTTACCTCTCCAGCCACTTCCACTGGAGGAACCTGTTGTAGTACATGCTGTCGAGGTAGTCCGCGAAGGGCGCCACGCTCAGGTAGTCGTGGATCAATCTGGGTAGAAAAACACAACAGAACGTCTGCAGGTCATTTTCTGTCCAAAAGAGCAGCAGGAACTTGATGTCAGTCTCTTTGAACTTTAGCTGAACTCTTTAGTTAGTTGCTTTTAGAGCTGAAACGATTAGTTGATTAATGGATAAGTAGCTTCACAGAAAATTCACTAGATAATTGAGTAACCATTAAACCGGTCAGTTGATCCGACATTTTGAACCTGGACTTCCGCTGCTATGCCGATGACACTCAGATATACCTCAGCAACAAAAACCCCTCACAACACACCATGTTGACTCCTGCCTGTCTGCATTAAAAGTCTGGAAGCAACAAAAAAACTCAAACCGTGCCAAAACTGAACAAAGTACAACCTCAGCAAAATCAAAGAGCCCATTTGCTTTTGTTAGTCTAATGAGACAGGGAACTAAATATAGTTAAGTTTTGGAAGACGTCGCCTTGGACTCTCGATTAAAAATGTTGCAGCCTGAGAAGAGCTGCTTTATACTATCAATAGTGTTGCAAATAGCAGGTTTTGCCATATTTACATTTTTGGATCTATGGCACGATGAAACATAGTGTAACAGCAGCACAAGTAGGGTTAGCAAAGTGATTTGGAAGTTTGCTAACAGCAGCTAACATTAGTCACCATAAGCTACTGGTCAGACCAGGCCAAGTGAGACTGTATTGGTTGAAATCAAGCAAGGATGCATTTCTTTTTGCTTATGAATTCATTTGCAAGAGGTGTTATTTTCTTCTTTCAAAAGCAAACATTTGGATTAATTTCAGATTTTATAACCTTCTGAGAAAGGAGCTTAACTCAGGTAATATGTTGCCTTTAGGAGCTACCGCAATGAGCTAATACAGGAAGGATTATGGTTTTAGTCAAATGAAACAGTCACGTTCCAGGTCACTGTCTGAAACACTGACAAAAAAAACACTCCCAGAGAAATATGCTGCCCGAAAAACAACAATTCCTAGTTTCAGAGGGTTATACGCAATAATGACAAAAAGTTTATGAATTGTTATATTCCATTTCTGCCAATAAATCCCCCTCTATCCTACACTCTGGTTGTTTAAGATAACTGCTTGTACTAGAAATATGTTACTGGCAGAATCTTGCCACGTTTTGAACAACCCTGAGAAGAATAGTTATATTTCTTTATATGAAATTAAAATACTATTTCTTTGGCATCATTCAATCAGTCAAAACTTATTTTGAAACAAATCGTGGCCCTGCTTTGAGTCATAGTTTTGATTTCACAGAGTTAGGGCAAAGAGGTAGTGCTTAAAGGATTCATTCTTACTGGGTTGATTTCGAATGAAATATGAAACTCTGGAATTCCAACTATAAGAGTTGTGACAGATTTCATAGTAAGGTGTTGAAAATAAAAGTGTAGAATATCACCAGACTTCGTTTACCTTCCTACCAGACGAGTACAGAGTGCAGAGCGTGTAGTGTTAACATTGTGTACAGCACCATAGCTAATTACTCATGTCTTGTTCTTGATGTGGCTTGAAAAACAAACTGGCCTCTGCGCCGCCTCACGCCTACGCAACAAGCATGAACAGAGCCGTTAGAGGATGTTACACAATGTGTGAGTGTTTATGGAATGAACGATTAACTCTTCCTCATCAAAAAATATGTGTTTTTATTGTAATGTTTTCCTTTCCATTTATCTCTATTTAGTCTTTATATTGCTTGAATTATTATGATTTCTTATTCCGTGCTCTTCTGAGTCCTGACTGCACCATGAATCATTTCATGTTCTTCTTCTTTTTTCGAGTGGATTTTTCTCTGCATCGCAACTACATTTTCCAACCGTGATAAACGGCCGACATGCTCAGTGCTCTCAACCGTTATGAACCCAACTTCCTCATTTGGGAAATACTGGAGTTGCAAATCTAGAGTTACAAAAGCAAGACCTGATGTTACAGGCCGGAAGCTGCTCAGTCATGGGCTTTGTTTTCTGTATTTGTGTGTTTTGTGTGTCTTCTTTGTCTGAGTCGTGTCTGCAGGCCCAACAGTCCTCGCATACAACCCTAACAACCTTCACCAATAAGAGAAGTCAGCATGTATCTATCCTGAAAGGTAAAACCCAGGGTATCCAACTCTTAGCGTTCAGCTTGTTAAGGGGGACGTGTTGCTAAAATGCATGCTGGGATACTTGTCTACTCCAAGTCAGCTCCCAAAGCATCCTCAGTAAAAATCTATGGAGGAAGAACATTTCCTCCTTCTTTGAACACGTTGCTTCCTCTCAACCTAATGCAGTCCTCCTCTGGACCAATCAGATCCCAACACCCATGGAGACTTTAGTCATGCGAAATGGACATAAATCAGACTCTTTTAACTCGCCGTCAAACAACAAGACAACGGCAGCGTCTCAGTCGACTTTAACGCCACAGTGACTTGAGCCTTGTGACTTGAAAGACTTGAGACTTTGCCAGAAAGCCGAAGCAGGAGACAGAGCCGACATTCAGGACAGTGTTCAGGCTGTCAGCTGTCTGCAGGGTCAGCAGCACTTGTTTTGATGTGCTTTTGCATGATTGTAGTTGCACCGCGGGATTTCTTTTTCAATGCCTGGAGAACAGAAACCTCACAAAGAGAGAGAGAGAGAGATGAGGGTAAGGTTGTTTTGAGATGAGCTAACACTGTGACATCCCCTCACACAATTTCACCCTTTGTGTGAGGGGATGTTTTATTTGATGCTAAAAAGATTAAATCTGGTCTGTTTTCAAAAGGTTTAATTCAATAAAACTCGCTTTGGTTTTCCCCCATATTTTACTGTATCATGTATTTTCCAAAAAATGCAATATATACATAGTATATTCATACCACAGTTGAGCATATTATCAGGTTAGTCCAATGTACAATATCTGTTCATTTGCAGCTAACTCTTTATCTGTGATTATAGTTTTAAATGGCTTAAGGCTCACTGTCACACCTGTGGTCCAATTGATTTGGTCCAGATGGAGGAAACTCGTTTTTGTGTGTTATAAGTTGTGTGTAAGTTGTCATCCTGCATCATCAGCCCTACATGGACCCTCATGGGGAAAATCAAACTCTAAAACCTTAAAAGATGTATGACGTAACTTCAGATTTTATCTGTTTATTTAACAGCTCAACAAAATGTTCTGTAAATTTCACCTCTTTACATTATGGTCTGTGGTTTCTCTACAATGTCAGGTGTGTAATTATTATTAATCACCCAACATGTGTACTGTGTGTGTAATCATGGGGTGTAAATTCCTTTCAAAGTCATAAAAACCAAACTTCCGGAAATAAGTCCAAGGACATGACAGCTCTGACTGAGCAATGCGTCCAATTCCTTATGTTAAAGGGGGATAAACAAAACAAAAATAAACAAGCCCAGATGGGACCCCTGTGATCTTACTTGGTACAGTCCTTGAAGAGCTCTTTATAGGCCTCCTGCTGCAGCCTGTCGGCACACTGAGCCATCATGGCCTCCTCCACCTCAGGCACACGGTCCTCCGACTGCATCGCAAAAAGAAACACATTAGGTCTGTGTAAACACAGTGACTCAACTCTGGCAGTGAGCTCACAGGGGAAAGCCGGATGAACTGGGTTTGAGACGGTGCAGATAGATTATTATCCTTGTCACACCGCAAGACTGCGGCGTGTTTCGACTTGTATGCACAGAGAGAGAGACAAACAGATGCAGGTGAGATAACTGAAGCATACAGAGAGACAGAATTATCAGGAAAAACAGGAGGAAACTTGCAGACATGAAGAAGCCGTTTTTCCACTCTTATTCAACAGTAATCAAAATGTCTCATGTTCATTGTCACCATTCGCTGAAGGTGTTAAAATGGTCAAAATGTGCAGATTTACCATTGGTACGTGGTAAACGTGCAACACGGGCAGTTAGGTTTAGGGAACAAAACCATTTGGTTAGGGTTAGAAAAAATATCATTCCTTCAAATAAGTATGCTTGTGATATAACATAACGTATGTAACGTCATGTGAATAAGTGGCGCAGCGTCACATGACATAACGTCGTCAGTGAAAAAAAAAAAAAAAAGTCATCTTTGGGTTTCACACGGGACACCAACACCAACAACGGCGATAGGAGCTGCCCAAGCGTAGGTATCTGACGGCCAGGGAGCGAGACAGTTAGTGTCTGCCCCGGGTAATGTATCTGAAATAGTGCCGACTCTTTACCAAATCACACCAACAATGCGTAGCGAAGGAAACATAGAGAGTGACAGAGGACCATGAGAGCGGCGGCTACCTTTGGGTTGAGGTATTTGTCGACGAGCTCCTGACCGCACTCCTTCCTCTTCTCATCTGGAGTCACCTCGTACTCCGCCTGCAGGGAAACACATCGAGACTCAATGAGAGCGAGAACCAGAGGTGACCGACGGTCGCTACAGGAGCTCTGTCGCAGTCGTCCCTCGGTTACCCACACGTGGAAGCTATCACCTGTCTAGATGTATAAACGACATGCACAGGTGGTGCTTAGCAATATGGTTAACGTCAGCTTCACTATATGAATATGAGGGTATGCAAAGTCCTCAAACAAAAATAAGCAGGGAAGCGTGCTCATAACAGATAATGTGTTACATCAGTAAAAGTTCTTCTGTGCAAAACAATCAAAACAAACAAAACAAACAATGGAATCCGTCATTCAGACTATTTGACATGTTGCACAGAGGTGACAGAATCTGATCACCCTCATGATAAAAGTCAATAAACAATAATGTTGAATTCAGCTGCGCTACCAACTCTGAAGGCCTTGATTACTTCCAAACCCAATTTAATACTTAATTGAAGAGATTTGGGAGGCCTGTTCCACACCCTGCAGTACATGAGCTGATCGTATCCTCTCCGCCTCACATCAATCATCTCTCTGAATCACTTGCAGTAAACTGAGCCTGACTGGAAAAAAAACAAAACTTCAAAGTGCTTCCTCTCCCCATCTCACAGCGAGAGCCTGTAAAGTAATGCTAAGTGACAGCAGAGACGTTTCAAATCTCATTTTCCCTTTTCCATCTCGTTCTCTCGCAGAGTTCTCTGAGAAGAGACGGGAAGCGGTCGTGGGGGTAAAAGAGAACATAATTGCTTCGTGCGTGAGTTGTATCCGCTGGACGACTGAAAGCTGTAAAGCAGTTTGGCGGAGCCGGTCAGTCAGACTGGAGCCTCGCTCTCCAGCGACGGCATCGTCAGTCTGAGTAGAAGACAATGTTTCGTTTTCTGGATATTATGTTTGAAAAAGAGGGGAAGTATTGTATTTGACAACAGCTGATTCTTTTAGAATGGAGAGAGCACCAATATAACATCGGAACCTACAGAGAGTGTTGCATTATGGGTTGTTTGTAGCATTAATGCTGCTAGGTTAACATGTTTTTACATTTATCTTGCGTGTACTTGTAGCGGTTACTATCCACAACTTGTTTTGGTATCAGCTTGGTCGAGGTTCTGAGCGAGCTGAGCCGATGCTAAAAGTTGGAGCGGAATCGTCACTTGCTCGACTCGGGAAATCCTGTACAAACCCACCGTTTCTAAATAGCTGAGCGACCATCAAAAGTTACTACACATTTTCCATTTTGCAAAATTCCATACTTCTCAAGACTCAAATTATTTAGACTGTGTTTGAATGTTGATGCAGAGAATGCTGTGAAACGACTTTAGTACTTTCACAAAGTTTGCGTCTAGCTTTCTTTTCCCATTTGGAATCCTTAGCCAAACAGGCTTTATATTTCGGATTGTAAAGCCAGAACTTGGAGAAAAAAACAGAGGGGGGTTCAGACCCCCCCTCCACTGTCATCTTGCAGTTGGGGTCATTTTTTGTATTCATTTTACCCAGATTATTTAAAAAATGGCAGCACACGAACCACAGAGTGTGGTCAATTGACGAAGTACAAATGTTCCTCTGTTGGGTTGTTGATGAAAGGACCCGGCGAGAGAACACACACTGTGTTTGTATGTTTGAGGGTACTATCTGCAGGGGATACAAAACTGAGAAATGTACCTGGTACCAAAAGCAAGTCGAGTCAAGCTGTACCACAGAGTGGTAATCACGTAATCTAACCAATGGGAGTTTTCCCTGCTTATGTAACATATTGTCTTTCCACAAAGGAATTTCCCTTAAACATAGAATATCAACACCTTGACTGCAGAATGAGGACAACTCTGTTCTTCGACCAAAAATATCTCTGGACATTTTGAAGTGCTTTCCATCTCTAAAACGTCTTTTTCTAAAAGAAATCTGTTGAGAAACGGAGGGTAACCTGACAAACACTGGATGTGATAGGACAGACGATCATGGTCTCCAGAGGTTAAAGCTTAATGTTGTGTTGGCAAATAAATGTGGTGGAGTGAAATTATAAAGTAACATTGAATGGAAATACTCAAGTAGAGTACAGATACCTCGAAATTGTACAGTACTTGAGTAAATGTACATATACTGAAGTTACATTCCTCCACTTGCGAGTGCCCATAAGAGTGAAGGAGGAAACCACAGTTTATCATTTGTCAACTGCACACTCAAACAAGGCAAAACAGCATCAATGGGACCACACACACACACACACACACACACACACACACACACACACACACACACACACACACACACACACACACTCCGGTTGGGATAAAACAAGAGTGCGACTGAAACATTCCTTTAGTGAGCAGAGCGAGCAGCGAGCCGTTCACCATGACAGATAAGGTCAACAGAAAATGTGTGTGTGTCACGTTTACAACATGGGAGGTAGACGAGAGGGTCGACGCTGTGACGTAGTTTCCTCTCCAGAAGTCAAAAGTTCACGTTTTTCATTAAACAGATATTAAACTCGACTTCCTCCTCCTCCTTACTCTTAACGTCAAGTGTTGGAGGCACTTCCTGCAGCAAAGGTCCCACATGAGAACTAACTCACCATGTTACACTTGTTTAAAGGGACAGTTCACTCAAATCACAGAAAGAAAAAAAAATGTCTATCTCGATCTACATCACCATGCAGATAATATTGGGCAGATTTACAGATATCTGTCTTTAAAGCTACTACAAGGAACATATATTTTGTGTTGATTTTGGAAGACCCTGTGGACAAAAGCGGTAGCGTTTCCGAGTATCAGAGTCCCATTAGAAAACCTCACTCCAGCAGGGTATGAAACCCTGCCCCGCGCAGTCCTGGTCCTGGTTCTCCGGTGCCTCCCTTCCCTCCTGTGTGGGCCCAGCAATACGGCCTGCTCCCAGCAAAGCAGCGGGGCAAAGCTCTGCTCATGGCTGGAGAAGGAGACGCTTTTGCCGCCGGCCTCCCGCCGGAGCTACGGCTGCAGGTCTAAGGTCAGCAGTGAAGCCGGATCTGGGTTTGTCCGCGGCAGGATGGGCGCTGCCGGAGTGCCCCGCTGGAGTGTGAGCTGCAGGAGTGTCTTGTCTACATGAATTTGTCTGATTTCGCCGTAATCCGACCCGGTGGCACCGATGACGAGCATTAAGAATGATTTTTTTAAAGAAATAGCCGATGTTCTTGCTGATGGTCTTGTTGTACTTATGTAGGTCATATAGAGGCATTCATTAATATACATTGAGACTGTTTCATAACCACTTTAAAGTTCCTTGTATAAAGTTTAAGATTTCAGTACTTTTAGAGATTAATCGGAATTGTTTGAAAATTACATTTAAAAACCTTTAGTGGCAGAAAAAAGTGTCCTTGTTAGTCTGGTTTTCATTAGAAGATAACCATGATTTTCAAGAAAACACACACATACCTCCCTCTCTTCATTAACAAGAATCGAGCAGCCTTTCGAGGAAGAAAGACACACAAGTCCTTGAGACCCCCACCACCCTCCCTCATTCCCACACACACACACACACACACACACACACACACACACACACACACTTCCATCCTTTTGTCTTCCCACACTAGTAGTCATGGAAAAGGGCATTGGAGACAAAACTTTCAATCTCTTCAACACAAATGCACACACTTCCAGGAACAAGACAAACATTCAAAAAGCCCATCACACACACACACACACACACACACACACACACACACACACACACACACACACACACACACACACACACACACACACACACACACACACACACTTCTTACCACAGCGTCCAGGAACTTGACGCAGCGTCTCAGTTCGGGTCGAGTCTCACAGAACTGTCTGAACAGTAACCGTCCGATCGGCTGCCGCTCACAGAGGCTGCTGTAGTCCTTTTCTATAGAGACAAGGAGACACAGTGTTGTTTGAGGAGCTAAAACAATAAAGTTATGATTCAATCAAATTTCGGCAATCTAAGACATGAACGGGTGCATCTTTCCATCAACTACGGTGAAGGAACAATATTGAAGGGACAGTTATTTTATTTCAGAATAGAATATTTTATCATCTATCAATCAATTCATAATTGATTATCAAAATACTTACATAGTACATTTGTCTGTTGATCATCTATTGTTTTCAGCTCGACTTAAGAATCTTGTTTCATTTTCTTAATCTTTTCCTTGCCCTGTTTCCTGTGTGACGTATCATCCACTTCCACGCCCAATTCGTAGGTTGAACAAATGCTCAAGCAACCAGGGATACGAACAACCCTAATTTTACACTTATAATTCATAGAGCTGTAAACATTGTAATGGGTCAGTGATTTGACTGACAGAGTGAGTGTAACACAATACAACAATGAATGACGCTGACACATTTAATAGTCAAATAGCGGCACACACAGCAGCGGGTGTTAACTCCATGGTAACATTTGCATAGATCTGCAGTCTCATTCACAGGAAAACATTTATTACAGGAGCAGTGGAAAACTTGACAATTATTGAGAAAAATTAGTTGCAGTAAAGATGGAAAGAAAAAATAATTAAAAAAAATGTACTACGGTACACCACATTAAAAAGTAAAGGGTGACATTAACTGCATTTTTTTTATGTTTTCAAACATATTAAACAATTAGTGTCCACATAATCATCTTATAATGGTTGCCATGATTCGGCAACAGGCTTTACTAGCTGGACAGCAGTTAGAAATAGCGACTGTCAGAGCAAGCAATGGAAACATTTAAAGCTTAAACGTTTAGTCAATTCACTCACAGGAAATTATTTGAAAATATTTTGATAATCATTTAAGTCTTTTTTTTTCTGCAAAGACTGCAAAACTTGACAGATTCCAGCTCCTCAAATGTGGATATTTTCAGATTTATTTTTTGCTATTATGTGTAGGAGCTTGTATTTGACATATTTAACTGTTTGCTGACAATTTGTAGACAATATATTGATTAATCGCAAAAATTATTAAAACTAGATTCAGTATTTCAAGTAGATGAATGAAAAATAATCCTTAGTTGCAGCATTAAAATCTTTGCCACAGTACATAGAGCAGCCTATGTGATGGATGATAATGAGTTTGGCCTAGTTTGCATGAACAACTATTATATATAGCCAACTTTACACACTAAGGGAGGCTTTAAATACATATTTTGGGCTGTTTGGGTTCATCTGCCCAGCTGAGCTTCAGGACATAAAAACAACACCAGGAACATTTTAATTTGCATCTGTGACTCATGTGGATGCAAAGCAACTCATAATGCTTCATGAACAAACAAATGTGACTCAGGGAGGAGCAGAGAGGTCAGTGTGTTCGCTGTGAGAGGCGAGGACAGAAACGAGCAAAGCCATCTGCAAGTCAAACGACTTCCATCTGTAGAACCCAATATCACCGACGGCATCTCTAAAGGCAAATGGGATTATGAAGTAACGAAATCCCTGTGTTGCTGCTTTTTGTCTCTACCTCTATGAACAACCCGGCCCACGGCGAGCACCTGAGCTAAACTACACGCTAATGGAAGGAAAAACTGGTTTTGTTTGGTTTGATCTGTGCAGCCAGTTTACTCTTCGACAAACAAATCTGTTTACAATCCCTATCTCACACCAAAACACATTGCATGTGTTCTTCAGGCCTAACAAATGTGTCGGGTTTGTTTGCATCGTGCACATTTGCATTTACAACACAACATTTTGAATACTTTTGAAACCTACATTGTTTACAGTCACATCTTCTTCCTCCATCACTTTTTCATTTTACGTTTAATGACTTGCATCGCACTGCACCTTCGGCATTACACCTTCTGCAGTTTGAATGGCATTACAGCAGCATGACTGCTCGTGCACATACAAGAACATCGTCACACCATGACAGTCCTCATCAAAAGATTGCTGCATAGAGCCGATAATGGATGCCTCTATGGTAGACAAACCATGATAAAGTGCCCCCTAGAATGCCCTTCTAGTGGAGAAAACGTGATGAAGTGTCTTCTATGATTTCCTTCTAGTGGAGAAAACGTGATGAAGTGTCTTCTATGATTTCCTTCTAGTGGAGAAAACGTGATGAAGTGTCTTCTATGATTTCCTTCTCGTGGAGAAAACATGATGAAGTGTCTTCTATGATTTCCTTCTAGTGGAGAAAACGTCATGAAGTGTCTTCTATGATTCCCTTCTGGTGGAGAAAACATGATGAAGTGTCTTCTATGATTCCCTTCTAGTGGAGAAAACGTGATGAAGTGTCTTCTATGATTCCCTTCTAGTGGAGAAAACGTCATGAAGTGTCTTCTATGATTCCCTTCTAGTGGAGAAAACGTGATGAAGTGTCTTCTATGATTCCCTTCTAGTGGAGAAAACGTCATGAAGTGTCTTCTATGATTCCCTTCTAGTGGAGAAAACGTGATGAAGTGTCTTCTATGATTCACTTCTAGTGGAGAAAACATGAAAGAGTGTCCCCTAGGGTACCTTCTGCAAGCTGGTGCCCTTATTATATTTTCAAACCCTGCCCCTTAGACAGCCTGAGTCCGCCACTGACTTCAACCTTTTTCTAATTTGTTTTCTTGTCACTTAACTGAGTAATCTCTTATCAATGGTACAGTGACAGATGATAACTGATGCTCTGTTTTATCCCACTTAGTTTTTGCTGCTCTACTTATCTCCCTTCCGTTGCGCTCTGCTACACTGCTGCGTCCTCTTTGTTCTCTGTTCTACTCTATTTATCTCTTTTCTCTCCTCTTTGCTCAAACATACTTCCTATATCCTGCTGAAAAGTGAACAGAGAAGGATCAATGCCAAGTAAATGGGAGCCGAAAGTCAAAAGAACAATGAAGAAAACGGCTGTGAAAAAAGGAGAGGAGAAGTCAAAGGCAAGCTGAACAGAGTGGGATATCTAGAACGTCAGGTTGTTCCATGGCTTAAAGACTAAATAATTAACATTTATAATTGACAGTCTATAGTTCCTGTTTAGATTAAATCCAACCCCATTATTCTCCTCTCAAAACCACCAGAAATTAGCTTCATTACAGTTCATGAGACGACCTTGCCACTGGCTACTCATGCGTAAAATAGAACATCCCCCAGTTCTGGAACATTTCTATTGTGGTCGTGGATCACTGGACTTTCTCAATAGTTGGTGTAGGTGTGATGTACATGACAAGAGCTCCAGGACTGTACAGAACATGCTGTACATCATCACACAGAGAGCGTACACAAGGAGGCCACTGTTGGGCCTCCTGCTGGCTCCAACAGGGCCTCCGGGTCCCTTCTCCCGACAGTGAATTCATGATGCCACAGGTTTTGGGTTCTCACTTTTAGCTCCGTTCAGCCGTGTGTGTAAAAGGTCGTCTTTGTTTTAGCCACGCTAGCTGTCCAACAGCTATTAGATTGATTACCATGAAATTCTGTACAGTGCACAGTGCTCACGGGTGAATCCCACTGACTTTAGCTTTAAGCCCCTGCAGTACTTAAGTACAGCCTCACAGAGCCACTAGCATGGCTGCAAACTCAGGAGAAATGTCCTGAAGATGATGAACAAGTCACGACATGTCGACATGGTTACGGAACCTTTTACAGCTGACTTCATCGAAGATATGCGTGTGCATGTTGGCAACGGTTGTAGCATGTTTGGTAATAATAATATAACAGCAGACTCAAGTTCTAGTGACAGACATAACGACTGTTTCAGTGTTTCAGATTAATGAGTGACCGTGTTAACTGGTGACCTACTTGATCCGTACGCCGTCAGCATGAGCGTGTTCTACCTGCTTCTAATAGCCAAACGGATCTTGAAAGTGACTTTGTTCAGGTTTCGACCCAAATTTTGTTTTTATAGATTCCTTGATGTCTTTTCACCTGCAAAACACCAAAACCAAACCAAGACTACTGGGTTATGCTGTTGTTAGTTGCTTCAAAAGGAAAGAAAAAGGTAGTATATACTGTATCAGAGTGAACCTCTTGACATGCACCACGATCTTTTCGATGGAGGTCCCAAGTTTGTGTTTGGAATTTTATTAAACCATGTGCTTCATTGGCTAGCAATGCAAGAATCCATGGATTGCCAGATTGCTGATCAATAATGAAACGCAAATTCAGAAAATGAAATACACTAATCTACTTTGACAAAAGAAAACTGAACTTTAAAGCCAGTGTGAACTGTAAGATGGAGTTTCTCTAATGGCCTGTAGGTGAAGGCTCAGAGCATCTTTCACTTGCAGAGAGAACAAGCGCAGTTTCCTGCATGTGTCACTCAGAAAGCAGAACATACACAAAGACAAAAGCAGCAAAACCACTAGGGTAGAGAGCAACAGTAAAAGACAAATGAAATGAGGGGAAAACATTAGAATATAGTATATACAATAGTTACAAACAAAAGTTTAGTTATAAGAACAGGTGACACCAAAACTCCTACTTGCTTCAACAAGTGTGACAAAATCTGACCCTGGCATCGCTGAAATAATGTCATCAAAAAGCCAAATCATGACCAGAACATAAGATTTCCTCACTTTTCATTCACATACTCCTCCATCAACTCTGCGTTTCTAATTCTCGTTCTACTCTGTTTCCATTTTAATTGGCAAACACCAGCTGACTGATCTGATGTGGCCCTTCACACATGACTTCATACTGATTCGGTGATCACAACTGTTTGTATGCGTGCATGTGAGCCGACACAGCAGAAACAAATGTCCCTTTATTGTGGACATGATTGAGAATATTGTGAGCAGAAGACTCACGGGGAAATGGTGGTACATCTACTCAAGTAGTGTACTTACTTGTATTTTCCAATGTTATGCTGCTTTATACTTCTGCACCACTATATAAGAGCAACATACTGTAGCACTACTACTTTTATTGGACACTGCTAGTTACTGGTTAACTTTACATTCAAACTTCTTTTTTTTTTATTATATATTATATGATGTGATGCAGTACTCTACCCAGTAGTATACAAAATAATCTGAAATTAAAACATTCAAATCCTCTTACATGTATCTGTGACTGATGAAAAGCAAAAGAGAAAGATGACATCCTGCATACTACTATACTGCACTTTTTAGAAAACCGTGTGAAGAGAAGTTATTAAAAGTTATGGAAATGTGAAGTTTTGATTACTGCATTTACTTTCTTTTTTTTTTTTAGAACAAAACTGTACGATCACCGTGATAATACATTGCTGTGCAAGATAGAAGTGTTTCATTTTGCCTGCATGGTGTGTAATAATATACCAGAGAGGAAGAGATAGAAGAAGAGAATAGGAAACCAAAAGAAGTGAGAAGAGAAGAGTCAAGTTTCTGACAAACAAGGAAGTTGACAGTTTCCTGAAAGTCTTTCTGGAGACTCCCTCCCACTCATCTCTTTCTTCTGGTTTCATAAATCTGTCACAAAGATTATCAGAACTGAATCATTCATCGCATTTAGGGGGCTCTATTGTCACAAACTGAATTGAATGTTAATAAGTAGGTTTTCTTTAATTGTATTATCACCTGAAAATATCATCATCATCGCTTATCATTGTCTTACTTCCATTTCTCACTCTCACACTTTCCTCACGTTTTACTTTCCTTTTCTTAACAATCAATCAGTGTTTCATCTCCTCCTCTAATAAGCTTTTCACAACATTTGTGTTTTTTGTGCGAACTTCCTGCCTCCGTGTGTCACACGGTCTGTGAAACACACGACAGACAGAGCTCATTCAAATCAGAGCTACTTTGCATCGCACCTGTCAGGAAAGAAGCAGCTCTGCTGTGAAGGTTTCCCGAAGGACAAAGCGTCCGCTGCCGATCAAGTGAGCATGCACCGCTTCAACCGATCTTCATTTAATATACTGGGTGTTTTAGCATCAGCAGGAGCCGCCATTGCTCCGTCTGACCAAAGAGTCCCAGGAGTTCAACAAGAATCAAAGCGTAAATGTCTCTTTTCACAGTGACGTCTACTGACAGCGGAATAAAACTTCATTTCAGAGTTATAGTGCAGTTTTTTTCTGTTTTTTTCTGTTGCATGACTGAATACATGTTGGAAACGAGACGTGCAGAGGCGGACACGGAGAATGAAGACACCTGTCTGAAGAGTAGACGTATCTGCATTTAAACAGTTTAATCAAATTAAGTTTGTTCATCTTGCTTGCTCTTGTCCTCAAAAGATTTCTCTCTTTTTTTTTTTTTGTAGACTATTTTGGAAGTTGGCTATGTAACTTTGTTTCAATGCTAATAACATTACAAGTCCTAATAAGGTTACGAGGTAAACGTATTTGTCATTTTACAACACAAGGTTGCACAGTGTTCATGTAAGTTGTAGCCCCTTCACGCGCCACACAAACAACATATCTACAGATATTTAAATGAGAAAAAGATCAAATGAAATAACATAAAACGATACGTACAACTACTTCTATACATTATATACCTAGAGAGACTTTGATGTATAGTGGGAATGAGGATAGTGCAAAAATGATTCCGGTCCTTTCTCACAGCCTGAATGATGCCGAACACATGTGGCAGCAGTCTGGAAGCTCAGACCTCATAAACCTTAACCCAGGGGTCCCAGGGTCAGGGGCCACATCCGGCCTGTGAGACGACTTCATAAAGCCCCTCACATGTATACATGTTCACGATCATTTTATGTTCTCGCAATGCTGCAAAATGTGAGTCCAAAAATTAGCTTCTTTTTTTTAATGTCAGATTTAACAGTGTGTATGATGAGCTAGCACAAACATTTTAGCTCTACTCATTATGCACACATTTCCCTTTTCTAACATTGATTTACTAGCACTAACAAGTACAGATGAGGTTATGGGAATCTTATTACCTTTGCGCGTATTTGGGCGTAACCTAAACAATTGGACAACTCAAGGATCATGTCTCATGCATCCTCTGGGGAGCATGAATGTCTGAATCCAATTCCATCTTAAACTATCCAAGTATGAATACCTCAAAATCATTATTAAGTACCGTACACATCTGCTTTTAGGCAGCAGGATACGAAATAAAAACAAAAATATGACCAGGTTTAAAATGAAAGAAGAAGCATTTCTTTCTTCTGTTGTTGCTTGATAAGCTCCTGCAGAGTAAAAGTGTGCTTACTTAATGAGACCAACCGGAAAACTACAACAAACACCTACTGTACATAGATTCATGCTTGTGGCTCCCAGTTTTGATCTTCGGCCGCCTGGCTGTCGCCACACTGCACCTCAAGGCACTATATGTTTTATCACAGGTTGCCATCAGCTGGCTGGGCCTCAATGCTTCTTCTTCTTCTTCTTCTTCTTCTTCTTCTTAAATTGATGTCTACCTAACAATGTGGCCTGTGTGTTTACTCCTCCATGTATGGATGTATCCTACTAACGGGCAGTGTGCAGCGACAGAGCCTCCATACAAAAAACGCACCGTCGATGGATGCTGATGGTAATATTTCACATCACACCGACATCACATGTCGCTATAGTTGACCTTCAAGGGAGATCAAACCCCTTGATTGCTTTTCACCAGAACACACACACACACACACACACACACACACACATTCACTCAAAGACTCAAAGATATAGAAATATTCAATCGCGATTTTTTTTCTGACCTGTTTCTGTAGTTATATTGTGTTTATTTCTCGAAATGTAACTTTATTTGTGGTCTACAGGCAAACCAGAAGTACACTAAAGCATGTATATGAGGTGTTGACAACAAGAGAGTTGTTGTGCACCGTTGTCCACACGGTTATCATCAGTACTGTTCTCAGCGCTGCGGGACAGAGAAGGGAATTTTTGCTATAGTTCTTGGTACTACAACAAGACTTGATTGATTTTCAGAGACATCCTTACACTCACTTGTATCACATGTATTGCGGTGCACCATCTCAGCCACTTTAACCAACAGCAGTATTTGCTGAGCATGAGCCCTCACTGGCTTCCCAAAAACAGTTTACATTTCTCAGGCGTTCTGTCCTCTGTCTCGCTCTGAAGCTCCTTTTTCACTTCCCTGGCCGTGGTGAGATTTATATGAGGTCGTACAATAGCATAGGAGTAGAACGGACATTGTTTTCTGTGGTCTTTTGACTCCTGCGTGTAACACCTCGTCAAGTTCCCTGAGTTATGTTTTCCTTGTTTTTACAAGTCACGTCATTTTTGGGTTTCCTGTTTTATTTTGTCATTCACCTCTCCCTCTCGTTTCAGATAACTTCACTTCCTGCCCTTGTGTGTGTGTGTGTGTGTGTGTGTGTGTGTGTGTGTGTGTGTGTGTGTGTGTGTGTGTGTGTGTGTGTGTGTGTGTGTTTCCTGCTAGTGTGCTTGCCTTTTCCCACCCTGATCAGCTTCACCTGTTCCCAATCAGCCTAACGTCTATTCCTAACCACTTGTCCTCTATGAAAAAAAGGGTCACGGGGTTATTAAGGAAAGATGTGAAGGAGAATTCATGAGGAGCTAGGAAAAGACAACCGTGGTGCTTAGAGAATCCAACTTCACTTTCACTAAGCTACGTAATTATGATGGGATGGCGGATCTCACTGACCTAGGCCTGCCATGGAGAAACTACAACGAAGGAAGGACTGCAAAAAGCAGAACTAAAACATGACCCCATGAAGTCTATTATCCAGTTGCACGCAGGCTTCATACACAGCTTCTTCTGTGAGAGGCTGCTTCACTCGTGGTGTGAAGGAGAGAAACCGGAGCTCCGGCTGCCGCACTTAACAATCAACACTGCTTCAGTAGAAAATGATAATTCAATATCAATGCAACTGTTCAACATCAATATTTAGTTTGTGCAATAATGTAGATTCAATGGTTAGGGTCACCGTTTTTGCTTAAAAAATGGCTTAAATGATTGCTTGATTATCAAAATAGTTGCAGATTAATTAACTAATTGTTGCAGCTCAATTTAATGTAGCATGACTTGCTTCTTACAAGCCATCCCCTCCTAAATGGATCATTATCTGGGGGCATTTGCTCAATATCACATAAATACTATTCATTCATCACGAAAACTAAGCTACATGTTGAACATGATTTGTCCTCCATGTTGGAGCCAAGTGCAGAAACACGCCGCCACAATAAAGTGTAAAGTTGTGCACACGGCATGAGGGTGGGACAATTCCTTTTGTGCTGCTCAAACCCCAAAAAATGTTCCCGGTATTTAATGACTTAAGACTAAATGCTTGATAACCTATGTAAAACATATTTCATTGTACAGTGAGGAGTAGGCAGAGATGGTATAAAGGTGGTCTGTGTATGTCATCCCCTGCCCCCCTCAAAGTCCTTGATTTTACAATCTTATTTTCTAAATTCAAGAAAATAAAATGATTTAAATCACAAACCACAATAAACTTTTTCCTTGTCTTTCTCGTCTGGTCCCTGCACTTTCACTCCCATCCTCCTGTGCCTGTATATCTGAGTTCTCTTGTCTGGTCTGGTATCAATAACTCTGTTAAAATGAAAGTACGCATACTGCTGGTTGAAAAAGCAAAAGCACCCGTCTGCTTCCTCTCTCTGCGCAGGCCACAGTTTCCTCTGTGGTACCACTTGAGCAACATTATGGGGGGGGGGGGGGGGGGAGAGTTTTCTGCAGCCTGCAAGCATTCAGAGTTGTCATGCGCTTGACTTTCATGAACTGGATCAGTGATCTGTTTACTGTGAACGTTTTGTAAGAATGTAAGCCTGACATGTAGTTTTATCTGATCGGCTCAGTGTACTGTCATGATTCTGAGGATTCTGATCATATCTTCAGGCAAAACATCACCAAACAACAAATTAAAGGGATAAGTGAAAAGACAAAAAAAACAGAAGTTACAACAGAGGACAGGAAGCCTCGCGATTACATCAAGACGGATGAGTGTTGTCTACTCATCCGTCTTGATCAGTTGATGACAAAAGAAGCACAATAAATCCTACAATAGGAACACCAACCAACTTTAGAATGTATTAATACATTGGTGGATATATTTTAAAAAAGGTGCAGTGTGTAAGATATGTGTAAGAAACATTTAACTAACTAACATTATCAACAGAATGTGTAGAGTTTACTCAGTCTGCCCTCGGGACAAGAAGTACAGCTCACGGGGATCCGTGTTTGTTTGGAACGTTTGTTCATTGGCTTAAATCCAAAGTGGCAGAAATGAGAGAACTACTTTTACTGAGGACTGTGCGTTTTAGATTGCATGAACCCAGCAGTAGCTGCCCACTAACTGCTTGGAGCATGTTGCCAGATCCTACACATTGCACCTTTTACATATATGAACTCAAATTGTTGGTTTGGGGATTCCTGAGTTGTGCCATTTAACCGCAAAGTCCCCGGTTTGTTTCCGGCCTTGGGACCTTTGTTGGCATGTTGGCATATTCTTAAAAATTTGACCAAAAGAGATAAAAGAGAAAAACTTAGTTAGATCCTGAGGGGGGTGCACATGTTTTTTTACTACCTGTATTTTCCCTCACAGGTTTTCTGCTTCATTATGCTTTTACATGAAAGCTCAATTTGGTCATTAATTTAAGATTTTCTTGTTTTCAACTACGGACGTTTTTTTTTTTGTTTGTTTTTGTCAGGACAGGTGGTGGTGTTGTTTTCCAAGCTGCTGTAAGGAAGGCCATCCTTATTTCCCACATGTAATCTGTTTAAAGGGATAGCTTGACATTTTGGTAAATACGTTTATTTTGTTTTCCTGAGTTAAATGAGAGGGTCGATACCACTTTAATGTCTGCACGTCTGTTTATGAAGCTAGAGCCAGTCCAGTGTGTCAGAGTGTACCATCCATCTATCCCTTTCTTATAAGTAACCTGAGGTTTGCTGCTGAGAGAATGGACATCTAGCATATGGATGAATGGATGTCTATTTTTGTAAAGTATAATTAGGCCGCCGCTGCTGCAGAGAGGAAATGAAAAATCAACATCGATCACATAAACTCGGTGCGACGTAACACATTGATAAATACTGAAATATTACGGTATGATTAGATCGTGTTTCAGTATATCTGTGTATCCAATGTGTAACCAAAAATAGCCATCTAATCTGACTTAAGTGTTAAGTACACTGTGCTGTGGGCTTGATTTGCTTTCTGAAGTGTTTTGAGCCTCAGGGCCACGGAGCCACAGCTCAAATCATGACCTTTACTGCTGATTTGCTCTTAAAATTACAGATGCATGCTGCGTATGCAGAGACACCAGTACAAACGCAGCATTGTCTGCTAAACTGGGTGAAACAATGACGACCCAACGCATAAGACGAGCTATAACAAAGGGCTTTACATAGAGCCTTTAAAGTAAATTATAGGTGTAGTAACTCATACATTTATATCCCAGCCAGGAGGCCTTGATGGGATACAAAGAAGAAGAAGAAGAAGAAGGGAAAATCTATCTTCGCCAGCTCAGATTTCATCAGTGAATTAGATACTGCGCTCTTCTTTTTTTTTTTTATGTAGCGAATAGTGATGACACACACAGTCACTATCTAGGATTGAAAAAAACATGTGTAAGACATATACAGAAGATGTGAATTTATACAAACAAAAAACAGCGGCACCAAACATTTCAATATTTTAGCGCTCTGGCCAACATGCCGTTTACTGTCACGAGATTTCAGAAGGTCTCTTCACCCTGACGATATATAGGTCTGGATAGTTCTACTTGGCCTGTTAGGACAGAGCAACAACCTAATAGCCCTGGATACAACAGGTTTGATCTGTTTCAAAGATGTCAGCCTCACTCGACACTCAAAGATCCTACAAAGACCTTCATAGTCAAACGAGACAAGAGCACTTCCTCGTGAGAATGTGGAAAGACGCCGTTATGTTACCTGTGGTTTGTCGCAGCTCTTCGCACAAACTTATGTGGGGAAACTGCAGCAGCTGCTTCCATTTCTTGCTTTTTCCTTTTCTGTTCCCGCCGCCTCCTGTAAAACAAACAGGGTTTGGTTTAAAACTCGAATCCAAGAAGGATGCACTGTGAAAAGATGTGTGATTACAATTACAGATGTCTCTTTCCTAATTTAAGTCTATGGGTTACGGCCCAAAATGGTCTTCTTCGGCCCAATGGCATCACGTGAGAAACCCGGAAATTTGTACTTTCACGGTTTGGCCACTACGAAAATTGGCTTCAACGCCAAAATTGGCTTCAATGCTGTTCCTGGGGTCTTCATCCACACTTGTCAGCTCTTTATAAAAGAAGCCATTTTGTTGCAATAACCTTAGTTCCTTTATTAAGTGCATCTTGCCACCTTGGTTGCTAACGTACTGTACGTACGATAGCATTATGGGGACAGCAACCCGTTCACACAGTCACATTGTGAGGACTTATATCCAATCTGGGTATAATCTGGTCCCCACAGTGGTAATCAGTCGCTTTGGGGTAACGACTTGATGTGAGGTTTACGGTGACGTCTTTGGAAATTCAAAGAAAGGGTCAACCAAATGTGCTCACACAAGTATGCTAGAACATGTCTGTGTGTTCGGATGGACGCAGCTACGCACGGCTTCTTTAGAAACTGCAGCGGAGTAAACACAAAGAGCGAACGTCACTCGTGCAATCAGAACAAAGCAGCAAAGAAAAAAAAAACATCAGAGGAAGTTCCTGTCCTCTCTGTGTTGTTGCTCTCCGGCTGCTTTTCAAAAGCTGGTGCTGCCTGTGACACGCTCCACAGAGATGTTCTCTCCGTTCTGGATTAAGATCTCGAGATCCTGCAAACTGATTTTCTTCTCATTAAAGCGTTATGCGCCGCGAAACAGAACAAATAATACAATAAATCAACATTTTTCACAACCTAGTAATCACTGGCGTTGAGCAAAAATGCAAAACATTCTCTGGGTTGAGTTTCTCTACTTTGAGGATTGGATGCTTTTTCTTTTTTTTTTTACTTCATTGTGAACCGAACATCTTTTGGTTTTGGCCAGTTTATCTGACAAAACAAGACATTTGAAAACACTGCCTTTAACTTGTGTGACATCTTTCATCATATTCTGGCATTTTATAGACTAAGCAATAGATCCATTAATAAGCAAGGGACAAAAAAAGATCAGATATTTTGAATTAGTTGTTTATAAAAAAAATTAAAGAATAATGAATTCTGACCAATAATAAACTCTATATTAATTGTTGTATTGCACATACCCTGAAACTACTTTAAATCTCAGTTTCAGCGATTGACACCTGGTATTTTTTAGATATCAATTAAATGCTTAGTGTATAAAATAGTGGTGAGAAAACAGTGAAAAATGCTAATCACAACCGACAAAGGTGACGTCTCTAAATGTCTTGTTTTGTCAGTCCAAAACCCAGCAAATCCTCACATTAGAAACACTGAGGACAGCAACTGTTTGGCCCTTTTTGCTTGAATAATGACTCAGTTCATCTCTAATTAACTGTTAATATAAAATGTAGATTAAATGTGTTTTTAACATGGAAAAACAAAGAATGTGACTGAGCTCCAGAAGCGGCTACAGTGAGTTTTTAATCAATGTTTTTTCAGACCTCGTCCAAGGGTCGACATCAGTTTTTAACAATTAAAGTTTGAGTTTGGCTATGCGATGACATTTTTCTGGGCTCAAACACATGGTGTGTGTATATATATATATATATATATATATATATATATATATATATATATATATATATATATATATATATATACACACACACACATATACATATATACATATGTATATATATATATACATATGTATATATATATGTATATGTGTACTGACAACAAAGGGATGTTGTGAATACAGCAGCAGGCTAAGAGAAACTCAAAACCACACTTCAGGATTTGCTATTCAAATACAGAGAGGCAGCTGCTACTAAAAATAATGAAGTGTCATAGTTCCAATGCAAACGAGATTGTTGTGTTTGTGCCCCGGGGAAACGGATGATAACATCAGCCACCGCATTGGCACCGAGCTGACTGATGGTGATGTCCGTCGTGTGCATTAGTGGGAAATGTAAATCAAGACAAACAGTCAGTGAGACGGAAAGGCACTGAAACACAGATTCTCCACAAAATGATGAACATACATAATTAGACTGGAATGGGCACGATTAGCTTTGAGTCATAGAGGAGGAAATCATCCCACGCTGGCACAGGGAGAGGCGAAGCGGGTCAACGGTCACATCTGAACTTCAGTTGTTTCAAAAGGACGGACATTTAACCAACATGATGCGGTTTCTGACAAACTAGTTGTGTTTACATCGTGTGTTACTGAAGCACATGGTGTTTGTATGTATGTGTGTGTGTATGTGTGATCTTGAGGTCTGACAAAAGGGTGAATGTATGGTCTGTAGGGTCATAAACACTATCATTGTCTGGAGCCCTTTTCTTAGTGTGACCAACAGTCCAAAACCCAAAGATATTCAGTTTATGTAATGTGTGGCTGGTACATATGTCCAAATTTCACATTGAGGAAGCCAGAACCATGAAATGTTTTGGACTTTTGATTAAAAATTGACCTATACGATTCATTTTTTGTAGTTTTGTAGGATGTAGCAGTCCACACTTTGGCCTTCAGCCTTTGCTCTGAGTGCACGTCCATGAGTTACGAAATCAAAAGCTCATTTTGTTCAATTTGTGATTCACAATGGAAGTGGTGACACCACTAATGGGAAGTGTTGACATGGCGACTTTCAAGAACACTTTGTGAACTTTAAAAAAAAAAAAGATGGAAACGTATCTAGAAAGTTGTTGAGCAGACCTTAAAGGGACAGTTCCCCCCAACATCAATAATACATATTTTCCCTCTTACCTCTAGTGCTCTTTATCAATCTGGATTGTTTTGGTGTGAGCTGTCTCGTTTTGGAGATATCGGCCATAGAGATGTCTGCGTTCTCTCAACTGTAATTGGACTATATACAGTAGAACTTAGCTTTTGGTGTAATCTATTAACATCTGGCGACTTTTAAGGCCGGTTTTAACCACTTAGCATTGAAGATAGATGGAAATATGGTCCCGCTGGATAAGTGGTCTAAAGTCTGCACCATGTAAATGTCCCGTCCGCTGTTTGAACCCAGTCCAGGAGATCCATCACATGTCTCCCTTCTCTGTCCTCAGTGAGGAGAAAATTAAATGTTCTATGAATAGTGGTCGTCTTTCCTGAAGCATAAGAAGACACATCAGCTGATTGTCGAACGTTAAAGAGTGAAACAAATGCAGCAACTTATGATGTGCACTGCGGATGGATCCATTGACGTTCTTAACAATTAGTTGATTAACTGTTCAGTCATGAACAATTACTTATGAAAATGTCCAAGAGAAGATAATGACTATGGTGATGTCTTCCAATGAAACCAACAGAGAAGTCCAAGAATACAATTCAGCTTTTCAGGATGAAAAGTATAGTTACAGAAGTTGTCTAGCAGTAAAGTAAGGTATAAACATCAGTTGTTTTTGGTACTTTAAGAACTGTGTCAATCACTGAGGAAGTAAGCTCCATTTATAATCTTGTTTACTTGATCAGATTCCTGATTGAAATTATCGTTTTGTCAGTTTGGTTTGTATTTAGGCCAGTTTGTTGTACAGCTGCGTGTCTTCCTCAAACAAATGAAAGGATTCATTCATAGCAGAGTCTCATTCAATGTGATACACTCCCTGAGTCGGATGTTATATCAGCAGGAGTATCAAAAACAAACCTCAAACGATTCCCAGCCCTATAAATAAGGTGCAGGATTTCTTGCTTTATTCTTTTTTTTTTGTCTTTAATCAGCAAGTTTACACCGCTGCTTGTCCTGAGCTCTTTTAAATTTTCCCCCCAAAAAATAAACGAACTTAGAGGACAGTATAGGAGAAAGTCATACACCCGATTTAGAATCACTGTAATCTGCATCAATCACAACAAAGTCAGCAGTTATACATTTGCTCCGACAAACAGAATTAGTCAAGAAGAAAAGATCGACGTTCATTTGACAGCTGCTTCGTTGTGTCCCACATGAAACAAAACGGGGGAAAGAAATACGTCAGGAGAGAATTACAAACTAATAGATTTACCGGTTGGCATTTATAAGTCTACACTGAGCAGTTTTGTCCTTTTTTGTTTTTCTGCCTGTCATGACGTCTGCCACATTCCCTTAAATGTACCTGACTTACTGTGCGAACTTACAGCTGGGGTTTTTCTACAAAACATTCAAGGGTGTCGGTTTGGTTTCATATGAAGTCTCCTGATTTCAGAGGTTCCCAAATGAAGAAAGAAAATAAGTAGAAATGTGTTGTAAATGGTGGAATACATAATACACTAATAGCACTTCAAATGACGTGTAGTTTAGTGACTTTAAACTCTGATAAATAATATATTACCATGTTTAGTAAATGCTGTCCTTTGCTGCTATTTCTTTGATTGATTATCCATCTGAGCATCTCTTTAAAGCAGACAGAAGCTTATGCCAAACTGATTCAGCAGAGAAAACAGGTTAAACGGATAAAGACAGAAGCTAAAGCCTCCAGCTAGCAGAGCATAGAAGCGCTAACGCTAGTTAACGATATGCTAACGTACTTCGCTAATATTAGCTCCATAGGTTGCACCGTGTAAACGTAACGTTTTAGAAACGTACATATCTCCTTCCAACCTCTCAGTGTAACGAGCATCACTGTTACACAATTTCTAACCACGACTATCTTGAAATCTACAAAACCTGAGCCTGAAAACGAAAAGAAAATCGGAAATTATTGCACGAGAGTAAGCAAAGACGGATAGTTGTCGGAAAGATGCTACGCTATGATTGGCCAGTCTGCATTAGAGGGACCGAGGCTTAGCGAAGAGTCAATTGAGAACTGCGACTTGGGTGAACATTTCAACATGTTGATCGGCTACTCCCTTCTCAAGAGGACACTGCTTTTATAAAGTTTAGTGAGGAAATCAAACTGAAACCAGTAAAGTGGAGTCGACCGAAACAAGAAACTCTGTCGGGTTACGAACATTTCTCGGCATGCAGGAAGTCAAGTCTGAAATAAAGACTCCTGAACAGAATGGAGAAATGGACACCTGTCGTTGTGCTTTCCTTCACATTAGTGAGCAACACTGGCGTCACGCTGCCAGCTTTCTGCTCATTTAAGTTCTGTTTCCTCTCTTCCTGACATTTGCAGCCATGAATGGGAAGTTGCCTAATGTTGCACGCTTTAAAAAGGAAAACTCCACCCTAAAACTTTAACAACATCCAAAAAAAGGCCTTTGTTCCAATTGTATAGGCCTATTTTTCTTCCTTCCATGAATAACTGTGAGAGGTATATGTAGCTATGTTTTTGGGAGTCAGGCCCTTAGACCCAAAAAGTAAGAGCTTCTTTTTTTTTTTAACAATTTGCACCTTAAAATGATCAATTTCAGAGAGAGACATCCGTCAAAGACGAGACAGAGAGGTCTTTGTCTTGTGATGAAGTATAATCAGAAGATGGCACATTTCCAAGGATCACTGAAATTAGCTTTGTTTGGAAAATGTCCAGCGGTAATGTGAAGTACAAGCAAATTGTAGTTGAAGGACTGCTCCAGCGGTTTGGTATTAGGTTGTCGGACTCGCAGGAGACAAATTCAAAAAAGAACGGTCCAAACAGGATTGAGATATTATGTTGAATAATAGCATTCACACACCGGCATTTGTGTTTTTGTGTGAAACTTTTACCCCCTTCTAAATGAGTCTCAACATCTCGATGGGCTTATCCTGGATAAATAAAGGTTACATTTAGATTTTACACTTTACTAGTTACTTTGCAGATTTAGAATTGTATTACAAAATGTAAATCAACTAATAAAGATGATACATTATCACAGGTTACGCTGCTCAGCAGTACATTACTTAATTAAAAGTAGCCTCTCTTTTACCAACAATAAAGTGATGAACACATTAATGTATCACTCACTAATTATAACCCAGCAATATATTATATCCTATAAATGGGCCACACTGCACAATGAAAGCTTTGACTTTTGTTACTTTAAGTAAAGTTGGATGATAATACTTTTGTACTTTTGTATTTTGAATGCAGGACTTTTACGTAGTTTTACGCTGTAGTATTGCTACGTTTACTTAAGTAAAAGATGTCAATACTTCTTCCACTGGATCCTACAATTTCAATAATGCAATATAACAATGTCTTCCATTACACCTCTTAAACTGCTTTCAAACCAAACACCAGCACACTTTCATATTGAAGAATCTTAAACCCAGGCCAAACTTGATGACATTCAGTAATCTGTGTTATTTGTGTAACTTTTGAAAGCTGTAAAGTTTGTGAAGTGCCCCTTTAATAGGCTTAAAGATACAGTACACTGTATAAGTCTAAAAGTACAGTATAGTATTTTAATTGAATGGAATCTCCTCAACCTCTGAAGACTTCTGGTGGATGTGTTCACACACCTGGCTGCATGATTCTGCTGGCATGTTGTTTAACTTCCTTGAAAATTATATATCTTTGCATAATACCAGGTGTGTCTTTTTATACCTTTATCAAACAAGGCCTAGTCAGTCTGCACATTTGCCTTTAAGGCAAAACAAATATGATCATATAACACTTTTTGTTCCCCGATGATGAACAGAACATCTCGTCTCCTGAGAAGTAAGAGGTGGTGCCTTGCTCGTGGGCACTTCAGCTGGGCAGATGGGTGCCAATACAGAGGCTTGACTCCTGGTCCTCTACAGGCACAACAGATGAACTGAAATTGAGCAGATAAGCTCGCAGTGACGGATTCACGACACTCAATCTTCTCATGTCCCTCGGCAGACGGCATCAGGATTACGTTGGCAACGAGTCACCTCAACGGGCTCTGATGATGTCTGATTGAAGCGTATACTGTCTCAAGATGGTTATCATGAACAAACTGTATCAGGGTTTGAAAGATGTAACATGTGTTATTGTACATGTGCATTTGAGACATTTAACTGACCCAGAAACGTGCAGTGACTTGCAGCCTGCAGGTTTCCCCAAAACAGAAATTCCATAATCCAGACTGCACATCAAATAAACGTCATTTTAACCAGAGAGCTGAAACACTAAAAAAAACATAAAATGCAATGATGTGCCCAAAGTGCAAACCCCTGCGCAGCACATCTGCTTTCGCCTCAACATCCTGTTTCGCAAACGACAGGACGATGCTGCAACATCAGCAAGGGAAACCCGATGTGTCGCTGCAGTCTTGTTTTCACAGTTTCGACCCCTCCCGGACCTCACTGAGAGCCACGCCAAACTCTGTTCAACAACCAGGCGATTTAACGCGCCCCCTTTGATTAACTGTCCGTGCGCTGCACACACAACAACACGTTTTACAAGCCCTCAGGAGCCACTCTGAGACGAGACACTGTTTATTACCGTATGCCGAATTAAAATCAATGCTAAACTACGTGTTGCTGTCTACTTGAACCGAGCGTAGAAGGTGGTTTTAGCGTATTACAACAGTGTTATTGGCAGTGTATGACGCGCGACGTCACCCATAAAGGAAGATATGGTATCGCAATAAAGTAATTTAACTAAATAATTTCCATCCCGAAATGGATACTGTTTGCTAAAGAGTTAGACACAGTCTCCATACAGGCCAAAGCTCGTATTCTACGTACACGGAAACGCCAGAAAACTTTAAATTGCTACATTTAATATGGAGTTCGGTGCGTCGTTGTATCCACCCGAGAGAACTGCGCGTGTTTTTGGTAATATCCTGTTCGTGTTGAACCGCATCATCAAAATACAGGTTCACCAGGCTTAGAGGAAGTGCAGTAACAGTTTTATAGAAACCCATGTCTGCACCGCTTCTGTGTCGGGCAAGGTGTCAAACTCCTATCTCCATCCTCACCTTCCCGTGCTTTCAGTAGCACCGTGTTGGCCACGATATTCTCCAGCTCCATGTTGATGCTCGCCTTGGGTCCGGACCTTTAGAATCCGCCCACGTTGATGCTGTCTTCTGGGGGTTACAGCAGCAGCAGCAGCGGCAGCAGACGGAGCTCCTGGTCCCCCATCTCCACACCCTCCCGCTCCGGCTTTAATCTCACTTTATCCTCCCTTTTAAACACCGTCCACCACCTCCCCCCCTAGGAGGTACAAATCAAACCCTCCGGTAGTGCTTTGGCACAGCTCTGTACGGTAACAAACCGACCCTCCTCACCTCTTTCCTCCTCCTCCTCCTCCCTCCTCACCTCTTTCCTCCTCCTCCCTCCTCACCTCTTTCTCCTCCTCCCTCCGTGTCCACGCCCCGAAGCTGCTGTCAGAGAGGAGGAAGAAAAACAGACTTCTCACTCTGTTATAAAATTGCTGTTTAATAATAAAAAATAAAATAAAATGTATAACGGACAGACCTCTCACTCTGATTCATTGTGTTTTGCTAAAGGATTTCTTTCATCAGAATCAGCTTTATTGGCCATGTATGCATACAAGGAATTTGACTCTCAACATACAAACATAGAATATACAAATAAACAAGACAAATATAAAAAAACAAGGACAACAAAGTAGAACAAAGGTAAGCATAAACATTGAACTACTATGTACAATATAAATATATATCCAAAACTATATATATATATATATATATATATATATATATATATATATATATATATATATATATATATATATATATATATATATATATATATATATATATATATATATATATATATAACATAAAGAACAACAACAATGACAATAGAATTGAGGTATTGGTGCAAATGGAGGTATTAGTGCAGTGTGTCTGATTACGTGTTCATCAGAGTGACTGAAGAAGAAGTGGAAAGAAGAAAAAGAAAAGAAAGAAGAAAAAGCTAAAGCATAAGTTGATCATGTTAAAAAGCTGAAGCATGAGTTGAATCAGTATATTTTGGGGGGACAGTGCTGGCTAGTGGCCTGATTATGATCGGTTCAGTACTTCGACCAAGAGTAAATGATTGTTAGCATTAAAGAAACTACAGCTCCCATGACATTTTTGTCTCGTGGGATGGCATGGCTAGCTGTAGCTGCTGAATGCTAAGAGAGTCCATCAACGCTAAATTAGGCCAATTATGTCTGGGGGCAATGGCACCTTCCATACTTCCTACCCTCTACTTCCTTGCTCCCTTGCTCGAATCACACCCATCTTTGCACTCAACCTCCATGTTTTATCTTTATACGCCTGTAAAGTTTTGTTCTTTTTTTTGTATTTGATTTATCTTAACTCAAGGTCAACTTTTTTGCTTTTTAAAGCTTTTACCATTGGATACAGCTTTACCAAAAAAAAAACGGTGAACCTTTTCCCTATTTCAGGTCATTTTAATATCCCTGCCATTTTGCCATTTTTTTACATTTTAAAGACAATAATGCAGAATCAGTTATTCCTTTAAAAAAAAAGAGAAAAAAACAACATATGAATTTGAAGAAAAAAAATCATAGTATGCTACTATTAATATGGTTTGATTTTTTAATTTGATTTTCAGAGACATTTTCACACAATTACCACAATATGATGCATTTTAACATCTATACTCTCAATCATACTCATTTAAATGAATGTTATTTGATCTTATTGTTTGAAGAAGGTTCCACAGTTATGGTAATTAGTAAATGGACTTATATTGATGCAGCTATAATTTCCCAACCACTCAAAGTGCTTTACACGACATACCAACATTTACCACATTTACACACACACACTCAACCACTGATGGCCAAACAAACTCATCAGGGTCCAATCTAACGCTCACTGTCTCACACAATTCAGGATCAGTTTGGGGTTCAGTATTTTGCCCAAGGACACTACGGCATGCAGACTGGAAGATCTGGGGATCGAACCGCGACAGCCGCCCCTAGTACATTTACAGTTTGCATTAAACATCATACCGGGTTAAATCCATACTGTGACTTCCATGTTTGTTTGATTTACTACTTCTACATACCAGTTTGAGCAAGTGCTAATTACCAAGCCAATAAAACCACTTTATTTGTACTCCACCATGAGATAGGTCACAATATTTGAATCAAAACACGATGATTGAAATTTCTCATAAAAAAAATGTCTTCCCTGGATGTATCAATTAAAAGTGATGCACTGTTATAAATCCAGAAATCAATACATCACTGGCTCCAGAGCTGCTGCTCTTTGTGGCTCATATCAGTCTGCAGAAAGTGGATTTCCCTGCACTGATCAATGAAAGCTCAGCGGTGCATTCAAGGTGCATTAAGAAAGACTCGCTGTTTTTGCTGTGCGGAATGACGACAGCAGCTCATATCAGGTAGTTATTATAAATAGGATTAAAGTTTGTAACTCGGTGATAGCCTCTCCTGGATCTGGCTTTTCAAAAGCCACTTTCTGGAGCAAACTTCCACGTGGGTCTTCGGCTGCTCGTCGATGAAGAGGAGGACAGTGTGACCTGAACAGTTCAGAGGCTATAAGGTCTCCTCAAGAAGACAAGAACAACATCACATTATTATCTAGAGGGAATGAGACCAGTAAACAGCAACATGACATCCTGACCTGAACAGTCTGAACAAAGGGTCTATAATGTTATGAGTAAAGTTACTAAATTTACTTGATTTACATGCATAAATGGACTATGATAAGCGTGGATCTTGATTGTGTATGAAGATGGATTAGATCTGTCTGAGCTACATCAGGAACATTTTCATGGGACCTCTGCCTCCTCCTAGTGGAGAGCTGATGAAAACACAGGGACTGTCTCAGCTGCAGCATTAATATCCCAGAGAATTAACACCAACTGCAGCTTCCAGCTACTCTACTGTATGTTGTATGCTGCTGCTGTAGATGCAGGGACGTCTGTCACTCAAAAAGGGGGAAACGAGGTCTCCTTACTTGTATTTAAGGGGAGAAACAGCGCCTTCAAAATCGCGCTTGTGGCCAAAAATATGACAGCCGTAGTGATAACAACTACCATAAAAAATCAATAACAAAAGTTAAGAGAGTTAAGCGTAAGCAGATATTGCCATTTGTTTTGCATTCTCGTATAGCTGTTTTATATTAAAAAAATATAGTGTCAGAAGTGGGATTCGAACCCACGCCTCCATTCGGAGACCAGAAGTCCCGTTTCAGCGGAAGGATTTCAGTCCTTGAGTCTGGCGCCTTAGACCACTCGGCCATCCTGACACGGTAAAATGTGGCTGTCAATTAGGTATATATTTACTATCTAAATCCATTCACCAATGTTGTATCTTGGACAAACAAAAGCTAGAAATTACTTAATGTATAATTTCGTTTGTTTTGTGTCACTAATATCTAAAGAAAATGTGTATTTTACTTACGTTTCAACACTAAAATTTAGCTAGGTCGGCGGATGCTCACACTGACTGTCGTCATTTCCGGTTGTGTCTACGTGCGGCGGCCATATCACACTTCCGTTCTTCAAGGGTATCTGAAAGCACCAGGATAGACAACATGTACCGGTTTGCCAAAGCTGCCGTCAACATCACCGGTAAGGAAACTAGTTTATTATGAATGTATGTCGTCTGTGTTTATTTATGACAGTCGGCAGTTTAACATCAGGTCACTAACAGTTCTCCCGGCCTTGTCTTTGGTGGTCGACCGAGGTCAGCGTGCTAACGTTGCTAGCCAAGCTAACGTTCGCAACTCTCGCTAAAGTCCTAATATGTCTTCGTTAAAAACATATTTTTTTCTCTAAATGACTGCCCTGAATTATCACCCGAGATTAAAACACTATGCATATTCATTTTTGAGTTAAACTACTAACGTTACACGAAGTAGCCTTTATTATAAAGCCCGTAAGTTAGCATAACAAGCTAACCTAACCTGTCTAGTTGAGCTCCATGAATTAGTCTGATTTAGGAAGGGCAAATGAGGACAACCTTATCTTCTGGCTAACTATTTCACAAATCATCTTGCAAAGATTTGTTTTAGTGGAACATACTCTTGTTACTTTTCCATTTGTGTTTAAACAAAATACATTTATAACAAATAAACACTTGTACAGTAAGTAAAACATGATAATGATACATCAATTTACAATGGTGATAATGACAACATCTTATCGATTTAAAAAAAAAAAAGCATCACAACACCCTGAATTGTGCCTGTGTTTATATATATATATATATATATATATATATATATATATATATATATATATATATTCATTCATTCATTCATTCATTGAAGCCTTAGTTAATTACTCTCTGCAAAATGTAAAAGTTAGCAGTATAAACGCCACTGTGTTTTGTTGCCTTCCAGGTCAGGCCGCAAGGCAGGTGAGGCACGGATCCACCGCTCAACCGGACTTTCACGCCAAGTACGGCAACGGCGTGATGGTCGGTGGAACGGTCTTCTGCACGGCCGTGTGGGCATACGTAAGTTGTGCTGTCCTGTCGGGCCACGTCACATTTATTCATACGCATGAGCTGAAAAAGGCAGCTTTCTCACAAGTGGTTGCTGGAGCATCACAAGTGCAGGTTAAACATGTTCAAGTCAGGGGAAATTAATGCTACACACTTCTCACAATACTGAATATATATATATATATATATGGTTCAGCTGTAGACTTTGAGACAGATACTGTTTCTTAGTCTGTATCTTACCTTTGGTGTGAACTTGGATTTAGCGTTGAATTTCTTTGCAATAACATGGTCTTAAAGAGTCCCAACAAAAGTGTGCCATTGCCCTTGAGTAACTAGTTTTCTGTCTTTGTGCAGGTGCTGACTCAGACTGGCATCACCTGGAATATGTCACCCGTTGGGAAGGTCATGCCCAAACCATGGAGAGAGCCCGAGGAGTGAAGCTCCGCCCTGACAGACCTGCATCCCACCATATAAACCTTCTGGTTGTACAGATGAATAACAATGAATGCCTGTGTTTATTCCAACAAGTTACTTTGTCCAAATAAATTAAGAGTGATTCTACTCAACATGGTTTCTTTTCTTTTTTTAGCTTTGTGAATTATCTGCACACAGTAGCTACTTTATCCATCACAGCTGTGACCCCGAGCTCTTTGAGGTTTCTGGTTCAGTTGAAATGTTGTTATAAATATATAAATAAATATATATAAATAAAAGCCCTGCATTCAGAATGTTACCTAAGTTTTCAGAAGTATTAGCAAGATGTACCCAAGTTATAAAAAGTAAAAGTTTTTTTACTAACAGTATTTTTGTTTGTCAACATGAAGCCAATTTTAGATACTCTGTATACTACTGGGTAGATTATTAGTGTAGTATTGCCTCATATGTAAGCATTCTTTGTGTGAAAATGAAGTCAAATTAGGTGAAGTAAAAATTACATTTCCCTCTGGAATGTGGTGGAGAATATAGAAATAAAGAAAACAAAGTACATATACATCAGAATTGTATTTTAATACAGTACCTGGGTAAATGTACATGTAGAATGTAACTAAGTACATTTACTTAAGTATTGTACTTGAATATAATTTGGAGTTACTTTCCACTGGAGTATTTGTTTTCTGCTACTTTATACTTCTACTCCACCACATT
Organism: Cebidichthys violaceus; assembly: GCF_023349555.1. Lineage (NCBI taxonomy): Eukaryota > Metazoa > Chordata > Actinopteri > Perciformes > Stichaeidae > Cebidichthys > Cebidichthys violaceus. Next base: position 845,024 of record NW_027176373.1, read on the forward strand.
TTGGAGGTAAATATTGTACCTTTTTACTGCGCAGCATTGATGATTTAGGTTACTCAGATTAATACAAATCAAAAAATCAAGGGTAATATAGACACAGGTACCCACTAATACATCAAATAATTTAAATCATCTTCAACTTAACCGTCTTCAACATGAAAGTGATGAACACGTTCATGCATTTACAATTATAATTTATTGAAATGTATGTATTATTTTGAAACGGGCCATTCTGCATAATTAGTACTTTTATATGCTGATACCAATATTGTAGTTTTACTTGAGTAAAACTTTGAATGCAGGACTTTTAACAGTATTTTTACGCTGTGGCATCACTATTTTTTACTAAAGATATGAGTACTTCTACTGCCACTGCTCAAAATTGTACGGATGTACAGTACTTGAGTAAATGTACCTTTAGTAGTGTTTAGTGTGTTTACTCTGCTATCTCTGCTAATGAGGGTGAGCTGATAGCGTCATCGGGGGCGCTATCCTTACGTCAGATAACAGACAGCAACGAGATCCAATCGAAAGCCTCGCTGTCTTCCCTCTCTTAACCAATCAGCAGCCAGGGGGCGTGTCCGGTCCCCGCCCTGCTGCTACTCATCTGCGCCGCGCTAAGGTCACTGCTGTCACTCGGTAGCTAGCCGGTCGAGAAGGAAGCGGAGGAGATCCAGCGACAGAAGAAGGTGCAGAGAAAGAAAAGCAAGCAACATGTCTCTGTCTAACAAACTCACCCTGGACAAGGTGGACGTCAAAGGCAAGCGGGCCATTATGAGGTGAGCGGTTAGCTAGCCCAACCGACGCGGTTAGCCGAGCGGAAATGGGATATTTTGACATTGGCTAAATTAGCTAAGCGCTACCTGATATTTTGTAGATGTTCTTGGTGCTCCCGTAGTGACACTAAACGGGTGGTTTACGTCGTTACTGTCGCGTTTTTTCCCCATGTTGCAGTACGTGCCTGTGAGGAGATGCTGAATGGATGCATCCGACATGCAGCTAGTCAGTCCTTCAAAATAAAAGTACATTAACATCGCTGCAATAATGCAAATAATGTATAAATGTATGTGTGACACACTGCACTGATAATCTGAGGATATTCCATAATAATCTAGATGTAGTTTTTATATTGAGTATGTAAATTATGTAATTGTATTTTTGTAATTAACAATTTTGAGGTACTTTAACTCTAATTGAGTTTTTATTTTGGCAGCTGGTAAAGTTGGGGAATATTCTTTTATATACTACTGTTTATAATAATACGTCTTAATTTATTTGTATTTTGCATGAATCTGCAATGCAACCAGTTAAAGTTATCAAATAGAAGTAGTGAGGTAAAAAGTAGTTGATGTTTGATGTACCTTAAAATGTTAATGTACCTTTTTATAATTGTACTTAAGTGCAGTACTTGAGTACAAGTTGCATCCCTGCTGTTAAAGGTGGAGCTGATATTAATTACTTTAATTATATATATTTATATACTAGCTTAACCTATAATAATGCATCGTGATTCTCAATCAGAACCTGTAAAGTAATGTATTTCTATAGACTGCGATGGCCGTTGGCACTTGAAGCCGACGCACTCTGTGGGTGAATGTCAGAGGTGAAAGTTGGTTTGCTCGCTCAGCTCGGTGGTGCAATGACCAGCAGCATGGGACAAGGTCCAAGCCTCCAGCTGACACTGCTCAGTGGTAGAAGGTTGAGTTAGTCTCTGTGCAGAGGCAACACCTTACTTCCCAGGGCCTGCCACAGCATGTGTGTGTGCGTGTGTGTGCGCGCGCTTAATGAACTTCTGGATGCAGACGAGGAGGCACTGTGTGAGCTCCTGGTGCAGAATTTTAAAAGGAAGGAAGGCGTGACGTCACTGTAGAGACCCGGTAGTGTCTGACAGAAATCTGTTCAGAAAGCCAAAATCCAGCACTAGAGGCCATGAACTGACTTCCAGAAATACTCTTTTTGACTGTTGTGTGTTGTCATACTCAATAGCTGAAGGAATTTAATAATTTAATTTATTGTTCTTAAGTTTTAACTGCATTTCCTTCAAGGTTGAAATCACCCATTGAGTTTATTTCTGCTGCTCTCATTCGGTGTGTGTGTGTGTGTGTGTGTGTGTGTGTGTGTGTGTGTGTGTGTGTGTCGAGTGTGTGTCGAGTGTGTGTCGAGTGTGTGTCGAGTGTGTGTCGAGTGTGTGTCGAGTGTGTACACGTTTAAACGATGCAACAAAACCTTCAATGATATTCAGATCCACCCTCATGATGAAAGAGCGGAAAACTACTGCAGTTGTTTGATGGCACGAGAGCTGCTGAGCCGCTGAATTGCTGACTGTTGGGTTTCAAGCTTAGACAATGGATCGCTGTTAGTGTGTGTGCGTGTGTGCGTGCTGATCATGTGTCTCAGTGCATCAGGTAGACAGACAGACAGACAGACAGACAGACAGACAGACAGGAGGGAGGTGGTGGTTATGTAACTGCCCAGAGTACGAGGGAAGCAGCATGTTCTCATGAGCTGCCAGCTTGTATCGCTGCACAGCTGTGTGTGCAACCGGCTCAGTGGTCGGAACAAAGTGTGTGTGGTGGACGTGTGTGTGGTGGACGTGTGTGTGTGTGGTGGACGTGTTGTGGACTGTCGTTGTCATACAGGTACCAGAATGCAATGCAGCGACAAATCAAGTTGTTTGTAGCGTGCAAGATTAAAGGGGTGGGTATGGTGACAAAATGGATGTGTACGGTGGATGCACTCGCTCAGAAATGCTCTTGAATGTAAAATAAAGTTGGCAAAGAAGGTTTCCTGCGTATCTTGTAGCTGTTCATTTTTATGATGTGAACATGAACCTCGCAGTTTTGGAGTGGTCAGACTATTTATTTTTTTTAACTTAAATTTCTTGTCTAAAAAGCCGTGTTGTTCTCAGATGATGGCGCCACACACGAACGCCGTAGAAAAAGGAAATGTGGGGAATAACGAAGACGTCCACGATGCGCGGGACATCTCATTATTCTAGTGTTCTTCTCTTTCAGGGTCGACTTCAACGTTCCAATGAAGGACAAGCAGATCACAAACAACCAGAGGTAAAAAGCATGGAGTCTGTTCTAAAACCAAAAGATCTTGATTTATCCTTTCACAAACAAAACATAAAATCTAGAGTGATATGAACATCTTGTTCTTTAATCCGTCGGATAAATGGAGGATAAAATATGATTTATATTGGAAGCAGAGCACACGGTTTGTTAAAGAGAAGCGTTTGAATGAAAGTGTGTTGTGTTGATTTTCAGGATCAAGGCGGCGGTTCCGTCCATCCAACACTGTCTGGACAAAGGGGCCAAATCCGTCGTGTTGATGAGCCATCTGGGACGTCCCGACGGAAACCGCATGCCTGAGAAATACTCCCTGGAGCCGGTCGCCGCCGAGCTCAAGACCCTGCTGGGGAGGTTAGTGATGGACTGACTTATCTCTTACAGCAGGTATAAATTCATTTTGATAGTTATTTATTAAAGTAAATCACTGTTGTCTTGCTTTGTAATCACCAGTCGAATGCTAACCTCTGCAACAAATACATTTACTGTGGCCTCTTCACAATAAAAGCCTCTGGTTGCAGAAACTGTCCTGTGCACTGAGTAACATTTTAATGGCTTTTGCAGAAACAAAAAAAGTCAGGATGAAAGGGCAACTTAACTGAGCTGTGTAAAACAATCTAAGCTAAACCGAAGCTTGTGGTTAAAAACAAAACGTTTCCTCTGACTCTGCAGAGACGTCACCTTCCTGAAGGACTGCGTGGGTGCCGAGGTGGAAGCTGCCTGCGCCAACCCGGCCACCGGCTCCGTCATCCTGCTGGAGAACCTCCGCTTCCACGTCGCCGAGGAGGGGAAGGGCAAGGACGCCTCCGGGAACAAGGTGAGGCGTCGCCCTGCCTCTTCTCATGGAGGGGAGCAGGTGTCCTCTCGCTCGTATTTCAGTTTCGGATCAAAGGATTATGATTCAGATGTATGTAGCTGGAGGTGTTGTCTGTTGTTTCTGCTGGGTCACCTGGAGGAAAAACGCAGAGTCACTCCAGCTGCACCGTCACCGGTGCAGAGACTCTGGCAGTGTTAGAAACAACCTTATCATTTGCAACCTACTGTTTACTTACCATCATTTTATTTTTGTTTTTAAAATGCATTTGAATTGGAAAAAAATGTGTAATTTAATGCGATACAGCATCAGTCAATGAGGTGATTTCTAAGTGTCCGAAATCTTAATTTACTGCTCACTATGGAGGAAACTATCAAGTTCTCAATATACAGGAAATGATATGGTTTAGTGAACATTTTAAGTTAAAACATCTCAGGGTTTTCAGAACAAAATGAACTCTAAGAATTCTCAAAACGAGCTCTAGTGGTCCACTGAGATGTGCAGGACTCGGCCTCTCTGTGTGACTGGAGGTCCGGCTCATGCATGTCGGTCTGCGGGTGGATCGGCAGCGTTGACCTGCTGACATTTATCCTGAAGGTCCCGGCTGGACGTGTTGCTTTTCCTGTCCTGAAAGGCCTGCTTGGTATGCGGCCCGTGTGGGTTGGTTTTCTACTGTACTGCGTCTGACTTTAGTTTCAGTTCATCAAACAAACATTTCTCAGACAGAGGCTGGAATAATCCTGCAAGAAGAATCGCAGAAGTGTCCCGACTCCTCACGATATTACATGTGCAACAAAGCCCGGCGTGGCCTTTTCTAACGGAGCGTTTTGGGAGAAAGTGAAAGCTCAGCAGTACATTTTGAATCTGAGGTTGTGACTGTAGGGATCGGTAGTGAAGCGTGCGGCTCTCGTGTGACATTTGAACGACACTGAAGAGCTCTCCTGACCTTTCTGCTGCCCTCCGGTCACACGGTCACTCCCTTCAACTGTGAAAGAGCAGCAGGAACCTGATCCACAATGAACCCACTCTCACAGACAGACATTCAAAACCTTGTTCAAGTAAAAGTATGCAGGTTTTATAAACAAAATGTATTTACAGTACTCAATGTGCAGTAATGTTCCCTGTCAGTGTTTTTACTTGTCTGTCTGTATAATTTAGTAGTAGATGCCAATACCAGTGAAATTCCATTATTCTAGATACTTAATTGATACCACGGTAAATAAACTAGCAAAAAATGAAAGTACTCAAGTAAGGTACAATTACATCAAATTTGGGGGAATCCTGTGCTTTTATTTTGAAGGGGATTTTTTTTTTTTTTTTTTTTTTTTTAAATGCAGCGGAGTTATTCACACTCCTTAACAGTATTTGGCATTAATGCCCATCGTATAGTAGAACACCCACACAGTTTGTTTTCATGCTAATTGAGCGAAACGCAAGTACGACACCGACTACGTGAGATATGGATTGAGAAATTCGGGTCGCGGCTTGTCATTAAGGGGTGACAGTGGGTCCCGCAGCCAGACCAGTTGAGAACCACTGCTCTAACAGACGGTTTCCACCTGTCGTTGTCTCTGTTTATCAGTAGTTAACAAAATGTATCTTATCCCCTGTGAAGCACAAGCAGAGACATGTTAGAATAACCCTATTAAAGTCATTCCCTGTCTCTTTTCTTCTGTCCCTCAGACGAAGGCCTCTCAGGCGGACATCGACTCCTTCAGGGCGTCTCTGTCCAAACTGGGAGACGTTTACATCAACGACGCCTTCGGCACGGCTCACAGAGCCCACAGGTGAGCGGCACGGTGACTCGACGGAGGACGGAGGCGTCTGTGATCATATGACGGTGTGATATCTTCCTGCTCCTCTTCCTCGTCTCTCGCAGCTCCATGGTGGGGGTGAATCTGCCTCAGAAGGCGGCCGGCTTCCTGATGAAGAAGGAGCTGGACTACTTTGCCATGGCGCTGGAGAAACCTCAGAGGCCCTTCCTGGCCATCCTCGGAGGGTGAGTCTGCAGTTCAACAACTCGTCAAGCTGCAAAGAGGTGGCGGGCATCCAGACAGTACACAGACCTGCGTTAATAAAACAATGCAAACGCATGAAGTCCATGAAGTCCAGTTTGAGTAACGGATTTTTTTTTTTTTTTTTTTTTTTTTATAAAAGACCCAGCTGGTCGTCCAGGAATAGAGACGATAAGCTCGTTATGTAATCTGTGGTGTCGCGGTACAACTGCTTTCTTCAAGACACTAGGCAGATAAACAGTTTGATAATAAACTTTATTTTTATAGCACTTCATTTATATGAGATGAGTTATACACAGTGTAGTATTTTAGTTTAATAGTTAACATCCCCACATGTTATTTCAGGAAGAGTTTCAGGCTTCTTTGTTTGATGAATGATAACGGATCAGCTGAACTTTTCAGACATTTCTAAATGAAGTGCATTTAAACTTTAATTTTTCAGCGATAGAAACTACAATAAGTCTGCAATCCTGATCATTGATGTATCTGTAATCTAATGAGGAAGTCAGAGGTGGTCGTTACATGTTCAGATATTCACTCATTACACTGTCTTTTGTTTTTAATATATAGACATAAGACCTATTAAATCAAAAATATGCTAATAGGGAAGCTGCTATTGTTAACAAGACGATCTGTAAACTTTGCCTCATGAAGGATGCAGTCACACGGCTATCCAACGTTAAATATCAACGCGAGTGCTCTTCAGACATTGAGCGTCATCAACGAATATCTTTTCTTGAAAAGTATTCGGGCCAATTGGAGCACCGGTGTTTAACTGGTGGGGAAATGTCCTCACCGTGACATCTTTTAGCTGTAACCGAAGCAGACGGAGAAGAAAAACAAAATGCTGCCGTCCTCACACGTCTTCCTGTGGTCAGATGTGTCCGCGCTGCTGCAGGCGGTTCTACATGTGTTGTTCTGCGCTCAGTTTAACCGAGCGGCCCGGTGGCCACGTGTGAGTTTTGGCCTCGTGTCAGAGTCCATGTTAAACCCGAGTTCAGAGTGCAACTGTCTCAGCGTGGAGCCGCTCAGCCAATCGCCTTCTCCCAGGTCACAAACAGAGGACACTGATCGTCGGTGTGTGTGTAATGATCAGCCAGTGAACAACAGACGCCTGTTTTAAAGGTTGTAATTGTGCCTCTTATCTCTACTGATGTGTGCCGCCTCTCTCTCTCTCTCTCTCTCTCAGAGCGAAGGTGAAGGATAAGATCCTGCTGATCAACAACATGCTGGATCAGGTCGATGAGATGATCATCGGCGGCGGCATGGCCTTCACCTTCCTCAAAGTCCTCAACAACATGGAGGTGAGGAGGACGGAACGATGCTTATATTTGTCACATGCTCGACGTACATCTTCTCATCCATACACCACCCAGTGGTAAATGTTAATCATGTGAACACCAGATGTATTTCAGGGTTTTAATTTTAATGGGAAATTAACTTTCTTTAATCGGCATCAGTTCTACAATTCAAAAGAAAATGAGGAAACATCTCAAACATTCTGTTTTGGCATATATATCATTTTCATAGATTGACCCTTCTCCCTCTCTCTCTAGATCGGTGCCTCCCTGTACGATGAGGAGGGAGCCGGCATCGTCAAGGACCTGATGGCCAAAGCAGAGAAGAACGGCGTTAAGATCACGCTGCCCGTCGACTTCATCACCGCTGACAAGTTCGACGAGAAAGCCGCCGTTGGCACCGCAACCGTCGCCGCCGGCATCCCCGTCGGCTGGATGGTGAGAAAAGAAGATCTATCTTATCTCGTTTTTTTTTTTTTTGTTTTGTTTCCGTCGCGGTAATAATCTCCTCTGCAGGGTTTGGACTGTGGACCGGAGAGCTCCAAGGCCTTCGGGGAGGCGGTGGGCAGAGCCAAGCAGATCGTCTGGAACGGCCCGGTCGGTGTGTTCGAGTTTGACAACTTTGCCAAAGGGACGAAAAACATGATGGACAAAGTGGTCGAGGTGACCAAAACGGGCTGCGTCACAATCATCGGTAAGAAAGACGAAAGCTCCCCACTGAAGTCTCCTGACTGCCTAATCAACCTCGCTGTGTCTCCTGTGCATCTTCCAAGTGGTCAGACACCAAATACTTCACACATCCATGTACTGATAACAAAATACACCATGAAATCCTTCACAAAGTGCAGCAAAGCCTTTCATTTAGATGCAGCAGCACATAATTTAGGTGCACCGAAAACATTTCCGCCGCACCTTTTGGCGCCGCATTAGTACATTTTAAATGTAACCTTTCTTTTTTTTTTCGTCAGTTCTCATTGGTCATTTCGTAACGCATTATGTAAATATTTGTAATCGGGAATAAAAGTTCAGCGTATGTAATATGTGCGTAGCGAGAGGCGCTCGGAGCGAATCAGCTGCCAGAATAAATTGGATGTAAAGATGTCTGGTGTTATTAAATGTACAGCGTAACACACACTTGTCCCAGTAGATCTGAGATCCTGTTCAAACAACCTATGAGCATTTCTCATCTGTTGTAGGTGGACTTTGATGAGAACACAGTGGTGTTGAAACGTTAGCTTTTATGCACATTTAAAGGCTGCAAATCACTCAGAAGTTCTCAGTCAGCGAGCTAAAAGAGAACCTCTGCCTCAGACCTCTGGGAGCTGGATCAGGTGTTTTTTTGTGTTTTTTAAAAGATGACAGGTGATTTGTGTTTGTGTCCAGGCGGGGGCGACACCGCCACCTGCTGCGCCAAGTGGAACACAGAAGACAAAGTCAGCCATGTTAGCACAGGAGGCGGAGCCAGCCTGGAGCTGCTGGAGGGTGAGTGACTGAAACATGACGTTCATTAGCAAATAAAAAAATGAAAAACCATCAACATGATCAGTAAATCATTCCAGTGTTTGTGTCATTGAAGCTTGGTGTTACTGACTGTGTGTTTGCTGTCTGTCTTTCAGGTAAAGTCCTGCCAGGTGTGGACGCACTGAGCAGCGCCTAAACTTCCCATCAGCCCGCTGGTGTGTGCGTGCGTGAGTGTGCGTGCGTGGAGAGGTGGGTGTCTGCTCCTGTTTTGCTCCTGAAACGTCTGCTTTAACAGCCATTTAATCTCCGTTTTTAAAGTTAAACCAGAGATTCATTTCCTTTGCCTCAGATCTGTCAACGCTGTCTTTAACAGTCTGAGGAAATCATTCATTCGATCAAACGGCTTGTTAAAGTAGAAGTTGTCAAACGGCTGAATCTGGGTTTAGTCTGGCCGTTCTGTCCCGAGATACTTAAGCACTGGCTCTTGTGTGAGTGTGTGTGTGTTGCTGCATCACTTTTGCATAACCACCCACTTGTATACATCCCTGCAACACCCACAGTAAATATGATAACACGGTTCATGTGATGTATGTAGGCGTTCTGTCTGGTTGTTGTCTTCAGACGGAGATGTCGATGTCTGCTGATCTGTTCAGATTAATAAATCTGTGTCTGTGTGAAAAAACTTCTGTCACCGTTTCCTCCTTTTTTATTTTTTTTTATTTTAACGATCTGTAGTAATCGGAGTAACTCCCGATACAATGGTCTCATAACAGGTTATTATAAAGATTGTATGATTGAATGGCTTCGTCACCACTAAACTGCAGCCTCAGTTTCAACACACAATCAAGAACATTTTATTCACATCATCATTAGCAAATAAAATAACGACTTCAGTGCAGCTTCAGTTTGACACGACAGAAAGTTCAGAGTGCAGGCCGAGGTTTTCTGGCAGCGTCCGCATCAGGTGCCGTCTTCATTCACATAATCCGGCTCATCTGTAATAAATAATTTCAGATTTTCAATCATTTATTCTTCTTGTAAAACAAAATTATGAATTTTGCTCGTACCAACCAGCTCCAACCAATAATACAAAAATACTAGGGGTGTAACGATGCACGTATTCGTATTGAACCGTTCGGTACGAGGCTCACGGTTCGGTACGCATTACGAACCGAACAATACGTTTGCATTTGGAAAATGCAGACGCTTAAATTGCGGGAAATAGAATGTTCTCTCGGTGGAGCCACCGCGCTCAACCTGGCAACCCACCCGGCGTAACTGACCACGTGCTGTCTGACACGCCCACCAGGGAAAAACAACATTGTTCCCTCGGGAGGCACGTGCGTTCTGGGAGGCCATGCTAAACTAGCTTAGCAGGAAAACCAACAGCAGCACACGCGCTACAAACTCTCCCCGCAGCGTTTAGGTAGCTACTCCCTACTGACTCAAACAGGGCCGACGGTGTATTTAGAGCGGACATGAGACCTTAGTCTGGAGTGGAAAACCAGGCTGTACGAACATGCTTAATGACACTACTCATTCACGAGCCCATTTAAAACGGAGAATCAAATGTCCGAAGCACCCGCTGCTGCTCTGACGACAGACGGCCGGACGTCACGGACTACACAAAGCTAGCTGACTGTAACGACACAAATAGGTCGATGTCATTAATCTAGCGTCCTCAGAAAGCGACGGCGGTGCAGCGGATCTCTCGCCTCCAAAGATCAGAGAGCGTGTGACCTTTTCACAGAAGCGCGACAGCAGCCCACGTGTTGAAAGACGAAACAGGAGTTGCTGCAGCTTCCTGTACACAAATTAATCCATCATTGTTCAAAGTAAAAAATGAACGTACTTTGTGGTGACATTTCTGCTTTTTTGCTGTATTGAATCGTAGCACCACTGTGTCGTATTGAACCGAACCGAGAACGCTGTGAACAGTTACACCCCTAATAAAGACACGCATCCAAACTTGCAGAGGCTGCAATCAGAGAACCCTTTGTACTGTAGCAGTGTACCTTGCTAGGGACATTTTAGGCTTTTTCATTCTTTGATTGTTTTGATTCTTATGGCATAAATGGGTGTGTTTTTTTTATTTTGTGAGCACACGCTCCTAAAGTAAGTCTATAATAAACTGTGTAGCCGACCTACTGACACTCTGCTCCTTCAGGACAAAAATGTACCGACTGAAAACACTATCTGTTCCAACGGCCACTGCAGCATAACATCATGCATTCTATTATCATATCAGACTTTCAGTTTAAGTTTCAGCAGTTTTTACTATTGACCCATTTTCTCATGTTTGCCCTATGGGGCAAATACATACATGCTGTTTTCCCGGTCTCCACTAGGGGCGTTGCTCCTGTAATATTGTGCGTATTGCAATGCAGCAAAACAATGTCGATGCTAATAATTGACACAATCAGTCTGTGAAAACACAAAACTTATAACACTTGGTACAGAGAAAATTCAATTGTGCAATTTTTTTTTTTGTTTTTTACGCAGACATGTTTGTCCTCTAAGTAAATCAAAGCAACTTTTTTTAGGGTTAAAGATGACTGAAAACATTAATAATTAGTTTAAAAATAGTTGCAGATTAATTTTATTGGACTAAAGATGTAGCTCTGCTTGTGTTTATTCAGTCTATAGGTTCACTTCTCCTCAGGTAGGATACAAACATTCTTCTGCCAATTACAGATTAACACAAAACCATAGAATATACTGTTATTAATAAATAAATATGATTTATGGCACTCACTGTCTTTTTCCTCCTGCACAACTTGGTCCAGAAACTCCGAGTTCTCGTAGTCCTCGTCTGTTTGGTGAAACAGCAGTTTGAATGAGTCGGAACTTTAGCGTCTGATTATTTTGATATTTGATTTTGTTTTATATCAGTTTTGGTTCAATGATTGAACTAACCATCTTTACTTGATAATGAAGTGTGGACGTTAGCATAGACACCTGGAGTCTGATCAGCATCTATACAAGTAATAAAAAAGTCATATAATGAACGTTAAGCCAAAGAACAATAGTTATAAACATATTTCCAAGTCTTTTAAAAGTACATCAATGCATTTCATATTTTATTTCATGTATTTAAAGGGTAAAGTGCAGCTGCTCACCAGTTGTTCTTGCGTTCTGTTCATTTTCATACACTGAGATTTCGAGTGGCGCTCTATAAGACGATACACAAATATGACGTGTGTTTACCGCTTGTTCTGTTTTTACATATTTTTGGATAAAATAAAACACAATGAGAAAATATAGAAGAAGAAAAAAAAGAGCTTCAAAACTCACACGTATGTATGTTCCTCTCTTCCTGTTGTGGCTGCAGCACAGTAAAGACACACACACACGCACACACATGGGTGTGAAAAATTACTAACACTTAAAGATACCTGTATTTATTTAGAGTGTGTGTGTGTATATTTACCATTTGAGATATTTTGATAGTCTGACTGTTCATCCATTTCAGCTGGAGCACAAAGTCATTCAATTTGAACCTCTTGCAGATGAATGTGTTGAGATCTTTGACATGAGAATGAACATGAGGATCTTACCTGTTGAAAAGTCCTCAAATTCCTCTTGTGTTTCACTGAAAGACAAACACATTTGTAGTTTTATGTCAAGACAAACCTTTGAGTTTATTTTTGGATTATGTCATATTTTGAATCTCCCCACAGAGAAGAAGCGCCTCAATAAAAAAAATAAAATTGTTCTCTTGCTACAATAAGAAAGTGTTGTCTTTACATTTTTTATTTGTGTACAGATAAAAACATTTAGTGATATTTTTTAATATCACTAAAATCATTTAAGTGTTTCTAGGTGTTTTCTTTTCTTTTTTTAAAATTTGAACAGAGGCAGGCTAGCTATTTCCCCTGTTCCCAGTCTTTATGCTAAGCTAGGCTAGCCACGTCTCTCCAGCTCTGTACCGAATCTACAGACATGTGATTCATATCAATCTTCTCATCGCACGCTTGGACAGAAAGCATCAGAGTATTCCCGTATAAAATATTGTGAACTGCTCCTTTTAAAGATTCATTAGTGGCGGCAAGATTAGCTGATGTGTGTCAGTATACGTACGCTGTGGTTGAAGTGATCGGATTGGCTCTGGTGACTGAAAAATAAAACGGTAAAAAAATGGTGTCAAAGTTCAGTTAAATATACAGTTCTGGAAGAAGTCAGAAAAGTAACATAAGCTGTCAGACAAATGTAGAGCAGTAAAAAGTACAATATGTCTCTCTAATAGTAATTAAGTAAAGCAGAAGTATCTGACATGTGTACTTAAACACATGTACCGTAACATTTAAAGTGAATAATGAATGGAAATAAATCCTCACTTGCCTGTTTTTGATTGCGTCACAGCAAACACACTTCCCCCACGTTGACTGTCAGGATATAGTTCAACATGAGAAAAACCACCTGTGTTACCTCTATAACATTCTATATGTTCTATACATTCAATACATTTTCCATAACTGGGAGATGAAAACCTTTTTTGAAGTCCATATGGTGTCACTCATATATATCATCAGTAAGGAGCATCTTCATTTCGGTCTTAATTGTGACGGATGTTTACAACAGACTGGTAATCTTTTCCCTTAAAGACTTGAGAATGTGAAACAAATACTAGACACTCACAACATCTGCGGGTTGTATATTTGATGCTCCTCGTGTATGATCTCTGCAAGAAATACAAAAGCAGATGAAACGGTGGCGTGTGATACTTGCAACCCACAGTATTATTCAACGCTTTGATCAAATCGGCCTATGAAGACAGACGTGTGTGCTGTGTGTCAACAAACAGGACTGAATGATTTATACAGGTTAGCAAGAGCTAATTCTAGAAACTGGAAAATGTTTGTGGCGTTCCATTTGAAGCGCCTCAGGGCCTCCGTAGCTGATCAGAGCATCGGCTTCAAGTGTGTTTCCATCTGTCTGTCTAAGTAAGAAACCTCGATAAAAATGCTTGAGATGAAATAGCGGACAAACGGTGTTTCCTCTTTGCTCAGGTGGAAAAGTTTGAACAGACTTCACGAATAAATGATGACGTACAGTTGAAGCCAGTGGAGGAATATAACTTAAGTACATTTACTCAAGTACTGTACTTAAGTACACATTTGGGGTTCTTGTACTTTTCACTATGTTTATCTGACACATTTAGTTACTTTACAAATATAATATTTGCACACAAAACAAGTTATACAAGTTCATAAAATATGATGTTTTGTTATTATTAAACTACCCAACAGTTCAAAGTACAGCTGAAACGATTAGTCGATGATTCAATTAACCAATTGACAGAAAGATAATCGACTTTTTTTTTTCATGTAAAAACATTTCATGGTTTCTACTTCGCAAACCTTTCATTTAATAATGTTAATAATTGTAATGTATTAGCGATAATGTTAAACTTTGAACTGTTTGTTGGACAAAACAAACATTGTGAAGGTGACATTTTTCACTATTTTTACAAACCAAAACAATCAATCGATTAATGGAGGAAATAATCAGCTAATTAATCCATAATGAAAATAATCATAAACAGTTACGAACGAGCTCCTCCTCCACCAACTGCAACAGTAAAATCCTGCTTTAACATGAATGCATGAGTCATAATAATCTAATGATATAATATATAATAGTATAACAGGTTGATTTAGAATTTCTATCTGAGTAAAAACAATAGAAATTTGAAATCTGAAATAACATACTAACATGGGCCGTGTCTGAAATAACATACTAACATGGGCCGTGTCTGAAATAACATACTAACGCGGTATTTCTTCCAGGAAGGTCGCCACTGACACCCAATTCGCAGTATAGCAAATATTTAAATACAGCAATACTTTCATCAGTTGGCTCATTCACCATTGTGTTACCTCCTTTGGCGATAGATATAGGAACTTAACAGACATTTATTTACATGAAAATATTCGTGATTGCCACTTTAAACACAATACTTGAGTAAATATACTTTGTTTCATTCCACCGCTGGTAAGAAAACCCTCCGTCGAGCATCTCTGCTCGCTTGCTCCGTTTAACGTGTAGACATAATGAGGATAACACAGAGGACACTTACTAACTTGAGCCCAGATTGAAAAGTTGCTTCCCCAAAAATGTAGCCTGTAAATAAAGTTAAACGGCCCACACTGGACTCCGATTGAGTAGTTCTGCATGCACAGATCACACACTATCGCACTGGTCACAGCCTCTGAGGTACAAAATGAACTTACTGGGTTTCTTCTTGCATCGCAGGCAGAGAACAGACAGCAGACTTAACCACATCACTGACACAACAGTCAGGGCTGCAGCCAGCAGGCCGGAGTTTCCGATCATACCTAAAAGACACAGAAGTAGAAATAAATAAATAATAATAAACCTATGATGGGAGCTCAAAGTGGGCTGACTTTAGCTGCCGTCTACAGGTCAACTATCAACAGTTATTCTCTGTCATGGTTGAAGTGGCTGCTGTTTTCCTGTTAAACGAGGCCGAGGGGTCCACAGGATGTGGTTGTCCAAAACAAAACTGAAACCCGGTTTGCCCCCTTTGTGTACGAGACTTACAGTCAAGCATCAGTGGTGGAAAGTAAGTACAAATTCAATGTACTTGTTTCTGTTTTATGTAACTTTGCACTTCGCACTCCATGTTAGAGGTAAATATTGTACTTTTTACTCCACTACATTTGTCCGACAGCTTTAGTTACTTTTCATTTTGCAGTTTTTCATCCTCGTCCTGTCGAGTGAAAACGATGTACCTCCAGATAATAAACTGAAGGATGAAGTGTTTCTTTATGTGGTCAATTTAACGTAATATTGTGTGCTAAATAAAGTGTTTAAAAAGCCTCTTGGATCAGCAGGAAAATGCATCGTGTCAAAGCTGAAAACGCTTCTGTTTTTTGTCTGACTTCTTACAGGACAGCGATGTCACAAACATACGATGATCTCATATAATATGATGCATTACTGTAGAATAAACCAGCCAACAGTATACAAGTGAAGTCACTTGATTCACTGTTTACTCAGCTACATTTATTTGATAACTTAAGTTACTTTGCAGATTTAGATTATTAACCCAA
Organism: Cebidichthys violaceus; assembly: GCF_023349555.1. NCBI lineage: Eukaryota > Metazoa > Chordata > Actinopteri > Perciformes > Stichaeidae > Cebidichthys > Cebidichthys violaceus. The sequence goes on from NW_027176373.1 coordinate 860,756, forward strand.
AGTATAAACAACTAAGAAATAATAAAATAACAAAATAAAATACTCAATTACAAGTAAAAGTCTGGAAATTCAAAATGTTACCCGAGTAAAAGTCTAGAAGTATTAGCAGCAAAATGTACCTACAGTATATCAAAAGTAAAACTAATCATGATGCAGAATGGCTCCTTTCACAGTGTTACATTATTATACAATATTATAATATACGGAAGCCCTGAGAGGGAAGTAAAAAAATAAATCTGCTGATCTATGCTCTAAATCTGTATTTGTAAATGACTAAAGAAAAGGCTGGACATTTTTGTTGTTGTTGTCAGGATCATTTTTCAGACTTTGTTGTAATACTGAGTTTTAATTTCTCCACGCACTCTAAACAAAAGCAACACATACTGTGTAATAGGAAGTTACGTAAATTAAAACTCACCTGGAAGAAAACATGAATGCATTTAGTCCAATATAGAGCATTGGATGGTGGTTAGCACCAGCCTCTTGTGGCCGAAATGAAGAAAATCAATCACCTGCCAAAGCTGCTCTTTTTCAACATGTTTTAAGGAACAATTTAAGGAAGTTAGATTCTCTTTTTTTCACCTGCCCTTAAGTCATAACCAGTAAAAGAAGTATGGAGAAATAGGAGCAGTAAATACCACACTATAAAGAAATACTACAGTAGAAGTTTCAGTCCTGCATTCCTGATTTTACAGGTAAAAGTACACCATGTGTTGGCATCAAAAGTACTTCTGTCGTGTTTTATCATCGGACTATTACTGCTGATGCATTAATTAAGAGAACATTAATGAGTTTGTGTTTGAGGAGGAAATAAGTGTAACTTAGTTCAATCTAAAACAATGTATTATTTCCGTGACCTCTTCACATGTTTTGTATGTAACTAATAAGAAGTATTAGTAGTAACATAACTCTGTGAAAATACAAATACTTCAAGTCAAAGATATGCTATTACTACAGGAGTTGAAGAAGTATTCAGGTCATTTACTTAATAAAAGCAGCAGCACCAGACTATGAAAATACTCCATCACAGGTAAAAGTATGTAGGCTATTACTTAAGTTCAAGTATAAGAAATACAGGTACTCAGGTCAAACACACACATTTTAAGATAATATTAGACATCAAATGTGATGCTTTAACTCACTCAACAGACAGATTTCCGATATGTCTTCAGTGGTCCGGCTGCCTTCATTCTTCAGACAATAGCAGCAGCACAAGCTGTTCTTCCCCTTTCAACACCTCGCCACATCCGTCGAACTCAAGATGGAGAAGATATCTATGTGTGGTCAGAGGAGTGGGCACAAAAACGTCACTTTGATTCAACCGTTTGTACTGTTTTTCTTATCTGATTTATCCAGAGCTCTTTAGTGATGTTTTTTAAAGTGCGTGACCAGTGTTGCTCTGCAGATGTTGTTATTCGCAGTGGTGGACGAAATAGCAACACCGCTTATTACAAATATATACGTATAATGGAAAAATGTGCTTAAAGTATTGAAAATAATGTAAATAGATAGATTTATTAATGTCAATAAGTTTATTAACAATTATTAATAATAATGGAGCACCACCCTGAGATCAGGGACCAATAACCAAACTATAAATGAAGTCCCATAATTAGCGTTCACTCACAATGTCAAAAGTCAAAGTACTATTACACATTCAGAGTGAAAAGTGAAGGTTTGCATCGGAGCACAGGCCACAATATCCAGCTATTACCACAATACACATGCACAAGGTGCACAGACAGACAGCTGAAATTCTAATAACATTGATCAAAATCAAATAATTTCTAAAACTAGAGAGTGTGTGAGTGTATGTGCATGTATGTATGTGTGTGTGTTTGGGGAGGGGGACAACTACGTGTTAGAATGTAATCTAACACGTGACCACGCTACGTGGGACTACGAACAATATGGTGGAGGATTATATAGAATTTAATGTTGAAGCTGTTAAAGGTGGAGCTAATTTCAACTACTTTATTTACTGCTGGTAGTTAAATCTACTAACACATCATCATTTATTTATAATCAAAATCTGCAAAGTGACGAACGCTTAAAAATGAATGTGGTGAAGTAAAAAGTAAAATATTTAGTATAAAGTAGCAAAAAATGAAAAGTATAGTAGCCTATAAGTATAGCCTATACCTCAAAACTGTACAGTAATTTCACATGAATAAGAGTCAGCAGTGGCAGCAGGATATGAAGACATTTTAAATTAAATTTCTTTGAAAATGTACAAATACTTTTTTATTATCATCACATTGCGACGTATTATTTATATTTAACGTTTTTTTTATTTATTTCATCTCATAGTGGATTTTAATCCCACGCGGTCCAGGAGCGCTCTCTGACGTGATGACGTCCCGAAACGTCACAGCACGTATGAGCGATGACAGCTGACAGCACGGGCACGTAGCACGCCCACAGCACGGATAGGCCCAGAAGAGTCCAGTTTAGACTGCGAACCCAAAAAACACGATGGACCTTGTAGTTCTTTAATTTTCAATTACTGAAAGCGGAATGTCCGCTGTGAAGGCGGGGGTGTTTGGTTCCTGCAGCTGCTCGCGCTCCCCCCTCTGGAGTTGTTGTTGTTTTTATTGTTATTATTATTATTAAAGAGTCGCAGCGCTGTGGCTCGTGCTGCTGTCATCCCTGCCCTGATTTTTTCGGTGCCGCCGCCCGACAGTTGGCTCGAACGCGCGCATGCAGCAGAATGGCTCGAGCGCTTCCAACGCTTCCAACGGTTCCAACGGTTCCAACGGCCGCCAGGCTCTGTCCTTCAGCCCGCTGCCTGCAGCCACTACTACGCGGGTGAGGCGCTTCATTCAGGAGAGACGGACGCTGCCTCTACCCAGAGTGATGGTGGTATTCTCGGCCGCGGGGGACACCGATAAACCGGGCGATGCTGCCATGTCCAGCTCGGACTCCGCTGCGGAGGAGGACTTCCGAAAGCCGGCCTCCCCCGCGCCGAGCTTCGCCCTCAGCAAGAAGCCTCTCCGCTCCTCGCTCAACACGCCGGAGCAGGAGGTAGGACAGGCCGCTTTACCGGACCGTTATACCGGGGTAAAAATCACGTTCAACCGGGCACACAAACACGGTACTTAATCACCAGTGGTGGAAGAAGTAGAAATACTTTGATACAAATATATATATACGAGCTGGTAGCAAGAGAAACAATCAATCTTAATCCATAATAATACACCATGTATTTATATATATATATGTTTTATTAATAATCTAAAACCTGCAATAAGTGTAGTAGAGTGTGACGTATCTGAGGTGTAACGGTAGTGCAGTAGAAGTAACGGTATAATGTAGCAGTAAATGAAAATACTCAAATAAAGTACCTCAAAATTATACTTTTATTTCGTCAATAAATAACAGCTATTTTCCACAACAACACACAAGTATTCTAAGTAGAGAAAGTACAAATACATGCTATTTAAGTTCCACATATGACTGATTTAATAATGCACAAAACATCATTTCGCTGCAAGGTATTTACTGTTTATGGCTATTTATAGAGGGGTCAGAGGTCGGTAGAGCCGGCTGGGCCCTGTCGTGATTGGCTGTCAGGTGTGTCACATGACTCGAGGTAACGAGCCACAACGTGATGCAGCGGAATAATCCTCTTACTTCTGCCAGTAAAGCCAAAAAGAGGGTAATCACAGATCTTTGTATAATTAAGTTAAATTATAATCTAGATTAGATATTACCTAAAAAATACAAAGCAAAATGAAGTCAATCATTTTCTTTTTATCTACACTGTACATTTATTTTCATGTTTGTACATTTTATCTTTGAGTTGCTTTTATGGATGCAATACAGGCTAAGAATTAATAAATTTAACCACCACAGTTCTGCATGTTTTAAAAGCCTCACGTCTTCAAAGGCCACTAAACATACACCAGTCTACTTTATTGGCATAATTAAAGTCTTCATATCCGAAAACAAAACAAACGAAAAAAACATATAATTAAAAACACAAAACTGACCTCGGACCACACGCCTTTTAAACTGTTTAAATACGTGTGGTGTGGTTGTTTAACAGACCTGCGATATCACCTTAAATCAATATCACCATTAATTGTCACATTTACCTCGTTAACCATTAATTAAAGAATACTTTATTAATTACACTTGTGCACAAGATTATCTGTCCTTACTTACATATAGTCAGCAGTTAAGATCCCTCTTGTCGTTATTTGTTTGTTGTAAAATAGGCGTATTCTTCCCATAACTTCTCGCCTTGAATAATGCTTTTAAGTCTTGTTGTTGTTGTTTTTTTATGGCGTGTAACAAACCTTACAGTCTCACTTTTATTTCCATATTTTCTCTAGTTTCCAGAGGTCATCTCTCTGAACGTTGGGGGCACGTACTTCACCACCCGCCTGTCCACGCTGCGGCGATACGAGGACACCATGTTGGCCGCCATGTTCAGCGGGCGTCACTACATCCCACGTGATGCCGAGGGACGCTACTTCATCGACCGGGACGGAACGTATTTTGCGTGAGTCGCACTGCGTGTGAGATGTTTTAGACCAACGAGCTGAAATATCAAATATCAACAGTGGATTATGCTATTGAGTCGATCGACATTACCGTACGGTCAGATGGATGAGAGGACTTCTCTGTATGTTGAGTTGTAGAAAGCTGGAATATTTACAGGCAACGTGTTGCTTAAGCAAAACTCTTTTGACTTCACAATAAAAGTAGGAGAGCACTGCTGGAATATCAGCTGACCATACTGACAAATCCCAGTTTGAAAAGCTGACGGACTCAATATTTAGAGCCCAGTTGCACCGTTTTGGTTCAGTAATCATCATGGGTCGCTTCGGCTTTTCTGGACAGGAAGACGCACTCAAAACCCGATGTTTGAAACATTTCATTCTTCTTCTTTTCGGGCCAAAACTATTCTAAATAATACATTTGGTGTCTGAATTATACTGTTGTTATTTTTTTTTTATCTCTAGTAAAATAGACATTATTAAAGAAAAGGAGAAAAAGATCAATACAATAGCTGATTCCAAACTTTTTCAACGGTAGTGTACACATTTACTTACCTATTTAGTGTGTCAGAAAAAGTTTGGAGATTGTGAGGTCTGTAAATGGCAACCGAGAGCAAGCTGAGCATAATAAAAGCTCACTCTCTGCAATCTGAAAGGGTTTCTTATTAAAGCCGCAGATGGCAGCTCATTATTTTCTGACAGGTATCCATGAGTCTCTCTGGCTTCTGTTAGTGCTGTAAACTGATTTACATATCTATTTCTGTGCTTGTTGGCTCATACATATGCCTACCCCGGATAGTTACAAAATGTGGTGTTAGTCTGCATTGATGAGGGGTAGGATAGCCAGCGGAAACTGGCAAACTGAAGAAGGAAAAAAAAGGTGCAGCTAATTAATAATACTGAGCTGTGTGCATTGTCTCGCTAGCCGTCTCAGCTACTGATATCAATCTTCACTGAGATTTGTACTTAAACTTTTTTTACTAAACTTTTGTTTACCACTGAGACTCCAGCCTAAACAAATCATATTTAAGAGGAAAGCTTCTTTTTAATAACAGTAGATTTCCTTCAGGGGCCCACACACTGCTTCTGTACTATTTACACACATTTGTATACTCTCATTTACATTTATACATTTCTCTATCTCTCATTTGTGTTTATACTTTTCTATTTTCCCTATTGCACTACATGTTTGTGTCTTGCATCTGTTGTGTAGTTTGGTTACTCTACTGAATACGGATGGATGACACTCAATCTCTCTTATCCCATCTTAGACATAAAGCCTGCAACACAGTACAATTAACATGAAGTGCAGAGATAAACAGACAATAATGTACAATATGACATTTAATCGTATATCAACTAAAATGGACATGCCAGACAGACAAATGTAGAGGAAGCATTGTTGTTGTTTTTTGCGCACTCAAGTGACGAGGAAAAGAACAATCACAGGCGGCAGATATCTTTCATGGTCAATTTAATTTGGTCATAAAATGTAAATTCAAAATTTGACTTGATGAAAAAAGTTAAAGCTGGGGTCGGCAGCATTGGAGAAACCAACAGAGATGACTAGGTTTTAAAAATGATACAACCGAGAAAAAACACCAGCCCAGTGTTGCCAACATTTATCCAGTGAAAGTAGCAGCATTTGCTCCAAAAGTTGCCAAGTCTGCAACACTGATAGCCCGTCCCTTCAGGCCTCCCTCCAAAGCAACTCATCTTAAATTTTCATTATGAGCGAAAACAACAAACATGGCTGTTGTTAGTATTCACAGCTGTCAAGCTAGCAGCTTGTGGAAGACTGTGAGTGCAGGCAGGTAGGCAGGCAGGTAGGCAGGCAGGTAGGCAGCTCATCCAATCATTTTAATCTGGCCCAATGATGGGTTTATTACAATCCTGCGACAGCCACAGATGCAGGATTTCTTTTTGTCAGAGCATTTGATTCATTGATTGCTGTCGGGATGTAACTATAACAACAAAAACGCTGCCCACCCTAGCTTTAAGAGATGTCCAAAGGGATTAAATGGACCAAAATTGAACCAAATTTCATGGCAATCCATCCAATAGTTGTCGAGACATTTCACTCAAAACGTCAAGCTCATGGTGGCAGAGGAAAAGTCAGAGGACCGCCACGGTCAGTATGCGTCATCGTCTGTGCAACGTTTTATAAGATATTTAAGTCTGGACTAAAGTGGGCCGCTAGTGTTGCTGAAAGGCAAAAAGCAAATCGCTTTAAATATGAATGTGATAAGAAGCTGAGTCAAGGCGTACGACTTATGTAAGCAGGAGGTTGCGGTGAGGTCAGTTCTGTATGAATGTGTCTGAGCGAGGGGGGTTTTGTATGAAAGATTTATACACAAGGAGCGAGCAGAATGAGACAGGGGAGGTATGCAGCCATATAAAGTACTGAAACCCAGACACTCAGAAGGAGCCTTGTGCCTCATGTGGGACATAAACACCGGTGTTTAAAGCCAACCTTGTGTTTTTTTGTGGCTATTGTCTTTGCTGGGAAATAAATCTTCTTCCGAGTTGCTGTTGTGTTAAACACTGCAGCAGCTTTTTTTTTTTTTTTTTTTTTTTTTTTTTGTTCCTCCTCCAGGAGTTCTCTATTTTTCTGCATTCTTTTTATCCTCAATGTTTACAAGCAGTCCAGGTTCTGCTGCAATGAAGCAGAAAATCCACTTCATTGGCCGAGGATGTCACTGCATTAACAGAGAGACAAAAAAATAAATAAACAGTGCCATTTATTTACTGTCAGTATGGTCATCTGATATTCCAGTAGTGCTAACCCTGAACTAACCTACTGTTGTTGTGACGTTTAAAGAAGAGTTTTGCTAAAGCAACACGTTGCCTGTTCATATTCCCTCATGCTATCGGCTGCATTATTGGGCACTTGAGCCTGAAACGGGAACCTGTTCTATGTACATCGGCACACATTTTGATGCTAAGTTTCCGATGCCCGGCACTAGCAGCGATCCACGACAAATGAAACGGAGGAAAGCCACTGATACCAAAAGAGGGTCGAGTTGAGCCGAACCGTGCAGTGGAAGCGAAGCATTCGTCAGTCTGGTTGAACCATTGTACAGCGATCTGTTGTAAAGAGGACTTTTGACAACCTAAAAGTTCATTCAGAAATATCGAGTAGTCCTCTCAGACATCTGTCTGGACCCAATTGTAGCATGAGATTAACAACAGTTAGTGTTTTGGTACAGACAACAGCCCAGTTACATCAGAGCAGAGTCGGATTCATCGAGTAGGAACGCAGTTTTGAACGGGATTTGCTTCCATTTAAAGGGACATCCTGAACTTCTTGCGAGAAGGCGAGCTTCCTCACAGGGACCGGGTGCGAGCGGTGCACAGAGAGGCTCAGTACTACGCCATCGGCCCGCTGCTGGACAGCCTGGAGGACACGCAGCCGCTCACCGGGGAGAAAGTTCGGCAGGCTTTCCTCGACCTGATGCCCTACTACCGAGGTACCCGGAGTCCGTCTCCCTCACGCGCTGAAGGATGAGCGTGGATGTTAATGTTAAAGGCGGAGGATAATTATTTAAAAGTCTGGGATGGTGGAGTTGGCTTGACCCCCATTTCTTTTGGCAAATTTGGCACCATTAAAAGTATGTCGAATTAGCTATTTGCCATTTCTGTTTGCAGACTAACTAAAACAGGACTTCTTTTTGAGATTCACCGATTGCAATTTTCTTGCCCGATACCGATATTTAAAAGTCTGCCCTGACAGCGTACACAAACAATTTTCTAACATGTTTTGTAACATACATTTTGTAACATGAAACATTTTTCATGGAAAACTGAATTAAATTGTATGTTCATAACAAAACATTGATAACTTGGATAAAGTTTCAGGACCCTCTCACAGGACCACGGCTTATTTTGCACCTGCAGTTGTTAAAAAATGTCAAGCTTTATGTTACACCGACAACATGGTGTGTGTGTGTGTGTGTGTGTGTGTGTGTGTGTGTGACGTTACTGTCTGTGCCGCTGTATCAGTGACGTGAAACTACATTTTAAAAATCCGATATATGAGACTGATCGACCAGTCAACGGTCACGGCCGATCAGCTGATAACCGATCGTTGCATCTCTCATAACTTTTGATACTGAATCAAACTTAAAAACACGATGATTCTCAAGCAAGTTCTGCAGTTATGAGGAGCGTCTTTTACAGCGATGTTCACTCGGGATGGAATGTCGGAAATAATGATCTCCTTGTAAGATGTAAGTCACACTGAGTCTGAAAATATATCTGTCATGTCTGCGTGTCTGCTCCGAGAAAAGGGGTGATTTTGATGCAAACATTTGGCACTTATGAAGCCTATGGTCTTATAGGCCTAACATAGTCCAATTAAAGTCTACATATACACATGTGGGGAACATACATTCAGAATTCCTAGTGATAATTAAAAAACAAAGAGTGGTGACGCCACCAAAAACTGTCAAATCTGAATCAGCTTTCAGCATTTGTAAACTCAAAAGATTTAACTGAGTTCTTAATGCAGAGACGATGATGTAGAGAGAACCACAACGCGAAATACCATGACAACAAACTGATGTTAAGTGGTCTGAAGAGAGTAGTCCACATATAAGGGGAATGATAATGATGCATAATTCATATAAATTCATTCATTCATTCAAAACAAACACAAGAGAGAGCTCCACACTGATTATGCGAACACAGATTTGGTTAGTAGGTGGGTGGCTCACAGCTACAGTACATAATACACACAGACTTTGCTCTGTTTACAGATGTTTTACATATTTGTACAATTTTTATTTAAGTCAGGAAAATTACAACTAGATAAGGATATCATGGTGTGATTAAGACTAGGTTTGATTCATGTTCAAACAAAACACATTCTTTGCTGAGCAGCATACAAACACGAATGAGTCTATATAATATGTCATTTATTTAACTGTTTTCATTCCAGACAATCTGGAGCGTATTGTGGAAATTGCCAAACTGAGGGCCATGCAGAAGAAGGCGCGCTTTGCCAAGCTGAAGATCTGCGTCTACAAGGAGGAGATGCCCATCACGCCGTACGAGCGTCCTCTTTTTAACTCTCTGCGCTTCGAGCGCTCGGACAGCGAGGCCAAGCTCTTCGAGCACCACTGCGAGGTGGACGTCTCCTTCGGACCCTGGGAGGCGGTGGCGGACGTTTACGACCTGCTGCACTGCATCGTCAGTGACCTGGACGAGCGCGGCATCACCGCCGAGCAGCAGTGCATCGGCGTCTGTGACAAGCACCTTATCAACCATTACTACTGCAAGAGGCCCATCTACGAGTTCAAGATCACGTGGTGGTGAAGCTGGAGGGAGGCGGTCGGGGGCCGATGGGACCAAAACGCAAAAGGACGGATGTCCCCTTTTTACTACTACTCGACCGATATTGGTTTTTGTATTGAAGTTGCCAATATTTTGTGCTGATGTCTTTAAAATGTGACCCTTTAAATCATGCTTCAACATATAGGTATTCTGTTCCCCCAACATATTTTTATTTTATTTTCAAAATGAATAACACAAATTAAACTCAGTTGCTATTTTATTATTAAGGCTACCTATGATGGAGTCTAATACAACAGTCCTGTATTAAATCTTTAATTTAAAACAGCTTCAATTAAAACGTAAAGAAGGGGGATTTACTGTAGGACTGTTGTTTCAGACGACATTAATTTGATTTAAATCGGTCTAATTAACTGGTAACTGAGTGTAAATACCAAAGCAATACTACTACTTTATAGAGTAACATAACACCACTTAAAAGTCCTGCTTTTGCTGACCTCCATTGGTTTAACTTCTCACCTTGATGCAGTGACGTAAAGCTGTACTCCAGGACCTTGTGACATCACTTCTGACCACGCCCAGTAGTTATGAGAAAGACGTGAAACGGGTGTAAAAATGTAAATCCTATCCTATTTCTATCCTGAAAGTAATTGTTCAACCAAATCAACATAACTTATAGCGCTCATCGCCTTCCTTTGGCTCTCTGAGGTCCTGGAAATACATTTTCCATTGAATGGCGTTTAGGAGAGCGGAGCGCCTGAACAATGGAGGCTTATCACCTACAGAACCACAGACGGCAAAAAAAAAAAAGGTTACTTTCAGAAACTTCCTGTGCAGCGTAATCAAAGTCTTGTATCCATCCAACGGAAATCCAAACAGAACTATTTTTGCTACGATGTTTCTAAACAAAGCATTTTTTTTGGATTATCCTGCTTGGAAATGCTTTGGGTAATGCTGCACGGGATGTTTAATAACCTTTTTTTTTTGCTGTCTTTTGGACAGATTCTGTCAAAGTCTGTTTGCACTGATATGCTTTTATTTTTTTCCGGGCGCTCCGCTCTCCTTAATGCCATTCATAATAAACTGTTTCTGGGACCATGGAGAGCCGAGGGAGGTGAGTGCTGTATGCAATTCCGGCTGCTTTTGGGTGAACTATTCCTTTAAGTTACTATTCAAAGGTCTAACCTTAAATCATGATATTAAGGGTAGCTTTCAGACGGGTTTTGGCCGCGCTCAGAGTCCAGCACAGACGCTGTAGTTACATGCAAGTTAAAGAAAAATATTTCCAAGTCGCAGCTCTGTGTGAAAGAACTCTTCAATTTCAATCGGTACCTTCAGGAATCAGCAGCCACTGTGGCCATGGATAACAAAAAAAGATAATTGATTGATTGATTTAGTTAATTGACTAAGTTATGTTGGTATATACATACATACATATATATGTATATATATATATATATATATGTATGTATATATATATATATATATATATATATATATATATATATATATACATACACATATACACAGTAGTGCATATCTAGCTAAAGCACAGAGCTTTTAATTTGTAAGCGAAAAGACATTTCCTCTTACAAATATTACGTAGTCCTTTAAGGCGCAGAACCTCGACCCATAAAGTGTATTTTTAGACTTCAAATTATTTTTTTCTATTTCCAACTTGCATGTGTAAAAACTACAAAGACTGTTCGTTGGAGTTCTTTGGCTGAACGTATCCAGTTGTGGACACATTGACGAAGGATTGAAGCTGCAAAAACCACAAAGCCTGAGATGATTGTCGCATCAGAAGTGGGTCTCATGACCGTTTATCTCATTTAAAAGTCAATCCTTTATTTATTATTATTTTTTAATTTAATACCTTAACCTTTTCCCAGCTTTGCCCTAACCTGGATTTGTATGTGATTGGTCTCACCACATTTCCAGAGCAAAGAAATGACCTTGTAGTAAATATTGAATATTGTAAGTAAGTAAAGTCTGAAGTCAAATCTGTATTTTTTAGGAATAAGTTTTGTTTCAGGATGCAGATTAACTGTTTAACCTGTTCCCTTTTGGATAAACAGAGTATATTTTAATTATGCAACCTCCTGCGGAGCTTGTTTTTAAAGATGTGAGAAATGTTCAGGTGGTATCCATTTAGTCGGTCTTCACATTTTACTCGTTTTGCTCAAAGTTGCCGGAGATTGAAGGTAGCTGATGTTTTTGCACACTAATGTAAAATACAGCTATTTACACATTAGTTCGTTGTTTCTCGGTTAAAACACGTATAATATTTATTATAGTCACTGTCACAGAGAGAATCAGTAGTTTGTATTCTTTGTAAGCTTCATTCCACCTTTAAGTTAAATGTTATTTCCTACTGTACTTGATAATGAAGTCGAGCACTTTGTGATCGTAACCGAGATATGATTTTATTTTACCTCAAGTGAAAGTATCTGATAAACAACGATAGAAAGCAACAGTACATTTATAACACGCTTACTTTGTTGTACTTCTAACAGATAAATGCAGGAGAGATGCAACACAGCTAATCGTTGTTTGCACTGTTATGTTTGAATTCTTTTTATATTGTCATTTATCTGTTTCTGTTCGCTTCAAGGAAGCTATAGTTCCACTGTATTATTTGTGTTTAGTTTGTTTGCAGTGAAAATGAAATGTGTCATTTTTATTATTTATGTTAAAAGTAAAAAATAACTGTTAAATGCTTTTACAATGTGTCCTTTTATTTCTAAAAGCATGTGGAACTCTTTTTACAGGTTTTTACTGTATAGTACAGTACAATCTTTAACTCAAGTAAAAGCAGTAACACCACTGTGTAGATATACTCTGATGCATGCTAACACGCTAAACTTCGAACCTGCTGACATCAGCATCCTCACTATGAGCATGTTAACGTAGCGATGTTAGCATTTAGCTTAAAGCTTGTTAAGCATGTTTGTTGTCTCTTTTACCATAGATCTTGATCCCAACGCTGCTTAAATTAATAAAACGTAACAAAACGTACAAACTAACAGGTGGAGTCAATGGTTAGACATGTTCAGTTAATGGCTGGAGGTTCCCACGGGTGTGAACTGGAGATCAGCACCATGGAGAGCTCCAACAAGGCAGGGTTGGTAATCTTGGGAAACTAGCAAGAGTACGCTGGATTTCTAAAATATCATCCAACTGGAAAACCCAGACCAGTGCTGCCAACTCTTTTAGAATTAAAGTAGTTAGCAGCGCCAGCTCCAAAAGCTGCTAAATCTAGCGAGAAAGTCGCCAAGTCGGCATCACTGACTGCCCGTCCTTTAAGGCCTTCCACACAATTATCACAATGAATGTGAACATACCATTATGTAAACAAAGAGCATGGCTATTGTAAATACTCACAGCTGTTAAGCAATGAGAATAAACGCTGACAGGTTGTCCAACCATTTCATTCGGGCCAAATAATTACACAACTAATTGCAGTCCTTCCACAGATATTGGATTTCTTATTTTTATTTTTATTTTTTTATAAGCATTTGATTTATTGAGTGTTGTCAGAATATAATGAGATATAAAAAATGAAGAAGATTACCAACCCTGCCTTTAACTTAAAGTAGAAGTACTGCAAAATTACACTTGAGTAAAAGTACTTAGTTACTTTCTAGTAATATATGATCTTGACACTGTATTCTGTCTTACCACCACACATGTCTCCGCCTCTCTCTCTCTCTCTCTCTCTCTCTCTCTCTCTCCCTCTCTTTCTCCCTCTCTCTCTCTCTCTCTCTCTCTCTCTCTCCCTCTCTTTCTCCCTCTCTCTCTCTCTCTCTCTCTCTCTCTCTCTCTCTCCCTCTCTTTCTCCCTCTCTCTCTCTCTCTCTCTCTCTCTCTCTCTCCCTCTCTTTCTCCCTCTCTCTCTCTCTCTCTCTCTCTCTCTCTCTCTCTCTCTCTCTCTCTCTCTCTCTCTCTCTCGGTGTTCTCCTTTGTCTCTCTCCCATCTGAGGGGTGGAGGCTGCCTGCTCGATGCCTTTTCCTGTGTTGAGGATGGAGGAAAGAGGGAATTAGTGGCTATTCTTCAGTCGGTTTTCGTAGAGAGCGACTTGATGATCACATCCTACACACCCGCGCTGGGACATTTTCTTCATGGGATCAAACCGGCTTTAAAAATGACTCGGGGAGTGAATCTGCTGCGCAAGGTATTAATGCACCTTTCCTTCCTTTTCCTGGTAGCGATACTGATGATAGCTCGTAATGAAATCATCTGTTATCTGTTACACGGTGGGGGGGGTGGATAGTTACATAACAGTGCGAGGCGAATCAGAGATTAATTAAGAATGATTACACGCATGAAATATTAATTGTAGGCTATAGCAGGCTGTTTAATTCCCCCTTCTTCCTGTTGACATGATGGAGGGGAAATAAGTAGATTGAGTATGAAGACTGGAGGAAGGTGTTGAACAGAGAGAGAGAGAGACAGAGAGAGAGAGAGAGAGAGGGAAGAGAAAAAAAAATGTTCCGGGCTGTAAGAGCCTGCAGGCCCCGCCGGCCCTCACATCACCACAGGAGAACACCAGAAACCAGCCTTACTGGTGCGTTAAAAGAAAAGAAAGTAGGAAAACAAAACACGAAATGAAGCTTCTTATTAGAATAGTTCATCTCCAGCCCGTTAGTTTGCTCTCCGCTTCCTTGCACCTGATCGCAGCACCCCTCATCGTTTAGCCTAGCCCTGTTCTATAACAAAACGCTGCTATTATGCTCATTATATATGCAGGTAAATCCCCCCAAAACACAGGTGGTCTCCGTTAACAGGCGGACAAGGTGGGCCACTTTGTTAGCTGTGTTATTCTCTAACCAGCTGGATCAGGACAATGATCGAAAACAAAAAAAACGCCTATGATGTATCATTTGAGTATCGTCAGGAAAACATACGTAAAGTAGTAAAAGTTTTTTGTTTTTTTAAATGGATTAAAAATAAATTTAAATTATTAGGAATAAATACATACATTTTGAGAAGCTAAATAAAGGAAATATTTAGCATTTTTGCATAAATAAATATATACATAAGTAGTTATCTAATTAGCCAGTTATAAACAAATAATCAATGACTATAACTATAGTAATAACTTAATATGTAGGCTGCAATCTTACGTAAATAATAAAATCAGTAATCTTAAACATTATTATAATTTTAAAACCCAATTATTCTACAATATTGCTTGTGTCTTTTAATAAATGCAGTTTATCTCCAATAAGATCTGTCACAGTGTAATACAATTGTATTGTTGTTTCCCATCACAATCGTTTCATCTTTAATAAATACAAAACTTGAGTATAATTTTACTTCAGTAGTTCCATTTTATGCAGCTTCACTACATCTTAGAGGCAAATATAGTACTTTTTTACAGACAAAATATTTTAGAAAATATGATACATTATGGATTAATTATAGATTAATTGTAAGATTACTGAACAGTGTAAAAAGTAGTTAAAATTAGCTACATTTTGACATGCTACAACATGAAATGCCACTCACACAGTACGTAATCCAACAGTGTTGCTGCCTGCTTTTACTTTGATATTGAAGTTACATAACACACCTCTACTTCTACGTGCACGGCTTTGAACGCTTTTACTTGCAGTGGAGTCATTTGACCCTATGGGGTTTTGCCACTTTTCCACCTCTGGTCTGTGGTGTGTATTGTGAGTACTTTTTCCACCTCTGTATACCACCTAAATCTGTTAGCACAAAGCAGTAGTTCTTGACAGTCATTGAAGTATTATTGTAGTGTTCTACGTATAATACTCTAGTATTCTACAGGGTTTATTTTATTTGTCATTTTACAACACAGGGTTGAAATGTAAGTTGTAGCTCCTTCATGCTACGCACACACCGAACACATATGGAAATAATGAAATCAGAATGGAATGGAATGAAATAAAATGATACAATATATACAGTTATGTACTGTACATATATGTAATCATGTTTTTAATAATACGCCTACCTTTTTTTTCTGATCTGCTGTTGTTGTAATTTGCACTTCCTAAAAGCCTCCAGGGTTGAAAGCCACAGGGATCTTCTCCTTCCCTGATAGACTTTGAATGTGGAACAAACCCACACATTTCCTGTTAAAGGGTCAGCTTCACCCAGATCACAAAAATACATTTCCTCACTTACCCCTAGTCTGTTTCAGTTTCCTCTTTATTTGATGTGTACATGTATAGTGGGGGAACTGATCCTTAAATCAAAGTGGATGGTCATACAGCTTGCGTGATTTTGGATAATTTGGCTCAATGTACCATCATGAAGAACAGCACTACATTGTTTTATATCAACAACAGTGGCTAATTATGCTGTATTTTCTCATAATCAGTAGTTAAATGCGATTGGTTTTGATCCATCTGACGACCAGTCTCCCCTGAGATCTAAAGAGCGAAAAAGGAATAAGATAAGATGCTAAGATTTCAACACCATTTCTTTGAGACGTCCATGCTGCCTGTGCTCAGCCGTTGGTGTTGTGCCTAAAAATAGCACGTGTCCCCATGTGGCCCGATTTTGGATCCACATCCGGATATAGCTACCTGGTTAACGGCCTCCTCTACACAGCGGAGATGCATCCGAATCAATACGAACGAGTGTCTACTGATCGATAGACTTTCCCTAGAGTTCATCCAACACAATGCCTGCGTGCACCACATCTGGCTGCAGGCCAAGGACATTGTTCAGCATAGATGCACTTTGGTGAAACAGGCCTTTTCAAATTTTACAACATAAACATTCTGAATGGGCCCCTTCCTATTTACTTATGGTTAAAAAAAAGGATAAAGGATAGGTTTTGGCAACAAATCCAATTATAGTCCATATCAATGACTTTCTGTTGGAAGTGTACGCTGTTATCCTTATCATGAGATAGTATAATCTTATGACGTTCTGAAGGCTAACATGTTAGCAAACACACATTTACACATGCTGCAGATACGGAGCCACGGTAGCGTTTATTTCAGGGTCGTGTTTCTTACCACCCATCAAATCTAAGTCCTCTTGTCGCTCTGGTTTTGGTCTCCACCATCTCCTCAGGGAAATATCTGGCTCTTTAGCTGCTAAATGCTTCATTGTGTTCACCAGCTAATGTCTTATCTAGTCTGTGTGGGTCGTGGTTTTTTTGGGGGGGTTTTTAGAGCTTTTTCCGCTTGAAAGCTTCTGCTGCGGTCGAAAGATGCGCTATGGGAGCTGTGAGACAGGCCGTAAAACCGAAACAATAAAATGAAACACGCTAAAAATTGTAGAGCCGAGGGGAAATGCAGAGTCAGATGATGATAACGCCTTTCACATAGTTCTTTAATCCATTGTTAAAGCAACATTTTGTGTTGATTTTGGCGGCTACTGTGGACAAAAGCACCACCACCACGTAAAAGATCCGTTCTTTCTTACTTTCTTTCTTCATTTCTTTTCTTTTTTTCTCTTTGCTGATCCTGCCACAGTATCAGCCATAACCACACAATATAACGTCCTCCTGCTTCCTTTTAACTGGCGAACATACTTCCCACTGCCTTTGAAAGTTCAAACGTACGCTCTTCTGGTCTTCGTGTCGTGAGTCGTTTCGTCTGATTTTGCGGGGAATCTGCCCCCAGGGGCACATTTGTTTTTCCTGGGCTTTGGCGAAGGCATTGACCTCCGATGATATTCTTATCCTAACCCTAACCAATCTCGCTCCACGTGTCTAAACCTAAACAATCCAACCAACCAAGGCAACGAGTGCTAGACAGGTAGCGTAGGGCGGGTCACGCCTTCCGAAAGAAAAAGACAAACAACAAATTTGTGATTACTGTCGGGAAGTCTTCTCACTGATGGTCTTGTTTGCTTATCTAAGCCATATAGAGGCACCAGTGTTACATTTAAACAGTTTCACAACCAGTTAAAAAGTCTTTGCAGTACCTTTAATATAAAGATATCAACTAGCTTTAATTTATTTATTCGCTACATCTTGTGAGAGTCGACTACAACATCAGGACTGCTGTTGATTATATTAGCTTTTATAGTTTCTTTACAGTCAGTGCCATAATAATCATAATACACATGCTCCATACTCCTGTGTGCTTATGTTTCCTTTCACAGATATTCATTTATCTCTTAACTATTCAAAAATAACAACCAGGTCGTTTCACAAATAACAGCTTCATGCACAAAGCAGATAGACGAGCACATTGGTCCTCCTCAGGCCCTCTGAAACAGCATGAAACAGACAAATGTTATCCAACGCTTGTACGCAGCCTCATCAGTACATTCCTGCTATATTGTGAGTACTTCGGTAGACTGTTGCCATGGAAACCACCCCTGCTCAAGCTCCTAATATTCTCCCGTGAATGGAGAGCAGAACGGCTTCAGCACAGCCGTTTGTTCCAGGGGTAATAACCCACTGATGGTGGCTTTGACAATGTGCACAGTAAAGACATCAGAGGTGTCAAATGACTATTCTACTGTATTTAATAGGCTTTAGGTTTATTTTATTATTTTACTGTTTGTTTTTCCACTGGAACATGTACTGACATCAGTGGCACTCACATCTTTTACTTAAAACTACCAATACCACGATGTAAAAATACTCTGTTCAAAATCTTACTACAAGTACAAAAGTATTAGAATCAAAACATACTTAAAGTACCAAAAGTAAAAGTGTTCATAGTGGAAAATGAATCCATTTCATTTTGCAGCTGGTAAATGTGGAGCTTATTTAAATTGATTTATATATATACGGCTGGATATCTTAAAACATATTATTGCATCATGATGTATTTGTGGATTTATATTTTGTATTAATAATCTCAATCTGCAAAGTAACTGCCAAATAATTGTAGCGGAGTAAAAAGTACAATATCTTTTCTCCAAAACGTAGTAGAAGTAGAAGTGTAATACTCAAAATTGTTCTGAAGTACGTATGTGCTTGTGTGCATACACTCTCTTGTTCTTGCACTTTTCTAACTATCGCTACTAATTACCACCATGTTTGTTTCTTCTCTGAAAAAGGCTTGAATCCACCTAGAAAGCACATGGAGCAGGATGTGGAGAGCCCGGCCATCATCAAAAAGCCTAAGTTGCCAAAGCAGGCCCGTGAGGACCTGCCTAAACAGCTGTCAGAGAAGGAACGGGCAAAGAGGATCCAGCGGTACGTCCAGAAAGACGGGAAGTGCAACGTCCGTCACGGTAACGTTCGAGAGACGTACCGCTACCTGACGGACATTTTCACCACGCTGGTAGATCTCAAATGGAGGTTCAACCTGTTCATTTTTGTGCTGGTGTACACCGTGACGTGGCTGTTCTTCGGCTTCATGTGGTGGCTTATTGCGTACCTTCGGGGCGACCTGGAGCACTTAGCAGACAACCAGTGGACTCCATGTGTCAATAACCTTAATGGGTTTGTGTCAGCTTTTCTGTTCTCCATTGAGACAGAGACCACCATCGGTTATGGGTACAGAGTCATCACGGACAAATGCCCCGAGGGGATCCTTCTGCTCTTGATTCAGTCAGTGCTGGGATCTATCGTGAACGCCTTCATGGTGGGTTGCATGTTTGTTAAGATTTCACAGCCCAAGAAGCGGGCTGAGACACTAGTGTTTTCCACCAAAGCGGTCATCTCAATGAGAGACGGACGGCTGTGCCTGATGTTCAGAGTCGGAGACCTCCGGAACTCGCACATCGTGGAGGCTTCAATCAGGGCCAAGCTTATAAAGTCCAAGCAGACCAAGGAAGGGGAGTTCATCCCTTTGAACCAGACGGACATAAATGTGGGTTACAACACGGGAGATGACAGGCTCTTCCTGGTGTCGCCGCTCATCATCTGCCATGAGATCAACCAGAACAGCCCCTTCTGGGAGATCTCGCAAGCCCACCTGACCAGGGACGATCTGGAGGTTGTTGTGATTCTAGAGGGGATGGTGGAGGCCACAGGTGAGTCATCAAATGCTTAAGATGTTGTGTTTGCGATGTTATCATGCATATGTTACAATCATGTGTTCAGTGGATTTAAACGGCGCTAAACCACCATATAAGCGCAGTGCGGAGCGGCGGCCTTGAGCTCAGATGATCACACACACACACACACACAGAGGGAGAGTGACTTAATTTGCTGCTCGTGCAGAAATTACTCCACTATATCTCCGCGTAGAAAACAGTTGTTTGCTGTTTTAATGTTCAGAATGTCATAAAGAGAACCTTTAACAGTGTTGCACATTACCTTTCATCCCACATGAACCCATATATACAACCCTGATCATTTTTGAGTCTGGTGGCTCTGCACATGCATGGGTACATTTGTATGAAGCGACCCTCTAATGTGGCTCAAACTGTTTCGATAAATCTTCATACCACAACTGGTTAACGCTTTAACGTTGTGTCTCCAGGCATGACGTGCCAGGCGAGGAGTTCATACGTCAGCAGTGAGATCAAGTGGGGCTACCGCTTCACGCCAGTCCTGACGCTGGAGGACGGTTTCTACGAGGTGGACTACAACAGCTTCCACGATATATACGAAACCAACACACCCGCCTGCAGTGCCAAAGAGCTTGCTGATATGACCAACCGCAGCCGCCTACCCCTCACCTGGTCACTGGCCAGTAGGCTGAGCCAGCAGGGGCTGCCAGAGTCCGAGCGCGAGGGCCAGGAGACCAAGACCAGCCTGGACAACCAGGGGAAGAGCCAGCAGACCGAGAAGAACGGGGACGTTGCCAACGTAGAGAGCGAGTCCAAAGTGTGATAGTTTTAAAGAAAGACGGCACGTTTGAGGTCCATATGAGATTATTGTGTGCCGCACATCTCCCGTTTTGGGATGACCACACGAGGTTAAGGAGCACAGGCGAGAGTTTGACGTACAAAAACGAGGACCAATGAGCACAGTGGACCAAATATCTGCACCAAGAACCGCTTTTTCTCAGTGATCTCACGGTTATCCCCCAGAAATAAACAAAACATCCAGACATGTGGCCCACCGCTGAACTGAAAACCCTCTGCGGGAAGTGCATGTTTCAAATATAACGTGATGTCCTCCTGATGAGATTCCTATTATTTTTTCTATTAAGATATTCCTAGGGGCATTTGCATAAGTATTTTTGTATATACTATAAAACGTTTTGAATTCTTTGTTTTGTTTCAGTGTGAATATTTGACAGATGTTTGATACTAATTCTTTTAGGTTAGTTCTGTATTTTCTCTGCCTTACTGTATGTACAAAGCTTTCATTATTTGGTTTCTCAGAAATATATCAGCATGTATAAACATGATCTAATTTACCTTATATTGTGTATATACTGTAATGTTACAAGGAACACTTACGTCTCAATGGATGCAAACACTAGTTTAAACCAATGACACATACTTCTCCACATGATAAATGTTTGTATAAGGTTAGTTACTATTATTATATTTCCTTTAGAAGCCATGACTTGCTGTTTGCAGCTTGGTGACTTCAGACAATGGCCCTTTAAAAACTGCATTTCGTCACTTTTGCACATTAGAGGCCTCCGATGGAGAAATTTAGTCGCTGTTTCAGTCTCCAGAAATCCCTCACGTGTCACCTTACAGTATCAACAATAAAAAGAAATAATAAATTGCATATTATGCACTTAATGAGACATGTTTTATGTGATTATTGCGTCTTAAAGTGGGTTTTTTTCAGTGGTGGAAGAAAGCACCGAGAGATCCTTTATAAATCCTGCTTAGATATAAAAAAAGTATTTTCAGCTGAATGTACCTAAAGTTCTCATTCTGCAGTTATATCTGTCAGGTTATTAATTCTGCATCCATATTACTGTTGTAGAAGCTCGAGGTGAAGCTAGCTTTAACTATACAGTTAACTCCAGTGGTTCCCAATGTAGGGGTCGGGCCCCTCCAAAGGGCCTCCATAAAATGATTAATGGGAGAGGAAAGAAGAAAAAACTGATACATCTGTTCTCAGTGTCTGGACTTTTCTCTAATCTTTGATTTTGAAGTATTGGATCATTTTACCTCTTTGGGCCTCAAACAGTAATCTAAATGAAACTGAGATGTTTAAAGGAGGAATAGAACTTTATCTGAAACATGACAAGGAGCCCAAACTACACATTGTTTTGTTATTATAAATCAAAAAGGCTGGGAGCCACTGGTTCATTTCTAACAATGTGTTGTATACTTTTTAAAGATATCATACATTTTATAATAGAAAATCTTTATCTGAAAAATAACTATTGCTGTCTGAAATGTATTGGAGTAAAACATATAAAGTACTATAAAACTGTACTTGAGTACAGTACTACAGTAAATATACTTAGTTACATTCCGCCACTGAAGTTTTTTTATTTGTGGGAAAATGAAATCCCTCATTGTTCATCTTTTTAAGTCCTCTAAGTCCCGTCTTCAGCCTCCTCTCGCTCCCTCAGCCTCATGCTATTCTCTATACGTCCACCAGGGGCCCTCAGACTTTCCCACCAGACATCCACCTGCTCACCTGTTCCCTATTACCCGATTACCCGTCACAGTATTTATCCCAGCCTAGCTTGTACTTCTGCTTTCCATCTGAACCTCAACCTGTTGCTGGATTGTTGGTTTTTTGAAGTTGCCTGTTGCTCGCCTGTCGTTCACCTCCTGGATTAGTTTACCTGTTGCTGACCATCGCCCTGAGTTCATTTCCTTACCTGCTTTAACTGGTGTGTATTTTTTTTTTCCATATTTGAGCTGTTGTTGCCTGTATTCACCAGCAGTAACCAGTGCTGGAATGTACCCAAGTACTCCTGTACTGTTCTTAGTTATAGAGTTGAAGTACTTGTTCTATACTACTGTCTTTTATACTTCTACCTCAGAGGAAAATATTAGACTTTTTACTTCACGACATTTATCTGACAGCTTCCATTGTTTTACAGATTAAGATTTGCTGCTTTTCCTTTTTTAATAATGTTAATATTTTGTACTGTTTTAGTAATAATGTTGAGGTTTAGACTGTTTGGTGGACAAAACTAATAATTTGAAGGCGTCACTTTGAGCTCTGGGTAACTGTGACGCCATTTCTCACAATTTTAACAAAACAATCGTTACCTGGAGGAAATAATCACAGTCAAAGTACATTTTTATATAGTTTTAGTACATTTGCCTGATTATACTTGCATGCTGTAACATTTTCAATGCAGGGCTCGTAACAAGTATTTTTGTGTGTTTTCTGTGTGGTATTAGTACTTTTATATCGGTAAAAGATCTGAATACTTCCTCCACCACAGCAACCGCTGACATTTATATTTCATTTCACTGTCTTCTTTATTTCACTCAAATGAAAAAAACAGTTCATACAGTTTTCCAACATAAGCATCGTCCATCATCCACCTTTAACCTTCAGTACCATGTGGTTCATTTGAAGACTTACACTTTAGTTCAGCCCTGTTTCTTTTGTCATTAAACATTTAAACGGATGAAATGTGATTCTCCTCATATTAACTTGATGGTGTACACACAAGTTTAAGTTTAATTTAGTTTCATAAATCTGATTTATGGGAGCTTTTGGTCTCAGTTTATTTCACTATATCTGTCAAATTGTATGAATACTTCCGTACACTGCCTGTGTCACTCAACCCCAAATATTATAATATGATTATGAAAGATAGACATGGTTTTGACTCTACTTCTACTGGTGCCTTTATTTCAAAATAAGAGCACACTGGTCTTTCAAATAACTTGATCTTAAATTGCTTAAAGTCAATGAAACGACTGACGTCAAAGAACCAAGTTAGCTATTAGAATAAACAGGATCATTGAATCTTTCATCACGTTAGTCTGGATTAGTGGAACCACGTTTGCCAAACAGGGCCCTGATTAGTAAATGTAGTAATTTACAGTAATAAATCATTTTACAGGCTTTTAATTCGATGCTAGTCGCTGAATTAAAATACTAAAAAGGATTCTCAAGCAAATGAGTCAAAACAAAAACCAGTAGTTGAGCAGCAGACAATCGGACACCAGCATGTTTTTATAACGCCAATATTATACAGTACGTCACAGAAAAACAATATGAATCAATATTTTAAACGCATTATTCATAGTTTTCTTTCATAAAACGTGCTTTTTGCATTTGAACGCCGATTCATTATAACAGTGGATGTGCAGAAAGCCGCCATAATACAGTTGACTCTAAAAACACAGTACAACGTTACAACGGTGTTGATAAAAAATAAAAAACTGAAGAGCCTCTTGAAGTTAATTTGATACTTGATGATGAGAAAATTGGTCCAGAGTGGTTCTGTTTCCTCTAAATGTGTTGCAGCTGGATTTCAGTTCAAAATATTACACACGCATATTAAACGTATAAAACGCAGGAATGTGATTATGTTGTGATATTAACAAGTCCGACAAAACGGTATATTTAGAGGCAAAGTCCCTCCCCTTCCTGTTCCCTCCATGGGACCTTATTTTGGAAACGATATGTACGGTAGTCAACGGCGAGAGACAAATATCATATTTGTCAATTTAGAAAGATAGTTTTAAAAGTCAAGAAAGTTGCAGTTTGTCGTTAACATTCAGTTTTGTGTGAAACCGCTCAGTGAACTAAAGTTACATCCCTCGTGTAACGTTACCAGATGTGTTTAAACCAGCGAAATTTTCTTTTTGACAAATTCACAGCACAATTCAAACGGAATAAAAAAAAAAAAAAAGATTCGTCTCTCGCCATTGACTACTGTTTATATTTTAAGGTCCCTTTTTTTGAGGTGCACCATGAGTGATGGGACCTCACCTCTGTTGGAGGAAAAACAACATAAGATAAAAAAAAAAAATTAAAAAAAATAACACTTCAAACAGAAACACCAACACATCACCAATATACAGGAGTTTATACTTGCTGTTTGTTCAGACAAACCAGATACTGTGGTTATTAAAAAAACATCACAATTTGGTGAAATGTGATGAAGGAGCAGAATAACCATAAAGTACCCGGTCACACCAGAGTGACAAACTAAGACTGGCTGAGCAAACTGCAATTTATCATGTCAACACCTTCTTTTAAGTACCGTTTACTCCCTTTTTTATTTCATAAAGGGTTAAATATGCTCTCCGTGCTAACAAGCTGGCTAACTGACGAGATGTTCAGTTTATTCCAGAGACGTTCTAGTTTGTGATGCATTGATGTGTTGATCACTTTAATGCAGCAGCTGGTAATGGTGAAACAATGAAAAAATTTTAAAGTCATTTAATGCTGGGTATCTTAACCTATTCTAATGCATTAGTTGATTACATTCTGTTATTAATCTCAATCTGCAAGGTAACTAAACTTATCAAATAAAAGTATAAAGTAGTGTTAAATGAAAATACACAAGTAATCTAAAAGTACCTCAAAACTGTACTTGAGTGCAGTACTTGGACTATCCGTCTCTCTCCAGTCTCCTGATAACTTGCTATCGGTCAAAGGTGCAAATTTGCATCTCAACGTTTCCCCAAAGTTGAAATTGACCTGAAACAGTTGTGCAGATTTATTTCGCTCCCCGTGAAGGAATCAGTTGATCGCCGTGATTATCTGTTATAAACAATAAATACTGGTGTGACCAGGCGTTAAGGTGCACGAGAAGCTCAGCATGATATTCAGGAGGTTAGTGCGTGTGGAGTTGACTTTATATTAAAGCAGGAGTGCCGTTGCTGTGCGTGAAATGTTTTTACTGAAGACTCCACTACCCAGCAAACACCTGGGGCGTGAGCGGCGGCGGCAGGTTGTCATTGTCCACGTTGTTGTCGTCGATGGCAGACACGGTGCGAGACAGAACCTCCAGAGGGTATTTCGCCAGGACGTCGTCCACCTCCCGCTGCACGCTCTCGGGCCAGGAGAGGAGGTCGGCCTGCAGGCTCTGAGCGGCCTCCATCAGCGTCTCCTGCCGGCTGCTGAGGCCCGACAGCGCCTCCAGGTTGTGGTTTAACTGAGCCAGGACGGGGTTGACGGGGGCCGGCGGCGGTTCGGAGCGGGTCCAGTCGCCCTCTGAGCTGTTGCATCGCGGCGAGGCTTGACCCGACATGTAGCGCTCAAACTCCTCCGGGGAAAGGTTGAGGGACTGAGCGTCCAACTTCTCGATGAAGGCCGCTGCACAACACTAAAAGTAAAAAAAACACAAGACATGGCAGCTGAAAAGGAGACTCTTGATGGCAAGTTCACATGAACCTGAGTCATTTGGAGCCAGATGACCTCAATATTTAGACTTGGATGAGAAGATCTCATATCTATTCTTTAAAATAAGGCTTAAGCCAGTGGCAATTATCTTAGTTTAAGCTTAGTTGACTCTGAACGAACAAGGCCTAAAGCTCAAAGTGGCTCTGACGAGGATTAAAGTAGGAGAAGATAAGAGAAAGGGTGAGGAAAAAAAAAAACCACAGACCAGGTTGGTGAAGTAGTATCCATCCTCTCCGGTCATCAGCCTGCTGGGGTTGCAGAAGCGGGTGATGTACTGGATGTTGGACTGAAGCCGTGGAGGGTTTGCTTTGAGCACGATGTAAATGAGCGCGGGGAGGAAGTCGTCGGCTGAAGCCGGCTCGTTCTTGGTGATCCTGATGGCGCTGAAGATGTGTTTGCTGCAACGTGTGATGCACCCAAGTTTGTCCCGAGGAACCCTTTTCGAGTCCATCTCAATGACGTCTGGAAAAGACCGATTAATTTTAAAAAAAAAATTAAAAAAAAAAAAGTCAGGGGTTGGACAGACACGTGCATAATCAGTCACTTCTAAATAAAACCCTTTTATTTAGTTAATTGACAGAACTATTTTCATAATTGATTCATTGTTTCTGGCTTTTTTTTTTTTTTTTTTTTTTAACCAAAAAGTAATATTTCACTGGTTCCAGCTACTCTGATGTAAATATTAACTAGTTTTCTTCGTCCGTTGGTCAGACAAAACAGGAACTTTGGAAGACATTAACTTTGGCTCTGCAAGAAAACTGTGATGGGTATTTTTCTCTAATTTATGACATGTTTATAGATCAAAACGTCAACTCTATTCTTGCAGGAGACTCCACAGATGGCACGCACAAAGGGATTTATGCTCGACGTGTCGCTCGTTGAAGTATTCTTAGAAACACCAGGGGGCGCACAAACCAAATATTCGGTGACGAGGCAAGAAGAGTGTTAAAACGCCACAGACCAAACGTGCAATTAAAGGACATACATTATCACCTGTTATACAATCCCTGTAAAGAAAGGAGTCAAATATGTGGAACATCAAATGTATTTTAACGGAACGAAAGTTTAAAAGTTGAATATCCTGAAAACTGATTCGGCTGGGAAAAATATTTAGTCAAATCTAGAAGTTCTGCAATCTAGAAGTCAAGTATTTTTAAAAATGTCTTGTCAGTATTTTATATTATAAGCATTTAAAAGAAGAAAAAAGCTCTTTGAGGATCAGAAATGCTCCTTTTCCTCTCGGCCTGTTGGGCGGACGTGTCCCTGACTGCAGCTGGCGCACCTTTTTATGAAAATACACCCTTATCAGGCCGAAAAAATAAACAAACTCGCGGCCTACATGTCACGTGTTTTTAGTGATACTGAAGAGTAAAGGTCAATACCAACATTTAGCCAAAGTGACATTTTGCAGGTACGTTAACGTGCTGTTCAACGTGCTGCAGCTGAGCAGTTAACCAGCTATTGAGCGTGTCGGCAAAAGTTAGGGTGCAGGACGAGACGCGTGTTCATGTTTCTCAGTTGGACAAGAAGGAGACTTTAGCAGGAAAGCCGACGTGGGTCGTTGTGTAGCGGGCTGCTGTCTGTGATAGAAAGCTGATGTTACTACAAATATTGGTTTATAATGAAGATTGATTTGGCCGTTTCTCCATTTACGTAGACGGAGAAACCCACGAGAATTCAATTTCTGTTGGACTCATTCAAGCACACACTCTGACCTGTTATCGCTTTGACCACATTCTCAGAGACTTCAGGTATTTCTTCATCCATGGACACACAGAGCATCTCGATGGTCACCCAGTGCAACGCCCTGCAACACAGAGAATCCATACAGTGAGCCGACAGCTTTATTTTACCGCATACGATACGCATTTCTTTCCGGTAACTTCCTCCCTGTATGAGAAACGCAGCTGCCGCTGTGCAATCTGCATCCTCCCCTCAGTGTTGCCTGACTGCAGAACGCCGTTAAGAACTTTGGATTTTGAATTAGTTTTCCAGTCCAGAAAAGCCTCAGTGACCCTCGACCGTTATTGAACCACAACGTGAGCTCTAAAGTCCTCTGAGGTCTACTCCGGTGGTTAGATTGAAGAGGTTCAAACTATAATGTGTCCGTCCATAGTGTGTTCAGCTGATATTCCAGTAATGCTAACACAAAACTAATCTTCTACTTCTATTGTGAAGTTTTGAAAAGCTTTGCTGAAGCAACACATTGCCTGGTATTTCCAGCTTGTTAGAGGCAGTGTTATTGTGCACTTGACACTGAAACAAAAACCTGTTCCTGTTTTAAATCTGCACACATTTTGCTGCAATGCCTCCAGTTTTTTTTTTTTTACCAATGACTGGTGATTTCTTCTATTATTATTCAACTGTTGCTCAGAGGGATCTTTGTCTCTTTCTGCCCTTTTTTTTTTTTTAAATGGTCTGACTGAGCCTTTTGTGCAGCTTCTCAACGTACAAAACTAACCCTTCATACAAAATGGCATCTACTTGTAAAGAGGACTTTCTCCAACTTATAAGGAGCATTCAGAAATAAAGAGAAGTCCTCTCAGACATCTGACTGGACCCAGTATGTACATTATTATCATTATTATTATTATTATTTTTATTATTATTATAATAAACATCACTGCCCACCTTATCCTGCTCTGTGTGGCCAAGTCCTTCTTCTCATCATCAGTGGTTTCTGGACAGAATACGCTCTTGTACAGACGAGTCATTATGTACTTTTCCACCTGGTCCATCACCTGCTCCACAGACTCTGAAGAGCCTGGAGAACAAAGAGCGATCAGGTCCTGCCCCGTGCTGCCATCTTAGTGGTTGCTACGTACTCCGCTGCATCTAAAAACCAACCTTTAAAGTGACCCAGCAGACGGTCGGCCAAGTTCTGGTAGAAATCCTGAACACACTCCGACAGCTCGTCGGCACCCAGGTCCTGACAGACAGGAAGTTAGTGGCTCATCAGCAAACCGGTGATTATAAAGACGTTTACGCCACTAGATGTCACATTGTACCTTCTTCCCCGACATGTTCACAATGAAGGCCCGGCACTGCTTTTGGATCTCCCGGCCGGGCTTCTGGAGGTTTTTCAAGAAGTCCACGAAGTCCTTGGACACCTGGTCCGTATCGAAGCTGGCACGGCGGCTGACTGACGGACTGGGTGTCTTTCCCTCTGGGGTTTCTGATGAGGAACAACGGCAGTTAGGTAGGTGTGTGTGTGTGTGTGTGTGTGTGTGTGTGTGTGTGTGTGTGTGTGTGTGTGTGTGTGTGTGTGTGTGTGTGTGTGTGTGTGTGTGTGTGTGTGTGTGTGTGTGTGTGTGTGTGTGTGTGTGTGTGTGTGTGTGTGTGTGTGTGTGTGTGTGTGTGTGTGTGTGTGTGTGTGTGCGCTGCTGTCGTTTGCAGGAAATAGAACAAAGAGGTGCTGGTACAGTCGGTGTATTCTTTAATTTGGAGAGAGCCACGGCTCACTATTTCCCCCTGTTTTCATACTTTTATGCTAAAATACATTCATTGCTTCCCACTTCCAGCTTCACACTTAAGCGGACCCAGACCCCTTCAAATATTTATATAGCAAACCATGAAGCTGTGAGTTGGGCAACAAACTGGTTAGGTGTGCCGAGTTGCTCTCAATGTACCTTTTTTGGGAGCGGTGCGCGACGAGGGGCTGAAGAACTTCTTAACGGTGGTCACTTTCCGTGTCTTCTCGTTGGTCTTCTTCTCCTCAAACTTGGAGAAGGGTCCCAGGGAGGCGTGGCCCGGTTGTGGTGCTGTGGACTGGGACTGTGTCTGCGCTCCGTGACTGCTGGCGTATGCTGCCTCCTCCTCCCGCTGCAACCTGGAGCCAAGGGCATTATTAAACGGAGCAAACACCAGCAATCAGTTGGGAGAACTGTACTGCAATACACTGCAAGTGGCAATGTTTCAACATAGGAAGTGACGGTGTTGTTGTTAATGATGCAGCAGCAGAAGGTCTCACTTTTCTGCCAAGGCCCAGTCGTCCTGGATCTGTTTCTGCCGCACACGCTGGTACTCCTCCCTCCAGCACTTGGAGCACAGGCCCTGCCAAGCCGCGTTGCCGTAATAACCGCATCCCTTTTTGCACATCAGGTCCGATTGGTCCACGTGTATCCCCCCCCGTCGCTCCGTCCGCTGACTCATGACGCTGGACAACCTGGAGAGCAAAAATAATCATCATCTGATTTCTCAGTGTATTTGTATGCGCCTGCTGTACTCATCTCTACAGTGTATATAAGTGCACTTAATATGCACTAAGTCTCACACTTCAGAGAAGAAAAAAGGCCTTTCATATCGCATGACTCGGGTACCAGACACACAACAAGAAGACGACTGCTAAACATTAAACTTGCAGACACTTTAACTGATCCTCTTGCTCTGTATCAGCTGGATGAGAAACGCGTGAACTTCAAATGTCATGATATGTTAATGTTGTGGCCAGAAGAATCAGGTGTTGCAGGTTAAAGGGA
The DNA here is from genome assembly GCF_023349555.1 of Cebidichthys violaceus. Taxonomy (NCBI): domain Eukaryota; kingdom Metazoa; phylum Chordata; class Actinopteri; order Perciformes; family Stichaeidae; genus Cebidichthys; species Cebidichthys violaceus. The sequence goes on from NW_027176373.1 coordinate 891,172, forward strand.
GTGAAATTAATCTTGGGCCCAACCAGTGGTGGAGGAAGTGTTTTCCTAATTTCCTCATATACATTTATTTGACACTTATAGTTACTTTCTATGTAAATAAACGTATGACTCTGTAGTATACTACTTACTAATCTACCCTGTAGTACATACAGTATTTAAAATGGCTCCACATTGCTGAAGTACAACAATTAAAATACTGTTACGTATATATGTTATTGATGAAAACTGTACAATGTATTATAATATAGCATAACACTGTGAAAGGAGACATTCTTTTGATATCATGGTATTTCTACTTTCACTTAAGTCCCTGGGTAACGTTACTTCTTTCACCACTGCCTTGTAATAACAATAATAACAATAATGAATGCCTGTGTTTGTCCATTCATTTTGATGGTGTTATAGCTGAAACATGCTGCGGTATTTTACCCTCGCTGTCATAGGAGAGCACCGTTAGCTGAGAAAACATCTAACATCTCGTATCACTAATGTTCGATTCAACCATTCCGCATGTCATGTACCTACAGTGCTGGTTTACTCACCTGTAATTACGTTTTTAACGATCAGGGAGCTCGAACACTTCCTCCTTGTTTCTGTTGAGAGCGAGAGACACACGGCGACACGTTGGAGGGTGAGGACAATGACGTAGACTTGACTCCGGTGATCACGGGTTTACAAAACGATTAGAAACATTTATTTAATTCGTGATCCTAAAGTGGGAGAGGAGTTGATGTTGGAAAGAACAGTTTTAAACGTACATGATTGTTTTACCTCGGAATATCGGTTCGTCCATCTACTTCCGCATTAGGGGACTAGTTTTCAGGGATGGGTACATGACGTCATGTTTCACCCGGGCATGCGCACAGTGAAGAGCGTAACCTCGAGACATTTCTTTATGATGAGTACGGGTTCATTTATGATCTTTAATCAATTATGAACGTTATTTGTTATCAATGCACTATTAAACTGTGATTAAATGTTATTAAGTGCATTTACTCAAGTACTGTACTTAAGTAACATTTTGAGATATATATATATATATATATATATATATATATATATATATATATATATATATATATATATATATATATATATATATATATATATATATATAAAGAAAAATCTGATTGGGTTGTTCAGTTGCGGTATGACATATTGGCTCGGTATTTTCGTTTTTTCGAATGAACTGTAAAACAGACTATCAAAACGTACACGGACCCACTTCCTTCCCAAGTCTCTTATGCTGATGATGGAGCAATATGGAAAAGGAGGAAAAAAATAGAAAAAGATGTCTGTTGCTAAGTCTTGCTACATGCTATTTACCAGAAAGAGAAATATAAACAATACTCATCTTAAATGATATGGACAAAGTATGGAGAGGGTGGCAAAGTTTAAATATTTAGGCATATGGTTTGATGAAAAATGTTTGTGGAGAACTCATATTAAGCATATTGAAACTAAATGTAAAAAGGTGCTCAATGTTATGAGAGCAGTTTCTGGACATGAATAGGGAGCAGATAAACGGTCCCTAATGGATATCTATGGGGCCGTTATACGATCATGTATAGATTATGGATGTATGGTGTATGGAGCAGCTGCCAAGAGTACATTAGAAACATTAGATCAAATTCAGTTCAGAGCTCTAAGACTTAGCTTGAGTGGAATTAAATCTACCCCAAACATCGCACTTCTGGTGGAAGCTGGTGAACTGCCTTTAAGCTTAAGACCTTCAAAACTAGCTCTGGCATATTGGGTGAGGCTAAAGGGATCTGGAGAGGAACACTCCGCAACTAATGTGCTGTATCAAAGCTGGGAATACACCCAAATTAAAGGTAAAGGGTTTGGTTGGACTATCGGTACAATAGCCAAAGAACACGGTTTAAATGGGTTAGAGTATGGTCCCAATGTAATGTGGGGAAATGTTCCTCCTTGGATATTGCCAGTTCGTCCTGTAGACATCCAGAGGGTTTCAAGTTATTTCTAAACACCACTGAACAAACTCATTATCTCTCTGAGGCTGAAGGGCTCTGCATATCTATCCCCACAAAGTGTGCCGACTGCTTATTGACATTACGGTTAATGTTCAATGGTTGCGTCTGAGTCTAAATGCCAACCTCATTAGAAAAAAATGCTTTGGTATCCGTTTCTTATATTAGTTAATCTGAAAGATTGCTGTTGCTGCAATATTTCTTTATTGACTTCGGTCGTTGGCTGTTTTTCTAAGCTCTCTTGTCGGTCTTCACTTCTGACATACTTGATATTCTTGCTACATATTGACTTTTCATGGGACACACTATAAATAACACTTTTAACCTTTGGCAGGGGAGATAACGAAGAAGACATGTGACAGACAGTCAATGGAGGATGTTTTCAAGCAGGCTTCTGTACTTCAGTACAAATTCAAGGCACTTGTGCTTTACTTAATTATTTTAATTTGATGTAACTGTATGCTTCTACCTCATTACATCTCAGAGTTAAATACTGTACTTTTTACTGCATTACATTTATCTCAGCTCTAGTTATTTTACACATTACAGTTTTACATCCCCTTTCTGTCCAGTGAAATCCACGCATCTCCAGATATGTTCATTTTTCATTTTTAAAATAAACTACTTAAAAAGCCTCTTGGGTCAGCTATAAAAATGCATCGTCACAAAGCTAAAAACAAGGCTGTTTTTATGAGCTCATGAAAAGGTGACGTCTTAGAGATCTGTGGTTCTCACAGGACAGCTATGCTACGAACATACAGTATGATGATCTGGTAGAATATGATGCATTGCTGTAGATAAAATTACCCAAGAGTAAATGAAGGAGTTCAAATTAGCACAACCTTAAAACATCTACAGCAGCAAAATGCAACGTACACATTAATGCAGCAGTAATATTAATCCATAAACATTATATACAGTATAATGCACAATGAATACTTTTACTTGGAGTACTTTAAGTTAATTTAGCTGATAATACTTTTACTTAAGTAAGGTAAAGTTTTGCATGCAGGACTTTTAGTTGTGTGGAGTATTTTCACACTTTGGTACCAGTAAAGAATACTTCTTCCACCACTGTGTGTTTTTGTAAACCTTTCACTAGAACAATGTGTTATGAGTGCGCTGTTGGACTGCTCAGGCTGAATGATACAATCTTTCTGACTGGGGCAAATAAACACACACAGAGGGTCAGGGAGACACAGATAACAAGACGGACAGACAGACAGACAGATGACACACAGCCATGATCCTGAATGCTCACACGTTGTGTCTTCCTTCTCCGGCCACCGTCCAGGAGCTGTTCTCAGTGGCTCGAGACGCCAGCATCATCCCTGATATCTCCTTGGATCCCGTCCTCACCACCTTCCTCTCGCTGGACTCCTCGGCCGCTCTGCAGCATCAACACGCCTTCTTACAGCGGAGCATGAGCGGGGAGCTGCAGACCGCATTCGGCCTCAACTTGACCGCGGTGCTGGGAGGCAGCAGCAGGGTCACCAGTGGCGGAGTCGGGGTCGTTGCTCTGGCTCTGTCCGTGCTTTTTGACCAGGTTGCCCAACAAGTAGGTTTGTTTTTTAATATATTGTCTGTATGGCATTATTCATTCCTGTCCTCTCCAAAAAGCTCAGAACGTGAGGCTGACGTTTTGTTTTTAGTGAAATATCTTGACAATTATCGGATAAATTGTCATGAAATTTGGTCCAGACGTTCATGTCCTCCAGAGGATGATGCCTACAGACTTGTTCATAAAGACAATTCATAAAGTACATACTTAAATACAAGTCTGCGGTACTTGAGTATTTCCATGTTTTTCCTCCATGTGAGGTCAGAGGATGTCGTATGTGTACAGATTCTAAAGCCCTCGGAGGCTGATTTGTGATTTAGGTCTATACAAAATAAATTTAATTTAATTCATTCTTCTATTTCACTTCATCTCAGAGGGAAATATTTTACTTTTACTCCACTACATTGATATACTTTAGATTTAGGTTATTTATACAAAATTAATATTATAATTTAATAATAAATCAACTGATAAATGATGTATTATAGTTTAATTTACTCAGCAGTACAAAGTAAAGCTCCATCTTTACAAGCTAAAACATTTAAGTAATGAATGCATCAATATTTATAATCCAATGATATAATATATACAGTATTTTTCCGAAATTGGCCAATATGCAAAATGAGTACTTTTGGTATTTCAAATATATTTTGATGCTAATACTTTTGTACTTTTACTTAAGTAAGGCTACTAATAAAAACAAATGTTTGTATTGTATCACAAACCATGATGCTAAAACAGAACTGAAACTCAGAATTGCAGATGTATGTCATCCCACCAGGTCCGAGCACAAGGATCCCCAGAGGGGAACCCGTCAGCTCAGAGATCCCAGCCCAAGAGGATTTTTGGCATCAGCAGCTCTTCAAGAATCGGCTGGATCGTCCACAGCTACCTCCGCCTGATCCCCGGCATCGCCAACAACCAGGAGCAGATGGCCGAGACCACGGAGCTCCACGACAACTGGCTGAAGCTTGAGCTGATTGACCACTATGAGAGGATGACCACGAGGAAGAGGATGAGTTCGGTGTCCATGCAGCAGTGGTTGGCAGGAGCTGCGTTTCATCTACACATGAGGATTCACCAGGTCAGGACAGACAACAACAACAACAACAAGAGTTCAGCTGAAGTTAAAAAGCATGTTTTTATTTCTGCAATAGGATAAATATCTGCTCTGTAAACTACATGTCCTCTGCAAACATAACACCTAAAAGGCAAACATTTATAATTATATAATAGGTCATCAATATCAATGCGGCAGAACCAGAGATTTTTTCCTCCTTGTCGAAACCTGGTGCTTACATCACCCACAATGCAATTTGACCCCGGACACATTTTTCACATATGCAGTAGGCCTCCCTAAGATCTGTAAACAGACTATGAAGTGCAAAAAATTGGACAGATGACCTTTTAAAAAATATTAGGTGAGCAAATATAATTTTCATGGGGAGAGGGGGATATGCCACGTTATCAGATCAGAGTTATTATGATTATGAGTTTTTGACTAGTGGATGGTATTCATACAAACATTCAAGTCGTAATAAGAACAACTGGGAAACCCTGATATTTCAGAATTATCCAATAGGTCCGATATTTAATAACACCTAATAATACACACATGTCCCAAAAAACAAACAAACATGGATGCTTCACATCAGCCAACAGTTGCTCTGTAGCTGCTGGATGTGGAAATCAGAAACTGATCTCGCAGGTTTAAGGTTTGCACAAAGGCTCATATGAGTTGCAGGCCTGTAGTGGAAGCTAACTCTGGCCTCCTGCATGAAAGTCAGACATGCTAGTGCACACCTCACCTCCACGCCTTCACTTTCCACCTCTCTACACGAAGCACAAGCTACTTCTATGCTGCATTGTTGTCACTTGATCTGATCTTGTTCCCACAGGTTCGTCTGCACTCTGTGCCTCCAGGATCCGCCGAATCGCTGCGTCTGTCTTATAAGACGTCGTTGAGTCGCCTGGTTCAGGGCTACACATCCTATCTGCACAGGAACATCCAGGAGACTCCAGCAACCGGAACACCCAGAACCGGGACAGCAGGTGGACCAGGACAAAGTAACACATTAGGCAGAGCCAATATGACCTGCTCAAGTAATCACATTCTTAATGACAGCCTGGTCAGTACCTCGACTGATACATTTAACGAGACCACCATACCCAATTCAACTGTTGACATTAGCAGAGGCTGTAAAACAGAGGGATCCACTGAAGACTTTGGACTCGATGTGTCCAACAGAAGAAATGACACCACCGAAGCTGTGGTGAACAGAAAGACTCCCGACAATACGACTGGACACGAGGACGGTCAGGGTCTGTTAGTTATTGAGCCAGGGAGGAATGTGAGTCACAAGGTGCTGCATCACCCCTGTGAGTCTCCGGCCATACAACAAGCTCTGGTGACTCGTATCATTAATGCTCAGGACCTGGAGCGGAACAGATACTTTTTCCTTTACCCTGAGAAATTCTTCCAGGGCCTCCTCAGGCAGAAGGACGACTTTGAGCTGAAGACAAATTAAACAGAAATGAACTGTGAGCATTGTCTGCTGCTTTAATTCACTGTATTTATGTTACTGAACAATATATTGAATCACTTCTGCTTAAAATCATCTTTATGCTGTTCTAATCAGAGTGACCTTTAAATCCCTTAAAAAATACATTTATCTAAATATTAACAGTATACCACCTTTATTAAAACTTGTGAACACTTGTGGATGGGAAGGGCCACTTATCTAAATACTGCAGCATATTGGTGGCATATAGCACAGAATCAACACTAGATAAATGACATGATTAAATGGGTATACGAGACGAGACAGATTGGAATGAGCACAAAAACAGACAATAAATACTGGTGAATAAGTTAAAAACTAACAGAAATCACCATGAAACTTTCCCAGTTGATTACTTAGTTTTTTTTTGTATTACAAATGTTATTAATTATATGTTTAAATATGCAGATTAATCACTCTCTTATTAAATATGTGCTAATTTGCATACATTTCCAGAACAGAAATCTGAACATGGGATTAAGCCAGGTTCAAACTTCTTGTTTTTACAGAGGGTTTCTTGGATATCTCTTTTTATCACTTCACAAATTGTCAACAGCCATAAAAAAAAGGGTTTTCACCATGTTTTTAGGATTAAAACACTATACTGTATATATCAGGCTATGATATATGAACAAACCCCTTTTGTAAAAACCTTCAGAATATAGTAATGACACCGGAGAGTTTGGTGTACGTAAGTTTAACTGAAATACAGATTTCTGGCTCAGAGTCTAAGAAAAAACTCATAAGAATATGGATTGTTAAATTCAATACAATTTGCAGGACACTGAGTGAATAGGGTAAAAAAAATGAACTAATGGATAACACCATGAAACTTCACCCGTTAATTAATTAACTACAAATACTTTTTTTTATTGCAAGTTTTCTGAAATGTTGAATATGCAAGTGAGTAATAATGCTATCTTTTGCTGAATTTAGGGAGAAATCTACAGACACAAGTGGACAAAGTAGTAAAATGTTTTCTTTCTTCTAGTCTAAAGAAGACATCATGGAAGCAAAATAGCCCAAAATCTGAAAATTGACCAGTGCTTGAAAATAACAACGATATGCCAAGATAGGAATGTGTTTTGTTTTATTTGTCTTTTATCTGATATCGCTGCAAATTGAGTGTGTGTGTTGTGTAATGTTCATATTTCTGGACAAACGGTTGTATTTTTACTTTACTATGATGGAATGATATAAAACATGAAAATGACAATAAACATATGAGGGGGAAACATTAAAGTATTACCCTATTCCTATAATGTAAAAGTCTGTGATAGTAGAAAGAAATTGTGCATCAGTAGTGGAAGAAGTACACCTTTACATATAAGTAAAAGTACCACAGTCAAAAAATACTCTATTTCAAGTGAAAGTCTGAATCTGAATAAAACAATGTTATTTAAGTAAAAGCACAGAAGTATTATCAGCAAACTGTCCTTAATATCAAAAGTAAAAGTACTCATGCAGAATTACTACATTCACAGTGTTATATTATTATAGAATATTATATTATTCTGTTTTTATCACTAACACATACATGTAAGAGCATGTTTACATTCATCAATGTGGAGCTAGTTTTAGATACTACTGGTAGATTTGTAGTATAGTGCTAGATCATATCAAAGCCTATAGTTTTTGTTTTTATTGTTAAAAGCACCCAAACTAAATATGTAAAGTACATGTAGTGGATTAGAATTAGGCCCATAAAGTAGCAGAAAATGGAAATATGCAAGTAATAGACCTCAAAATTGTACTTTAGTACAGTGCTTGAGTTAATGTACTTAGTTACTTTCCACCACTGTTTTTTCCACTGCCTCATCCTTCAAAATATATAAAAAAATAAAATCAAGAAATGTCTGACCACCGGGGGCGACGTTCACACCTCGTTGTTTGAAGCCCGCCGAAAACGCAGTAATAGAAGAAGAAAAAGAAGAGGTGTTTTTTAACCGCCCCCGTCCTGTCGCGCGAGCTTTTCTGATTACACGCGGCGCAGCGTAAACTACGTGAACAGTTTTAACTTCCGCACTCTTAACATGAACAGGACAACAGAGCACTGCTAAGGTGTTTACACGATAAATATCACACGGTATGTGTTTTTTTTTTATTAATTACAAATACGTCTGCTTTTTCAAACTGGCGAACGTTAGCTCGTAACAGTGAGTTTTCGCTCGTCTCGTGGGTGTTTTGCCTCGCGATAAAACAACAACAAGCGTTAATTAGTTTGCCAATAAACTAAAGCCACGTTATGAGACAATATAACAAAGTAGACCAACCTACATTTACAACACAGCGTTTTAATGCAGATAACCTCCATACTTCACACTGTAGTCGACACAATGAGAGGGGTATAACAACAATACCGTCTACGCAGAGGTTAGCTAATGAGCTAACAATGCTAACGTAACCAATCGATGAGCAGCGTTTAGCTAAAAGTGACGTCATTCCCCAGAGATATTATTGCAAGCAAACTGTTTTAAAATAATGAAGAAAAAATAATAATCCTGGCATTGTATTGATAGACTACGTCATAATGAATCCTTTCCTAATACGCACACTGTTTGTTTATTTAAAAATTGTTTGCTGTACCCCAAAAATGAGGACGTCATCGCCGTGACTCTGGTATGACGTTAGTTATCTGTTGCTTTGTGTCAAAACGAAACACACCCACACATGAGTGGCGTAATTGAAAGTTAGTAGTTAGTAAAATCGGCCACACCTTAATTTTGGTTAGAAAATATGTGATCGGTCAATACATGGAGATTTTTTGAGAAGTATAGTGGAGGAGGAGATATTTGAATGCTTTATTACTTAAGTAAAAATGCTAATGCCAATCTAATGAAGTCCTGCATTCAAAACCTTAAGTAAAAACTATGTAACAGCAAAATGTACCTAAAGTAAAGAGCTCATTGTGCAGCAAGAGGCCTTTTAAGTAGTTTATTTAACGTAAGAAGGAGGCTTTTCTTAACACTTATCCTTCGGTTTATCTCAAACATTCAACATCAGCACATCTGGAGAGATGTACTTTTCACTGGGCATGAAGGGAATGAAAAACTGTAATCTGAAAAGTAATAAAAATAGTATAATATCTACGCCATGCATAAGGCAATGTAGATTTTTCACATTCATTTGCACATCAGCTGTATTACTATACAACAATAATTTCACTTTGACATTGTCACTTTGCTGAAATACAATTTAGTTTCATATTTTGCAATTGATTTTCATTCAACAATCTGCAACTTTCAAGTCTAACTCACTGCTGCGTGTCTCGTGGAACAGATCTGAGTGATTTAATGCAAATGTTCTCACAGATTTGGACAAAATGTCAGACTCGGATTCTGACTATGAGTGGGAGGACATTAGCGACCGGGTGAGTTATTGAACCAATAATAAGAATAAGAGCGTTCGGCCAACATACTGTTTTCTGTATAAGTGTCACTGATTCTGTTTTTTGTTTCCTCTCAAGACGTATTTGAACAAAAATGACACAATCGTCGCCTTCCGTCCATCAGGTAAGGAACACATGAGTCTTAATGCACCATTCATATTGATATCTAGTGCTACAATGTTGTAGCATCATTATTATACGACAGTATCGGCATGCTTTGATGATATATATATATATATATATATATATATATATATATCCTTTTGTTACTTGAGTATTAACTATTTATTGAGTAATTACGTTTTAAATAACAGGACATCGGCTCATATTAGAGATATCTAAAATCAATACAAACTGAAGATTGGGGTTTTGACATATTTCAAAATGTATGTTTATGGTCTAAATAATTAAGTTACGGTGTTCTTTTAGAAGTTACATATAAATAGATGTGTGACTGTGAGCTCTGACACGCCTGTGACTATCAGATTGCTCTGTAGTGAGTTGTTTGTAAGGTGAGTCACGCCCTGAAACAGGAACTGAGCTTGTTCCAGAAGCTCAGCCGCTCTCCCCTTTGAGCCGTTTCCATTACAATAGGAACCTTGCACTTCCCTGTTACTCGCCCAGGACGGCCCCCTTTAGGGGCCTTGAGAACCACATTCTTTATTATCCTGCTCGGTTACGTCAGACAGCATATGGTTATGCTTATAAAATCCCTGTCCTTAGGATGCAGAGCAGGAAGGTTTTTGAGATGGTAAATTCTCTGTGCTGCTCTCAGCTCGGTGAAACTAAGTGTGTGTTTTCGGCATGTTTTTGTTTCTTTAGACGAGTCGTTTGAACGATGGGTTCGTATCTCTGTTGAGACCAGAAGAGACGCCGGGCAGCGGATGAGAATTTGTGCTTTCTGGCTCCCGATTCTCCTGCAACGTGAAGAGTCGGGCCCGACTGTTTGCTGGGCTTTACAATTAGGTCTGACCTCGAAGTAAGTACACTTATCAATGGGATCTGAACATTTGTTTATAACCCCCCAATTAAAACCACTTTTCATCGTCAATGTTTACGTTGGTAAAGAGTTTGTAACTGTTCCCTTCTAGCGGCAGTCACGAAATAAGTCTGAAGAACCTGAACAGGATAGAAATAGTGGAGGCAATCCTCAGAGCCCTGGAGAGAGGAACCGTAAGTTCATTACTTAGTACTTCAGTGTCGACCACGGAACCATCGGGACTTGAGCTGGGAACTAAAAGTTTTGCTTAGGATCATAATGCAGGATAAACTCTCTACGTATACAAGTTTTTTTGACATGATGCATCTCTGTTCCAGGTGAAAAGGGACCAGACTAAGCAGGTTGTGTTGATAAGCAACATGTTCAACTTGGTAAGTCTGGAATAAGTGATTGAATATGGAAGAGGTTTTCAATGAGTGAGAGTAAAGGTATTTCAAACAATTGCAGAATAGCTTCTCTAGCTTTTGGTTAATAATATAATAATGACATTTATTTGTATGACACCGCCATACATTCAACGCAGTTCAAAAGTGACGTACATCGTGTGGTATCAGCAGATGGCTTGAGTTGAGGTTTTGGGAGCGAAAACGTCCGATTGTTGCATCCCTACAAATTTCCACTGTTCCCTTATCTACAAAAATAATACAAATACTTGAACTTTGTCCAATGCAACAGTCAAAAACATCTCACAGTTGAATAAATACTTGCTGTGTCATTGCCTCTGTAGTCCACATACACAACTGAATGTTCCTCTCTTTGACAACGTTCTCTGACTTTGTACCATCAGCGTTCCTCGGGGGTTTTGGATGACGCGCTACAGTGGTTGGAGCGAACCGGAGAGCCCAATATTCGCCATCGTGTCATGGATCTCGGCCATACATACATGTGCCATACAGCCCTGCACCTCATCTTCACAGAATGTAAGATACAAAACCATTCAACCAGGCATCGTTGACAAGTTACCCACAAGACAGCTCTAAGAAAATCCTGTAAAGAGGAAAACCTGTTTATTCCATGTTCTATTTTAAACTTATCACATTTCATATTATACAACCCATATACATACAGTGTTTGAGGAGTTGTGCTAACACTGAAGTCTGTTGATAGTTAACACACACACACACTTGTCTCTTGCTTTCAATCAGTTGCTAAGTATATTCAGGAAATGGGTTCCCACTTTGAAAGGACGATGAAGTCACTGATGGCTCGACCAGCCGACTATCTAATAGAGGTAAGACAACAACATTTCTGTATGTATCTGATATGTTATTAATCACTGTAGATCCCTCATTAGCGATTTTGATAACACACTTGCTCTTACTTGAGTCCACATATAAGTACTTGCAATACTTCACAGTGGTACACAGAACATCTGTATTTACAATAAGACTTAAAGTTATAGTGAAACAGCTGTTGGAACACTTTTAACTGTCTGCTGTCCTTAAATGGTTGTGTTGTACCTGAGGGAATAATATGTTTGTCGTGTTCCTCATCCAGAAAAGTGAAGAAATGAAGAAGAAAGGAAATGAAAACTTTCAGAAAAAGCAGTATGAAGACGCTGTTAAGTTTTATTCCAAAGCCATCACATTTTAGTAAGTTAATATAATAACACTGTCTTTAAAATGTCCAGGAATACTATCAAATACCTTTTGTGACTCTTGGGTACATTTTAGTTTTTGTTGACACACTCTATTTGATTATGACATGAATGGTGCAGATTATTAGAAACACTTCAATAATATACAAAACCGCCTCAAACTTCAGCCATCAGAGCTGGTAGTTTCACAAAGAAGAGTAATTGCAGGGTAATTGTATTAGATTGTATAGGTGTAACTAGTAATTTGGTAAATCTGTGTCCTTTTTGTAATTAAAATGTTTTTTTTCTCCACCCAGCCCTGACAACCACATAGTTTATGGAAACAGAGCGTTATGCTATATCCGATCTAACAAATATCTGTAAGTACCAGTTATTCCTTTCGTACAGAGTATCGGTAGAAAACGGGTTTACAAGAAATGTTTTGACCCAAACATGACTTTTTAATCTTTTACAGAAAAGCAGTTGGTGATGGAAAATGTGCTACTTTGATAAAACCACTCTGGGCCAAGGTACTAATCTCTTTTTATGAGCCAGTCAACATTAATGTAGTAAAGTAACGGAGGACATCATCCAACATTTATCACACAGACGTTAAGGGCCGCACCATATCGGCGAAGTAGATCCGGTGTTGCTGCAATTCAAGGACTTTTATTTGAAGAGCGAGACGTCGATTCGTGTTTTTGTTCGCAGGGTCACTACCGCTACTGTGAGGCGTTGTTCTCCTTGGGAGAGATCAAAAGGGCGATTGACGCCAACTCAATGGCCCAGAGGCTGTGTAGAGACGACCACGAGGGGTTTAAAGACTTGGAACAACAACACCTGAAGTTCGCTGAAATGCTGATGCCGGACCCCAAAGGTACTTTCACTGCACTGTCATGCTCACAGCAGCACCGCCAGGCATTCTTTATTTTTTTTATCTAAAACAGCGAAAGTACCCAGAAGAGCGAGATCCCCATCGATCTAACAGCACATCTGTAATGCCTCCACACGAGTACACACTATACATTATACTGTGTTTACAAGACATATTTAGTGTCTCTGTACTTCAGGATGTCCAAGTCTTCTCATTTTGATACAGTTTAAAAATCAAAGTTAGAAAAGCAGCTTAACATCTTGAAGCTTTTTCTCATAAATGGTTTGTTTTTCCTTTATAAATTGAAGTGTCTGTCTTTTGAGGTATAATTAAGACCTGATTGTTGCTCATCATGGAGGACAAATAACTAGTTGGCCACGAGTCTGGGCTGAATGATCCCCTCATTGTCTGCTCTCCCTCCATACATGAAACCTGTGTTTATGTGCTTTTGATTTCAGCTGTCCAGCCTAAGAAAGCCCCGAGTAAAAGGTACTCGTCTACACATTAAACAACTTATTTTGACTCATAAATGCTGATAAACTTATAGATTCACTTTTGTTCCCTACAGACCAGAGAGCACCAACAGAGCGCATGCAGTGGAGTCACGAGTAAAAGGTGTTAAAAAGAGTGATCCGACGCCACAGAATAAGGTTTGTAAACATTTCCATCAGAGGCTGTCAGAAATGCATCATTCATTCTTTTAGGTTAAATTAAAATATTCTTTAGTTTTGTCGGTGTAAACATTCGGCTTTTAGAATATAATTGAATCATTCACACTGTTTGTGTGGCTCAGTGGTAATAGTTAACTTGTGTGTCGGCAGGTCACAGATGTTAAACTGGAAAAGCCACCAGGTGAGTTCTTACACTTTCCTTTCTGACCCGGGTTCAGTTCCTGGTTGTGGTGTCTCTTGGTTGTCCAACGCATACAAGCTGAATATTTTTTTGTGTACTAGAGTGTCCACTGTATGCATTTCATATCCTTAAATACACATTGATTTATTTAAAGGTGCCCTGTTTTCAGTGTCTGTGTTGACTCACTGAATGCAAGTTTTAAATCTGCATTGTTTACATCCATGTTTACTAGTAAGCAGCCTTTTTGTATTCTGTCTTGTTTTGTTTTTTATAGCTGTGCAGTAAAATACCTGCACACATAAATTGAAGTTACGATGTTTTGTTCATGACATTTACAAACTTAATGGCTAATATTGTGTTTCCAGGGAAAAATGAAAGGACAGATGGCAGTGCTAAAAACTCCAAACCATCTAAAAGGTTAGTGGAAGCACTTTCACTAAAATCAATGCTTTTATACATTTAAACAGATTCCACGAGAGGACGCCTACAGCCCCAACGTTCTGCTCCAGCTCACTGTTTTTAAAGTGAAAGGTGCACAGATCAGATCAAAGATCATGTACTTGGTGTAGAAATAGTGATTTCCTTACTTAAGGTATTATGATACCAATAAACTTAATTCAGAATATTACAAACTGTTACTTAAATGTTGTCGATGTTTTGTATTTTCGCGGTATCGCGATCGTATGACGTCGTCTTTTGATCTGAAGTGTGTTGCTCAGACCCACAGCAGGAACAAGTACGACTCGATCAATCAAACTTTATTTGTAAAGCAGCTTTCATGCATGTTAACAATTTGAGACCAATGTACTCGAGGCAATAAAACTGATGAAAATTAATTTAAAAAAATGGCTTTAAAAGCTAAAATAACTGTAATACTGGTAAAGCAGCACAGAATAAAACTAGATTAGAAATTGTACAACATAAATACAAGAACACAATTTTCGACTTAAATACCGCAAAGATAGTGAATTATATAATGTAAATACTGTCTATAAAGCATTCTTAATCAAAAGCCTGGTTGAATAAGTTAAGTTAAGTTTACATTTTCAACACTTCTCAGATCCTCAGGCAGACTGTTCCAGCTGCTCAGAGTATAGAAAACATAAGAATCAACATCGTGGCTTGTTTTAATTGATTTATTTGTTATCTGATCTGAGGTCAAAGAATCTTTCCTTTCAGACTGTTTAACCGATTGTACACTCTGTGCTTTCAGTGAGCTTTCTTCAAAGAATGGGAGAGGAACGCCCAGCACACCAAAGAAGAAACCAAAGAGCACGAACCAGTCAGAAGAGGAGGTACGGCCGTGCTTAACATGTCGCGCTCTGCTTCTGTCATATGACCGACATGTTGTCTTTAGTCATGCGTCTGGTGTTAAGACTTCCAGCGCACTGTGTATCAGAAGGAGCCATCGGTAGAGGCACTCAACCCTGCAGATTGTCTTTCTGCTGCACACTACTGTGTGTCAATAGCTTGTATTTAAGAGCATCTTAACTATTTTAGAACATCTAAATGTAGCTTTAAAGTCATAAAATCATCAATAAAGAAGATACCTGACCTGCTCTGTGATGCGTTTTCATCCGATCAGAACCCGAAAGGGGACGACGAATCCGACAAGTGTAGAGAGCTGAGATCGATGGTGCAGGACGCGCACACGGCTCTGACCGACCTGCGCAGCCGCAATGCGGAGCAGGCCTTCAGGAAGGCGCTGGTCCTACTGGAAACCAGCACCCCCAAGGTAGTACACCAGTGATGAGCAAAGACTGTAGCGCTAGTATTTCAAGTACTGTACAAGTTGAGGTACTTGTAATTTGCTTGAGTGTTTTGATTGTACGCAACTTAATTGCAGAGGCTGATATTGTACTTTTTGAAGCCACCATATTTATCTGAGGCCTTTATTTACTAGTTACTTTGCAGATGAAGATTTTAAAAACCTATGAGTGTATGAAATGAATGCATTGTTATACAAAGATCTAATCCACAGTTTAACATTACAATGCATCCGACAGGTTTCTTTGTTTGTGAAAACAGCCTTTACTTTGTCTGTTAGATGTCAGCTTTAAGACTTGCGTTGAGCTTTGAAAGACATCTATTTTCTTTCTGCTTTCTCAGGATCTTGGACTTTCCACATTGGATGAGCTGTTGTTGCTGTACGGCCTCGCCTCAGCGCTCACAGAAATCGGCCAGCTTGAGGTAATTTATGGGTCCATGTAGGCTTGTTAGGCCTGAATGGCCAAAGCAGTCTGTATCAGAGTTCCTACCGATGCATGTGGATAAGATTAGGTTTTTATTGATTCTTAGTTTACAGAAATAGTACAGATAAATATATAAAACAAAGAAGTTATAAGTTGCATAACTGTTCAAAAGTTTTGTACAAAACGGTTTGTTTTGTACTTGGAGAACAACCAAGCTGGCATTATATGGACAGGATAACTCGATCATTTAAATTGTAGCATTGTTTGAGTATTGAATGTCCTGTGAATGTGGTTCCTTTGTTCAACACAGGAACTTGGAGAAGCACAAAGACTTCTTGATAAGATCAAATCCTTCGAGGAGAGGACGTTTCAGTGTCTGGTTTACTATGCCGTCGGCAGGGTGTATCTCAGAGAGAACCGGTACGGTGACTTCTAGTCTTTACCGACTTTGTGCGAGTCGCACCCTTTTTATTGTTTCAAAAACACTTTTTTCCTCCGTTGGCAGGTTTGCACTCGCTCTGGAGCAGTTTTCAGATTCCCTGCAGACGGTGAAGAATCGAATAACCCCGGGTAAACTCACGTGGCCTTGTACTACAGAGATCGTCGAAGAGACACAGCCGGAGAATTTCAAGGTATGTTGTCATCTTAGGTCTTTGTTTTTATGTAATACACACCCTCAGTAACTGTATTCTATGTGATCAGATTTGTATTCCTTCATGCCAGCGATAGCAGTGGTCGGAGGAATTGTGTTTTTGGGGTTACGTATGGTTCATTCTCGTGAATGCAATATCTCAGGAAGGCCTGGAGGCAATTTTTCTCAAATTTGCCACAAACATCTACGTAAACTTGAGAATGAACTGATTAGATTCGGGTGCTTAAAGGTCACTGTGGCCTCACAAAACACATTTTTTGGCCATAACCCAAGAACTGATATGCTAAATTGGATGAAAGGACATTTTGAACAGACATGATAGTAAACCGCAACATGACTCTACAGACAGATATTAAAGATATTTGAATTAATAGAATAAAAAATATATAATAAACACAATACAACAAAGTATATAAAAGTAGCACTGAAGGAAATTTAAAAAGGAAAGTGTCTGATCAAGTAAGACCGATATCAGTTAATTTAATCTAGATCTTAACATTTATCAGCATCAATCACTTGGCAGCAGTAGAATAACAGACTGTATTTATGGCTGATATGTCTCTACTCGATACACAAATTGTGATTGCTTATGCGACTTACCCTACTTGCATCTTTTCTTTTTTTAGGAAATTCTGGAGGATGCTATAGAGTTGTGCAGGTTTCCTCCTGTTCCTGATGCCATTTGTCGACTAGAGAAATGCCTCGTCCCTTTGAAAGCTGAAATCTACTTAACTGACCCAGATTTTAAGGTAACACAGACGGATACGTTAGTTTTGGAATTTAACGAATAATAATAATTATCATTATTATAACGCATAAGCCTTTTTTATGTAGGGCTTCATTCGAATATGCTGCTGTCAGAGCTGCATTGTTGAATACCACACCGCCTGTTGGAAGACCCTCAAGACATCATCCTTTGATAAGAATGAAAAGGTACATTTTCTGTTTCTTTTTGTCATGATCACAGGGGTGTTACAGGTCATGAAGAACCTGGAAAAGTCATGGAAAATTAGCTTCATTATTACCTGTGTAATAGAGAATGTATGGTCATTAACTGTGCCTCAAAGTCATGGAAATGTATTAGTAATGTTTGATTCCTCTGAAGCTGAAGTATCCAGAGTCGGTGTGTTTTTTTCACTTTGGAGAGAGCTTTTGCTTGCTTCAAGTCTTAAATTATAATTTTTTTTTGTGTTCCAGGAATTCCTGCAAGACCCGTGTTTGACTCCAGACTGTGTCGGCCAAATCTGTAATATCAAAATCTTTGGTCCGACGGGGCTGATAAAGTGTAAGGTAAGAGGATTCTCCGCACAGCGAGGTGAAGCTTTTGAGAGTCTCTGTGCTCATGAATGAGTCACAGGATCGGTGTTGACCCGAGTCTCTTGTTTCTCTCCAGTTCGAAGCTCCCATCGCCAAACCACAGACTCTGAAGAAGCCCAAAGTGAATCAGAAATGCACGAGGTGAGTCGAGTTCACTTCATGCCGGTGACTTGAGTGTAGCTGCAGGAGTCAGTCGGGCCACAAGACGGCGATGACGATGTAGTTTGGTTCAGTTAGTGGACGGCCACTTTAGAGGATCATATAATTGACAAGTACTTGGTTTCTAAATAACTCCCCTTTTCTCTTTTTCAACGTTCAGTCTAAAGAAGTTAAAATCAAGAGAAGTGCACAAGCTCAAGAGGAATCAGCATAAGCAGTCGTTTCTAGAAAAGCAGGCGATCAACGATGAGATTCTGCAGCAGAAAGATGACTCGGCAACCCACAGTCAACAGAAAGGTACGCTTCTAACATCAGCAGCATGTCTGACACGTAGCTCTGTACCCAATAGTCTGAAGCTTCATTCATGTTTAAACACGTTTCTCCTGCAATCTGCACGGTGGCAGATACAGATTAGGCTACTCTAATATTATTAGTGTTTTATGGTTTGTTACTTTTTGTTTCCAACTCTCGGGATCCAAACGTTTCCAGTAACAAGTGTTGATCAGTCCATTTATATCCACTGCTTTCAGCCTGGGTGCTGTACAGGGACAGAGTCCTTCTGCAGATCAGCGAGAACATGGAGCTGCTGAGAGAGGAGAAGGGCCTCCACGTGTCGCTCCTGACCGACAGTCTGAAGCCCTGGCTGGAGCTGGACTCCTCGAGGGGCAACCAGGTAGCTGGGAGGATTCTGAACTGGCAGCAGGAGCCGCTGGAGACTCTGAGCGACGTCGTTGAGCTGCTGTTGGAGCGGAAG
The DNA here is from genome assembly GCF_023349555.1 of Cebidichthys violaceus. Taxonomy (NCBI): domain Eukaryota; kingdom Metazoa; phylum Chordata; class Actinopteri; order Perciformes; family Stichaeidae; genus Cebidichthys; species Cebidichthys violaceus. Next base: position 910,049 of record NW_027176373.1, read on the forward strand.
AACAGGGTTTGGGCTCGTGTCCTAATACAACTACTCAGTGGCTGTCTGGATATAAATCCCAAACTCAGCAACTGGGCGCTCCAGCTCAACAATGCAGGTCAGCGTCAATCATGTTCCTCTTAAATATCCTTCAAGCGAAGTGGAAGTTGAGTGGATAAATTTCAGGGTGTAGTTAAATTTGAGTCTATCAGACTTTTACAAACGGGTCACTTTGAGTTCCACTTCAGTGTTGATCAAAGGAAGTTAGCAATCAGCTGTTATATTGATTAAAAACTGTATAACTGAGGGATTCTTGTCTCTTTCTGCACTTTCCATGATCAGTCTAGTTGAACCGTTGCACAGCGGTTTGTTCCCCACGTACGAAACAAACGCTTCATACGGATCAATTCTATTTGTAAACGGGACTTTCTAAAAGTCTCAAAGCATGACGGACCATTCGACATATAGAGTAGTGCTCTCAGCTTTCTGACTGGACCCAGTCAAGCTCTTGTGGCACACAGAAGTCATGTAAAAAGCGGCGTGTTGTGAAGTCTTACCACCTACCTGCTGCTTTCTTTAGGTCTGAATGCTGCGAAGTCCTTCATTGAGCGCTACGCGGAACACTTGGAGCAGCTGGATCTGGCTTTTCTGCTCAACTTTGGTCCGTTGCAGGACGTGATTATAGAGAAGCTCGGCACTAGGCCGGAGCTTTTTTCAAGCGCTGGCTTGACGGTGACTGAATACCTAAAACAAGCCCCAGCGCATGACATGAGACTCTTTATCTGGACTCTAGAGGAGCATAGGGCCGAATATGTCACCTGCCACCATATACTGGACGACTATTTTGATATGATGGGTGTGTATATTTAACTTTTCTAACATGTGATCTGAAAGATTGTTCATTTGTCGCCGATGATTTGACTTCCTGTTCTTTATTTTTCAGATGGACATTGTTCAGTCTTAAAAAAGTCTGATGAAAATCAAAATCAAAATGTAAGTCTTTAGAAACACTGAAAATGATATTACTGCCAGTTAGCGTAGCTTAGCACAAAGACTGGAAACGAATGGGAACGGTTAGCACCGAATGTCTGCACATCTTAAAGTCTTTAAAAAAACATCAAATTTTGTAGCGTCGGTAACAAAAAAAGGCGCTGAAAAGTTTTTAAAAGACTAAATTTCATTCACAAAGGTCTTAAATATTTTTTTTTTGTGGACTGTCAGGAAATGTGAGATCTTTTTAAAGTATATTAATTAAATTCAAATTTCCCAAAATGCCTTAAACGTGATTTAACTGTGTGGCTCTTCCTGATCCCTCATTCAATTTGTTTGAATTTCAGAATTCTCCTATGAAGAGTCGAGGCCGGAAAAAGAAACAGAGAGAGCCAAAAGTGAGAGAGTGATTCTGGGTGTGACTGATTTGCTTGTGAAGAGAATGTGTCTTATTGGCTTCAATCCAAAGTGTTTCCTCTCCTCTTCCATTCAGGGCGTTATTGTTTTGTCTGGGATGAGAGCTCCGACTCCGAGAGATGATTGGGAACAAGACTTATTTGAAGATGACTCTTTGTAAGTTCTCCCCCATCCTCCACGTCGAACGCACATATTATATTTGTAACTGTAGTCATAACAACGGTTTTTATGTCTAACGTTGAGAATTCGCGTGTCGACAGATCATTCCTTCACCCCGGTGATCCGTTCAGCGTACCGAGTCACCTTCGAGAGCAAGTGGCTGATTTTGACGACCAGTACAACGGCACGAGACACAGAAGTCACTATAAACAGATTTTGGACAACAACCCCGACCCGACAAAAGAGAGTTTGTATGAGTAAGTCCACGCTGTTGTTCACTGCTGGAATGTAACCAAGTACATTTACTCGAGCACCATCCGGAAGTACAATGCTTCTTCTTCTTCAGTGTTTCCATTTTATGCAACTTTATCCTTCTACTGCACTACATTTATATGTTACTTTTGACATAATATCATATGATATGATGCATTACTATACTTCTAATCTACCCAGAATAATGCAATAGTGTATAATGATATAACAATATAACATTCTGCTTTAAGTGGATTTTGTTAATAATACTTCTGTACTTTTACTTCAGTAATGTTTTGAATGCTTGGAGTATTTTATGTATTAGACCGTGGTGTTTCTACTTTTACCCAAGTAAAGGATCCGAGTACTTCTTCTGTTTTGATACTTTGAAAATAGCAGTTTAAAACTACTTTAATTCAATGTTTTCGATATTTTCACCGCCACTAGTCCACGAGTTTATCCATCACAGGTAGTTTAGTTCTTGGATGAAATGTATAAAAATCCTAAACCCTAGAAGGTTGAGCTCCTTTAAACTATTAACTAATGGTTGTTTTCCTTATAGATTAATCTGCGGATTATTTTCTAGTTCATTTGTTAGTTTAATTGATTGAGTTTAATTGAAGATTGATTGTTTGGTTTGTAAAAACAGTTAAAATAGTCGTAACAGTTACTCAGAGCCCAAAGTGACACCTTCACAGTGTTTGCTTTGTCCACCTCAACATTACGACTAATGCATTATAATTATTAACATTATTAAATAGAAAAGCAGCAAATCTTCACATGTATGAAGCTGGATCCATAAAATGTTTTTACAGGACAAATTACTTGACGATTAAAATTCCTCGAGTAAAGTACTTGAGTAAATGTACATCGTTGCACATATAGTATTTTTAATGCATCTTCTCCCTTTTTGATTTTGACCGTTTCATTGTGTCTCTGCAGCTACTTTGCTCAGATCTTGGAGGAGCACGGCCCGCTGGTTGCTGAGGACCCTCTGCTGGTGGGTGAACTGGGGAATTTCCCCTCCGTGGCTCAGATGAAGCTCCAGGAAACGGGCGGCTTTGAGGCCTTCCTCCTGGAATCCCTCCGCTTCATAAAGATGGGGAGGTGCATCGGCCTGGCGAAGCACGCCGTCTCCCTGCAGCAGGCGGTACGCGGAGCCGGTCTAGACGACTTGGATGTAATAGCGGACCCCGGCTCGGACTCTCGGGGTTTGGATGAGGGTCATGAATCTGCTTTCACAAGCTCTCTGGACAGTTATTCTTCTGCACAGACTGACGTCTATCCCGCCCTCCCAAATCCTTATGTAATAGGCTCCCAGCCTCCTCCGCGGGGCGAGCTTTACCTTTGGGCTATTGATGACAGACAATCGGAAGCCCCTTACGTTTTACCTAATGACTATGGGGAGCTGGATCTGGATCTGGATGATGGACTTTTAGAAACCTCGTCGTCAACGACAACTGAGGGAAGCTTTTTGAAGAAACATGCAGAAGTACAGGTTAATACCAAACATTTCAATTAGTGGCAATCTCAAAGATTTTCATTAAAATAAATGTAAATTTGCTTTCTGTTACGTGTGTGTGTGTGTGTGTGTGTGTGTGTGTGTGTGTGTGTGTGTGTGTGTGTGTGTGTGTGTGTGTGTGTGTGTGTGTGTGTGTGTGTGTGTGTGTGTGTGTGTGTGTGTGTGTGTGACACATTTGAAATGCTCTTTTCTTTGTTTCGGTCTCTCAGACGTGTCAGGAGTCCATGAGGAGTGTTGCAGTGAATACAGAGATTCATAAGCGTTTTGAGAGCTGCCCGGTGAGTTCAGTATAACTTCATGCATTACCTGTATCTGTGTAAGTAGAGCTGGGTGGTTTGATCTACAGCAATGCGTCATATTCTATAAGATCATCACATGTTTGTAGCGTCGCTGTCCTGAGAGAACCATGCATGTCTAAAAAGTCAACTTTTTATGAGATCAGAAAAACAGCCTTTTTTTGCCAGCATATACAAGAGGCTTTTTTAATTAATTTAGCTTAAGAAGTAGGAGGATTGTCTCAACACATAAAGCAACACTTCATCCTTCAATTCATCACAAACATCAACACATCTGGAGGTATGTGGTTTTCACTGGAAGAGAAGACAAATGCAGTGGAGTATAAAGAACAATATTTACCTTTTGAGATGTACTGAAGTAGAGAGTATGATAAAATGGGATCACTCAAGTAAACTATACGTACCTTGAAATGTGTACTTGAGTACAGTACTTGAGGTAATGTACTTAGTTACTTATCCACAGGAACTGATCCCGATACAACAGTTGAATTGATCAGTGTAGCTCTGTGGTAAAGTGGTCGTAGTTGACTCTGTTGGTTCTTCCAGGGTCACATCAACATGAAGCAGAAGAATAACAAGAAGTTGGAGCAGCAGATCAAGAAGATGTCGAACGGCTGCGACAAAGTCAACCTGAGACACGAAGAAGACGTCGCTGTCCTTAAGGGAGACATTCAGAAGATCACAGCCAATATACAAGTAGGTCCTTAAGTTCCAGTTCCAGTTCTAGGGAGTTTATAAGATAGAATAAACCTTTATTCATCTGTAATGTTATATATTTGCTTCATGAAATGAATGGGGGAAAAAAAAAAAAATACAAATGTGACAGAATATGTCAAGAAGCCTTTAAAGGATGAAGCTAAGATAATGTAGAAAAATACAACAACAAATGCAATATGTGTTATTGGCTGTCTTCTCTCGTCAAGGTGACCGATAAGGAGCTGGCACTGTTCAGGCAGAAACTGGAAGAGGAGGTGAAGAAGGACCAGAAGGAGAAGAAGGCCAACCAGGAAGGACTGAAGGCCCTGAAGACGGCGATCGAGGAGCTGGTGGAGCAACACGGGAGGTGAGAGGGAAGCTGATGTGCTGCAAAGTAACTAAGTACACTACACGTTGTGTAGTATTATCTGTACTTCTTCCAGACTGAAGTGGTGAAAAGTACAACAAAGCAGCTGCAACATAGAAGTGATGAACACATGAATGCATCAATAATTATAATATTTTGTTTACTAATATGGAAGATATGAGTACTTGTGACTTATGATCACCTGGGACATGATTATGTTTATGTACTGAATTTATGTATTTGTTTATTTATTGTTGCAGCTTGAACGTGACTGTTGTATATTCATTGTATGCACAGATACTGCAAACAAAAAGCATCAAGAAATGATTGATTTCTAATTCTCTTTTATATATTCGTGTCTTATTTCCATCCACAGTCTTTCCCAGAACATCCGAGAGAAGAAAGCCAGCTTTGACTCAAAGTTGAGAGATTTCCTTGAGTTGAGGTAAGCGTTGAGCAAGGAGTTGATCGTGAAACTGAAACTGAAGATCCTCGACTCTTTCGTTAACTCCTCGTTTCCTTTCAGTAACCAGTCAGCGGCTGAGAAGATGAGCCTGGACGATGAGATCAAGCGCTGTAAGCTCTCGCTTTCCTCGGCGACCAGGAGGTCTCAGACAGCTCAGGTAGCTCCTTAATACTTAACCCCGATCAGACGGCTTTCATTTAGTCACTTACTTCTTGACATTTAGTGAAGCCAATTACTGAACAAAAATAGAAATGAACTCATTTCATGTTTGGGACTGTCGGCACAGAATATGAGCATCTTTTCTTTCTTTTTTTGCCTGTAAAGTTTTGTTTATTGAAGGATGCTCAATTCACAGTGCGATTACAAAATGTATGATTCATAAACTTTACCATTTATAAAGAGATATATTTAAAAGAAAGGAAAAATACACAGATGTTCAGATACACGCAAATGTACTTTTAGAGAATATTCTAATTTTAACTCAAATCAACTTAAATATATATTCTAGTCAGATAGTGATCATGACATATTACTGATAATGAACCTAACCTATATAAATACACACGCGGTATATATGTACTGTGTATATGTACGCATATAACTGCCACAGTAATAGTTCACACATGCATATGAATATAAGCAGCGACCGCTTGTGTGTTTAAATAGCGGCGTCTTTTATCCAACACTGCGTGAACAGTGGTTGAGCCCGAGGCCCCGCTGACTCCTCACAGTTTGTTCAAACTATTGCCGCCAGTCGAGTTTAGTAAAGGACTTGATCGTCGGTCGCTGTGCTCCTCCAGGTGTCGGTGGTGGAGAGCTGTCGGGATCAGGGTTTGTTCGGCCTCTACAGAGAGCTCGCCATCAGCAAGGCTCTGCTCACCAAACTGGAGGAAGCGGCTCACAGGTCAGAGAGCAGTGAGACCACAGCTTTCATTCAGAATAGACCAGCTAAGTGTCAGGTTCATTCATTGTGTGAACGTCCTTTCATCCGGTGTCCAGATACCCAAACCCAGACCTGGACATGACCAGGAACAGCTGGAGAGTTAATGTCCAAGAGGTTGAAAAGAAAATCTCCGCTGCTGAGGTACACAAAGTCATTTTCTATCTAGCAGCTACAGAAGTTTTATCAACGACAGAAAAGCTCAGAATTGATCAGATGTCAGCTGCTTGTTAATTATTTGTTCGGAGTGTCCAGGACCCACGGGATCAATGATCCATGTTGGGACGCCTTGACGTTTGACGTGTTAATCCAGATGTTGAGTAACACTTTATATTTTACACAGGCACAGTACAAGGAGCAGCTGGATCAAGTGAAAAACGGCAGGAGACTCAGTGAATTGCCTCCAGTCAACGTCAACAGCCAGTCTGAGCCTCCAGCGGCACCAGTAAGACAACCAGTCTAACCAGCACAGCATGTGTCATGGGTTAACTAGCTCCAAGACGTTTTATATCATCCTCAATAAACACCTTGTTATTATTTGTTCTACAAAATAAGCAATCACTACTTCTACCTGCTACAACTACTACTTCTACTGCTGTTACTACTTCTACTCCTAAAGTAACTGCTACTTTAGTTACTACTGCTATTACTTCTACTGCTCCTGTTGCGCCTCTACAGGATAAAATGGCTCAGATTTTAGAAATGGTTGCAAACTCAGTGGTTATTTCCCAGTAATTTACCACTGATTTAAAAGTGTTCTCTCTCTCCTGCCTTAATGTTGCAGTCAGTGGCAGCCACAGAGTATTCTCCTCCATCTTCATCCTCCCACGGCGCTCCCCCGGCCACCACCCCCCCGCCTGCAGCTGAAGCGGCAGCGGCCGCCGCTCAGCCTCCCGCTCAGCTCAAACCTCCGGCCAGAACTCTGGAGCCTCAACGCAACACCGTGTTCGACAAGTCCATAGAGTGCCTGACCAGCATGTTCCCCAACTATACGAGGTAACGCCGGAGCTCTAATGCCAAGTTATACACACCTTAGACCTCCTACTGGAGGAAGAAACGCTGCTTTTATGGTCATTTTATCTTCTCACAAACAAAAGAAGGGAAACGTTGCGCGTTGAATCTGGCAGCTTTACACACAATGCGTTGTGTGTTTGTGTTCAGGTCAGACTTGACGAGGTTTGTCCAGGAGTTTCGTTCATCCAGCGGTGGAAGCCTGAACAGCATGACGATGCACGATATGGTCAGTGGAGTGACTCAGCTGATCATTGACCATCAGGTAGGTTTTTAAAGGTCTAAACTAAAAAAAAAATTGTTTTGATTTTAGCGAGAATCTGTACCAAACAAAGATGTGTTCTCAAGTCTAGAGTCTGTTTGCTGCTGTATTATATATTTCTGAATCCTGTACATTGGAATATTCAGGCCACAACTGGACCTGTGAAGACCTCCAGTATTGATTCTCCTGGTTAGTCCTCATCTTAAAACGCGTCACATTGATTGTTTTGGCTTCTTTTCCTCACAGGAGAAGCCTAAAGCTGCCAAATCGACCAAGGCGCGTGGGATCCCCCCCGTGTGTACCACCCCGCCTTTGGTCGCCCCGGTCTGGCTGCAAAAGAGAGACACACAGTCCAACGTAGTAAGTCTTTTTATCTTAGAAAATATTTTTGCTTCAATCCATATTTGTTGGCGTTTAACCTTTTCAAAAACAACTTGTTCCACTCCATGTTCAGGACAATGTGGTAATTTGGAGGTTGTCTGACAGAGGTCCTCTCCCAGAGGCTTCTGTTACGAGAGCCTGTGAAGACTAGCATTGATCCGTCTGGTTAGTCCTCATCTTAAAATGCGTCACATTGATTGTTTTGGCTTCTTTTCCTCACAGGAGAAGCTTAAAGCTGCCAAGAGTCCAGCTCAGTACACCGCCCCGCCTTACGCCTACCCGGTCTGGCATCCCCCCGAACAGAAGAGAGACGCACACTCCAACGCAGTAAGTCCAAAAAAACCCCAAACATCATTAGTATGAATGAGTTAAAGAAAAGAAACGTTTCCTATTGGTGCTTTTAATCTTCCCTTTGTGCTTCTGTAGGCTATAGATTGTGTCACAGAGCAATTATAACATATTTCTGATTTTAGAAAACATGACATGACAAAACATGACATGACAAAACATGACATGACATGACATACAGTTTTCATTAACAGGTTTATTAACTGCAGAGACCAAAACTGTCTAAACATGTCTGTCTGCTATAAGGCTGGGCATTTCAACACGATGAGTTGTATTCATGAAAGAAAGTTGATTTAATAAAAAAAAGAGCAACTTTTAATCCGACAAATAACTTTTATTAAAATTGTGTGTGTGTGTGTGTGTGTGTGTGTGTGTACTGCAGCTGAACATCGAGGATCCTTGCATCATCTGTCACGAGGACATGAATCCGATCGACATCTGTGTGCTGGTGTGCAGACACAGCTTCCACAACGAGGTGAGCAGAGGCTCTTCAACCTGCTTCATGTACCTTTAAATCACCTGCTGTAGCTTAACACGGGTTTTATGAGTTAACAAAATGTTATAATCCTGCTTGACTTTTTTATTTTTTTTAATGACTTGAGTCCAGTGATTTAAAAGCAGCCTGGTTTTCGCGACAGAAGTATTTTTTTTATATGAATTCAAGAAATGCATGTTCATACTTCAGTTTTCCTTCAGTCTATGACTATTAACAAGGGCTATTTTTTTGTGTGAAACCTTTAGACCATGACTTCTGTTTTTGGTTTTAATGTGCATCGTGTGTGTGTGTGTGTGTGTGTGTGTGTGTGTGTGTGTGTGTGTGTGTGTGTGTGTTCAGTGTATCCGGTCGTGGTTGAAGGAGCAGAGCACCTGTCCCACCTGCAGAGACCACGCATTGCTGCCTGAAGAGTTCCCCGCTTTGTCTGGTAGAAGACGCCAAGCTCCGTGATCAGCCGACCCTCCCTAATCTTCTCCTCAGTTCCCCACACACGTATGCTTTTATCTTATTTCTGGTTTGGTTTTGTTTTTTTAAATCACAATTTTCATTATAATCTAAAAAGGCCATCGTTTTATTGTTTTGTTAAGATGTTCAAAGTGATGTTTCTACAAATTGAATAAACTAAAGCATCTTGTGTTTGAGATCGTCTCTGTCACATGTTTGTCCGTCACGCCTCAGATGGTTCAGAGTTTAATACAATTTGTGATCTTTTAAAATGGTTAATTAAGAGCTCTGGAAAACATTAAAGTAAGTTGACCATGAGTCATGGTTGTTTTTGACAAATTGACTGAATATTCATACCAATAAGCACAACAAAATCTAAATATTTTAAAATGCCAGCGTCTCAAAACGTCTTAATAATTTACTTAAAATAATGATTATTAAACGGAAATATAACAAAAGGAACAATTAACAATTTTGGTTATCATTACTGACATACTATAATCTAGCATAGTATGTGGTCATTTTTTTTTTTTTTTTTAGAAGTCATAGTATAGTATGTAAAATGGTATTAAAAATGTCAAAGTATAGTAAGTCATTAAAAGTCAGTACAGAAAGTCAAACTATCTTCTAAACAGTTACAGTATGGAATGTTGAAAACGTCATGTGTATGTCAAAAATAGTCTTAGTACTGTATGTTAAAGTATAGTTGGATAAAATACAAAAACATCATAGAATGTCATAAAAAGTCATTGTATAGTATTTCAAAAGTACTGTAGTATAGTATGGTTTACAGTGTCATGATTAGTCTGAGTATGTTCTAACGAGTTCAGCAGTATTTTCAGCCACTTCATGTCTTGTTCATGTTCAGTCTGCTCCAATAATCTGATATCATTCAGGTTACTGAGCAACACATACTTATTAAGAAAATAAACATCTATATGCTATTTGCAAAATATCATTTATTCACGTCTACATAAGGATGTGTGGTCACATGGTCCAAAAAAACAGTGTTATGATTACGACTCGATCTTTAATACAAATCAACGCTAATGGTTCGTACATTTAGAAAAAAAGACAGCATTCACCATCTACAGCATATGGATACATGTACACGCTCTAGAAAACAGCAGCTACTGTGGCACGCATGTGGTCTGTTTCTGTGCACATGCATGACTAAATGTAATAAAAAAGAAAAGAAAAGGAATCATTGCGTTATTTTTAAATAAGTTTAAATCCAGATTGCCTTATTCCTCTTAATAAACCCAAATTTGACTGCATACGTTGTCAAACTGGCACTTTATTAAATAAACAAAAACGACCCGAGCTGAGATCTGAAGGGTCCTTTTGTTATGGCGATATTTAAAGATTGAAAAGTGACTCTTATATTTGATGCCCGTTTGGTAAACTTAAAACAACTCTGAGCATAAGTAAGGATGAAAAGACGAAGCTACTTCACAACACAAACTAACAAGTTCTCTTTTCGGGGGGATTTTCCAATTGTTTTAGATATTTTTCTTCTTTTTTTTTTATAAAACAAGAATTAGAAATCAGATTTTTAATCGTATCTTGTTTTTGTAAATCAAACAAGAAGCTAGAGTACCGCTTTGTTGTCTTAACGCTGACGTCGGCATTTGAGAAGACAGAGTTCTGTCTCAAAAACAATAGTTACATTCAAAGCTTGTTACATCAAACAGCACAGAGATTATGAATATGATTATGATAACATAATGACAACCGTTCAAAAGCTTGGAATCACCTGCTTGGTTGATGTTTTTTCTCCTTTCTTTCCTTCAATGATTCAGACTCCAATTGTATTATTTACATTTGAAATAGTTTCTGCGCCAAAAGAGGAATAATCAAATTATATTTTGCACTTGGCGCTCAGCTTCCGGTTTCTTCTATTCTTATTGAACGTCGCTCAGAGGGATCTTTTCTCTCGTTCCGCTCTTTCTATCGTCTGGTTGGCAGGAGATGACAGACTTTGAACGGTGTGTAAAAAGCGCAGCAGATAATATGACGGTCGGTTTACGGTGATTATAGTGCGGAAAGAAAGAAAGCCGTCCAAATTGCCGTGTCACAGGTGGGAAAAGATCATTTAAAGGCAACAGGTGAGTGTTTTTTTTTTTTAAGACAGGGCCGATACATAATAACATAAATGAAAACGTTGGCATTACAGTGACACAGACACCTCGATAACCACTTTGTGAAACAATTCACACAGTTACGTATGAAATAAGAGCTTTTTTTTTTTTTTGTTGACATGCATTCAAACTGTGCATGTGTGAGGATGGATGGATGGGTTGGTTGGTTGGTTGATTGACCGTACTTTCCGGCCGCTCCGCTCACTTGCTGTTGCCCCGGGTGGTTCGCTGTTTGGTCATCGTCGTCAGCATCTGGCTGATGTAAGAGGTCAGGAGGTCGTCCATTTTGTAGCCCTGCGTGGTTCGAGGACAGAGGGTTAAATATGCTGTGCTGAAGAGATATTTATGGATTTGGATGTATGGCTCTATTGTTTTATTTTTTTCCGACGTGATGAGAAAAAAAATGGTTATGCACTTGGTTGTTCGCATTAAAAGTGACAGCAATAGTTTCTCTTTCTCACACTCCTGATAGGTGTGTGTGTGTGTGTGTGTGTGTGTGTGTGTGTGTGTGTGTGTGTGTGTGTGTGTGTGTGTGTGTGTGTGTGTGTGTGGGGGGGGGGGGGGGGGGGGGGGGGGGGGGGGGGGGGGGGGTTACAGAGCATAATGGCGCCTCAAGTGTAGACTTCCCTCTCTCAATATTTGATGTTTTCAAATCGTTGTTCAGGTCTGAACTCAAACCTAGGAGCATTGGTTCAGTGATGAACCGTTTCAAATGTATATTAACATATTTTAAACTCTCAAAACTCTTTTATTTTGAAAGCGAAATGCCCACTAACAGCTTCATTTCCTGGTTATTCTGGTGGCGGGTAGCGCTTCATGTCACACAACCAGTGGCTCACCAGTGAGGTCTCACACAGCAGCTTGCTGCCTCGGACCAGGTTTCCGATGGTGATGTGGAAGTACGTGTTACCGCTGCTCCAGTTGGAGATCTTGGTGAAGGGGTGAGTGGTGAGGATGTCCTGCAGGCAATGCAACAACTGAGATTAGACACAGATTACACACACCCTGTTGTGATACAGGCCTCACACTGTGAGACAGCTCGTGTACTTTTGATTTCAGGCGAATCAAATCAAATCAAAATATGTTGCCTAAGATTCACGGCGATGTGTAGATGTAGCTTAGAGTGTATTTTTGTGAACAAGATTTAACTTGCTTTCAGCATTTGGGTGACAGAAAACTAATAATTTAGATTATCTGTATTTTGCAAATATTTCATAAACCGCGTGTCGACCCACCTTAGACTTAGGATCAATGAGACTGACTCCGTGTTTGTTGATCGCTATCAGGAGGGTTTCTGGGTAATTTGGATCAGTTGTTTGCTGCAGGAAAAAAAACAAAAAAAACTTTTTACACAGTGCTGAACAAAAAAAAGTTAGATTCTACTTCTATAATGTGTTATCATAGATTCAATGAATGTGTACATGCATGCAATATATTACTCTGAAATAGACCATTCTGCATAACTTTCACTCCTGATGCTTTAAGTATTTCTACACCTTAGTGTTGAGGTAAAAGATCGGATTACTTCATCCACCAACATAACGAAAATATGCAACAACTGCTAAACGTTCACTTACATCCCTCTTTTTAGAAAACAGTCACTAACGTCTTTACCTTGACTTCAAAAAAGGCAGAACCAAACGTGGTCCACTTGTAGATCAGTTTGAGGAAGGAGAGTTTGGCTTCTTCTCGAGTCTTTCCTGAGTGCTTGTTGAACAGCGACATGATGCACTGAGAGGGAAACACACATTCATTAACATTCATTCATTCATCATGTTTACACACAGTAGCCCCCCCCCCCCCACTGGCTTACATTTAGTGAAGATATATTAAGACGTTACTACATTTGAAATACATTATTACAGAATTAATTACATGACTTCTTGTAAACAGACTGATGGTTTGATTTAAAATTGATGTGTGTGTGATTTTGTGTTGTACGAAGGTTAAGAGGGCGGTTTCAGCATACATCTTGTATATATTTTTTAAACCTATTGTGTCATTGTTATTGGGCCAATTTCAATATTAGAATTTCAGTATAGACTCAGTATATACTAATCTACTCTAATGTATTATTATTTAAGTAAATATATGAAGTCAAAACACAATAATTTAGAAAATACTTAAATTCCGAATGACTTCGCAGTTTATGACCAAACTTTTTGAACGGCCAACCAAGATTATTAAATACAAAGTTGCCAAGGTTTTACCCATGCATGGCGTTGCCTTTGGGATGGCAACGCCACCTAGCTCCAGACTGAAGTATCTCAACCGTTATTGGATGGATAAGTCATTCCATTTGGTTCAGACATTCATGGTCTTCAGAGGATGAATAACAATACATTCTGTCTGCTCTAATGCGTCATGCGTCTCACCCTCTTCCAGTCGTCGGGGGACAGATGTCTGATCTGGTCCTGAGGGACGAGGTCCTTCAGGATCTTGGAAATATTCTGAAAGTGGATTTTGTCATCCTCAAACTTCACCCTGTAGATCAGCGCTGCCAACTGGTGCACCTCCTCCCTCAGACACTTGTGGTAGCCTCGCAGGTACTTAGGCAGCTCCTGTAGAGAGAAGACAGTCTCTGGTAAGATACTGCATGTCTGTATGTGTGAAGTTTCACATTTAAATTGAAATGGATTTACTTAAGGTTGTCCCTAAACGTACACAGACCTTTCAAGCTCCATTCAAATGATCTACATACAGTTCCTGTAGATAGTGGTGGAATATAATTAAGTACATTTACTCAAATTTGATTTATTTGCAAAAAACTTTCACAA